>NW_028270142.1:24849446-25155046 GCF_037043375.1 Chiloscyllium plagiosum | reverse complement strand
TGCCAATCAATGCAAAATGTATTTTGCTCTGATCGAGTGCTCACCGTGGAAATTAAAATTCCTGGAGAAGGAACTTCACCACAGCAAGACTAGATGAATAGCCAGTCGTGACTTTAAAAGACCTGAACTCTAAAGATAATGCGTGAAATGCAGTGCAAGGAAGTGTTTGTTAAGGAGCAATGATTTTCTTTATAATTCTATAATTTGGAACTGCACATAATCGTGCATGCAATTTTTAAAATGAAAATGGGAATGTTGGAAGAAATGCATTTTTAACGACATTCTACACACTAATATGTCATAGTTCTGTGACATTTATTGCAGGTGATTTCACTTTGAAAAAAGCGAGGCATGAATCACTATGAGTGGAATTGTATAGGAGTCTGAACAATGTGGGCTGTGGTGACACATGTGGTAGAATTAGGCAACCAATCCATTGATGCCTGGATTGACAATTAGAGTAACTCAAACCATCTTTTACGATTTTCACAAGCAGTGTGGCAAGAATTTTGCTAGACTCAGTAAGATGCCAGTTGACACGGTTTAATGATTGTTTAAATTTAAAGATGGCATAGGTGCAAGGGATTCCCAGTGAATTCTGGGGTATCCTCTGTGTAGTAAGTTGTTCTGATAATGGCATGTGGTAAGATGTGGAGAAAATCACATTGCAAGAGATGCGTTGTGCTATGAGAGGTCATTAATGAGACAAGCTTGGTAAGAGATAGCAAGAACACTTGCTGAGTTAAATCGCTCCAAAATTGTCGAGGGAACTTGGACTTATACAAAACTGTAAGATTCAGCTCTATGTTATTTTATATCTGCAGTGATAAGTGAAACTTCGTGAATGTGTCAGTAAAAATAAATACTTTCAAGTAGATTCCCTATGAAAATTCATCTCAGAAAAAAATTTAAAGTTATATTTGAATATTATTTGAAATCATTTGGGGAAACAAGCACTCATTACTGAAATAGGTTAAAGAAGAAGATTATTCAATTTTTTATCACAACAATTATCTAATATGGCTTGTTTCTACATGCTGTGAAATTCTTTTCAAGGCATAATTTCAAACTGCAGCTAAGGATTATAGCCAGAGATGTAGTTAATTATCATAAATTAACATAATTTCAATAGCATTGGGAAGAAAGAGGCTATTGTACGACAGAAGGTTCATGCTCAAGTCCCACCTGCCCCAAAGGTGTGTCATATCATGTCTGAACAGGTAGATCACAAATAATTAACAAAAGGGAGGATGTCAGCTTAAACACTCTTGATAACCAAAATCCTGAAGCAAAATTGCCATGTAAGCTAGTAGGATGCCTGGCAGGGGAGATGGAAGTGGTCAGGAGAGGAGAAATTTATAAATCTAAAGAAAAAAGTTCAGGGCAATGGAAGAATGTCACAATTTTGTTAAATACAAAACAGTGCCTTACAGGGAGGGAAGAGTTTGCTGATAATAAGATCTTAAGAACTAAGAACAGGCACAAACGTTTCAGCTCATTGGGTCTTATCAGCTGTTCTGTAAAATAATCATTAATCTGAATGTTTCCTGACCACCTCTTATTTGCATGCTGCTAAAATCCTTGACAACCATATCAATCAAAATTTGTCAAACTCAGCAATAAAAAATAATCAATGTGTAAGCTTTGACTGCTTGCTTTCAGACACAAATCCAAACAGTGATCACATTCGAAGAAGAGAAGAAATTCTACTGCATCTCCACTGTAAATCAGAAACTATTTCTTTTTAAGCTATGTTTCATAGTCCCACATTACCCCATGAGGAATTGGGCAAGTGGCACCATAGGGGTGGAATAAGAGATTCATGAGGTAAGACAGGCAAGCCTGTCATTCTCTGGCAAACGAGCACCTGTGGCTTTGTCTACCTAACAGTTGTTCTCTCTTTCCAGGCTCCATCTCCCATCCCTACTTTCAAAATATGCCACAGTTTCCTAGATATTATCAGTTCTGAAGAAGGTCACTGGATTTATTATTAATTCCGCTTTCTCTCTGTAAGTGCTACCAGACCTGCTGAGTTTTTTTCCAGCAATTTCTGTTTTTGTTTGGGAAGGAGGGCTGTTGGAAGCATTGAAATCTAGCCATAAGTCACCAGTGGTTTGGTGCCCAGGTATTACACCAGAATATCTCATAGTATCAAGACTGTGCATCGTGGCATGATACACCTAATGAGTAAGAAGTACAAATCTCGACCTGGTGCTTGTCTTTCTATGCATTGATTTTAATTCTGTGATCTCTATTGGGAAACTTTCCTGCTAGTGGGTACAGTTTATTCTGAGCTATACTATCAAAGCCCCTCGTAATTATAAACACCACTCTGCTTGAAGAGCAATAATTCCAGTGTCTCTAGGATCTTCACTCATAGAGATCCCCTATCCCTGGCACATTTGAATCTTATTTCTGCACTCTCTCCAAAGCCTTAACATTCTTTGGTCAAATGTGGCACTGTAAGTGAGGTGGACTCATCTTTCATCAGGTGGTATTTATAATTTGTTTCCAATTCTGAAACTTTTTAAAAACTTATTCATAGTTATAATTTGAAGGACATTCTTGGTGAAAATGCTTTTAATTTTATCAACTTTTATTTCAAAATTGATAACATATTATTTAAAAATTAAGAACAAAATTGTTTTCAGACTCTGAATGACTTGGACACTGATTATAATGTTGGGAGAATGCAGTGAGAATGGGAAAAAAATGATATTCTCGACAACAGGAAAGAGAGGTTAAGTTTTCTACTCAAGGTTTCAGTAGTGAGATGAGAATCTCAGTAGTAAGCAGTGAAGATTATATTGCATGCATTAACTTATCATTATTATCAAATCTCTCCTCCTTTATGTGGAGGCTGCTATTTTTCTTGGTGAGAAACTAGACAGTGCGAATTCCTGACTTGAAAGTCAGAACAGTAACCTGGTGGCTTCAACAGGCATCTTTTCCAGGCATTCATGCTGGCGTGCCCTCCTCAGGCATGATCCATGGGCAATGACCATCTTGACCTTCATCCATGGAGGTTGGTCTGCAAAGTCTCACTACAGCGTCATAGGTATATTTCAGACTAACTTTACTGCACTTTTTTCACTGACATTGCAGTGCTAGGCTACTTTGAGCACAGGGTTAGACTGGCACCTCATGCGTCAGAACAAGGTGCATCTTAAAACTCTTAGCTTGCTTTCTTAATGCTCACTCACTTTGTGCTTACTTGGATGCCCAAAGCATCTCTGCCTCGCCTTTCTTTTAACACGTTGCTGCTTCATTCAGAACTTTCAGACTCCTAGTAGTCTTGCTTTGCCTTGCCGTTTAGTGCAGACGGAAAGCCAGGCAACTTATGATTGTGAAGAATAGATGGGGTAATCACATTGCTAAGTGGCACCTTGCTATGTCAATGTCTACAGAATGTGCCAGCAGATCATAGGGCAAATACACTGATTGTTCTTCAACCAAATGGTTCTGTCTGGAAATCTAAGTGAAGTAGTCGTGAGTTCATTGAAGAGGAACTATTGTCAGTCAAGGAGCTGGTCTGTTGTTGACTTTGAAAAAAAGATGAAGTGCGGTGTCCCAAATGAGTGATGAGGAAGCACAGAGGCCATGGTAGATTAGTAATTCAGGTCGATGGGATTGGTGAGAGCCATAGTCAAATGGTGCTACATGAAAGATTGAGAGTGGTGCCATCAGCCATGGTGGGTGGTGAATGCAATGGCAGAGTTAGAGTGAATATGAGTAAGAAGAAAGAAGATGATGGTATTGACCTAGACAAGTGCATATGGCATTAACCTCCTTGTGGTTTTGCTACCCTTTCCTCCAGACATGAATACCGCATGACCCAGCTGGTAACTGCAGCCAGGACTCGAAGTGTTCGAAACAGTGTGCAGCTGGGAATTAAATATATCACCAGTCACATGAACATCAGAAGGTTCCACCACTGCTAAACACATCCACCATGCTGAGTGCAAGACTGCATGAGAGTGGTTTGCTCGGACTCAGGGAGGGAACACTCCCCCTTCCGCATCACATATCTTATGATTGATCCTCAGCTAAAATTTAGGAAAACTCAGTCCTTTGACTTTCCCTGAATCATTTGTTAGGTTCACATGTGTTATAATGATGCTTACCAAATAAATTATGAAGTGCTTATGCAAAAGTCAAGCTGTTTAGAAACAGGTAGAAAATATGGGTCATAATCATTAATTGAAAAGTTGACCTTGTTTAATTCCTCACTTTTCGTCAAGCCAAGCCAAGCCAAACTTGATCAAAATTAAGTACTACAGCTGACAAATGCAATAGAGTGGAACAAATAAGCTTTTTAGCAATTGGCCTTTTTTTGCACAAAAGCATTTTCTTTGGAGATAAATTCACTATCAATTGGACCAAGATTTCAGATTTACTTCTGAGATCTTGTATCGCAGTGATTATCTACAGTCTCTACTGAACTCGATACGCAATTAATGCAAATAGAAAATTCTATTATAGGCTTCATTCTGTTGTGATTTATGATAAAAATGACACTGAATGTTAGGAACTGAGGCACTGACCATGAAGAACAGATATATTTTATATTCTGATGATATGCTCCTTTCAATGTTTTAACAATAAAGATTTATTATTGGTTCCACTTGAGAATTAAAGTTTTATTTATAGCTCATTATTATCTGGTTCTATCAATGATTTGTCACTAATAGAAGATCATCTTTCAAAATGAAGGTCAGATTTTTGTTCCAAAGAAGAGCAAAATCTGCACAAAATGAGCAATAGGATTAGTGTATTGGTTTTATGTCGCTAAGAAGAGCTAATGATCCTTTACTCTTGTATGATGCAGTAGTTTGATTGAAACATGTTTTGATTCTTTCAATGATAATGTTTCTTTTCTGTGAGTTGATGTGTATTATATAAATAAGTTAAGTTTGAATTACAGTTCAATGTTAATTAAATGCATTTCTGAATATCATTCATTCTAAAGGACTAAACTATAAAACGCTATTTTGTGGCTAATTACTGTAGAGTTGTAGACTTATGTAACATTTTAAGGCCATTTAATGCATTACACCAGTGCCAACACTTTGAATGATCTTTTCAACCAGCCCCAATGTCCAGTCTTCCCTCAATGCCCTTTAAATCTTTAATTTATCCAATTTCTTTTTGAAAGTTGTTAATCAGCTGACAAGGTTCTAAATTATGATATTTTAAGAATGAACCAGGATGTGCTCTGGAGATAATATAATGCAGCAAATGCTCATTCAGGCAGTTATGTGGTGGTAGTTTTCTCCCTAGTAAGGAGAGTTGCTTAGGAAATGGAGAGAGCAGACTTTAGTTTGTATTTCACTATGAAATGTATGTAAACAGCTTGACAGTTTGACTTTTGCTTTGGTAAATGGATGACAACCAATGTTACATCTGTTTCCACTACTCTTTCAGAAAATATAGACAAGAGCATTATAATTTGCTGCATAACTATTGGTTTTCCTTGTGCCATCGCTGATTCATCTGCAACTTGCTTTAAATCTGTGTCTTCTCATTACTGACCCTTCCGCTACTGGAAACAACTTCTCTATAATTACTCGCTCAAAATCATTCATGACTTTGAACAAAGTAAGACCAGGAACTGGGGATGCTGGAGATCTGGAACAAAAACAGATTTTGTTGGCAAAACTCAGCAGGTTTGGCAGCATCTGTGGGAAGAAAGCAGAGTTAATGGTTTGAGTTCTAATTAAGTGTCACTGGACTCATAATGTTAACTTTGCTTTCTTCCCACAAATGCTGCCAGACCTGCTGAGATTCACTAGCAATTTGTTTCTGTTTCAAGAACAGTTGTATAAAATCTCTACTTAAAGGTCTTTGCTTTATGAAGGACAACTAATTCACTTTGCTCTCACCATACGAAGTCTCTCATTCCATTCTAGTAAATGCCTTCTTCACCCACACTAACGTGTTAATCCTTCTTGAAGTCTGGTATCTGACAGTGAACATAATTCGTGGTCATCGTTGCTGAGGGCTTAACCAATTTGTTTTACAAATATTCAGCATTTTGTCCTTAGTTTTGTTCTTAGGCATAAAATATGAAAATATGTGCTCATTTTAATCACCTTCTCAACATGCCCTACCACCTTCAAAGATTGGTGAATACTCTAGAACCCTCTGTTCTTACACCTGCTTAAAAACTGGACCATTTAGTTTTGTTTCTCTCTTGTCATTCTCCCTACCAATATTCATTTGCCCATTTTTTTCCTGCAATCAATTTCATTTACCAAGTGTCATTTAATTTTACCAGTCCATCCACATTCTCCTGAAATCTTTTGCTCTTCTCCATATTAAAGATCACATTGTTGAGATTCATGTCACGGCAAATTTTGAAATTATACACAAGTCTTCCTCCTTGAAGACATTTCCAGCTTCTGATTGACTATACTGCATTTCCTTTTCGTTTAAACTTTACAGATTGTTTACACTCTTGCAAGTTGAATTAAGATTTGTTATTGTGTTAAAGGCACTACATAAATGCATGTTGTTGTTGCTGCTGTTGTGTTGTAGAAATGTATGCTAACAAAATATTTTCATTTTCTAACCAGTTGAAGATGGCTGTGGTGGAACCCTGCAAGGATCTAGTGGCATTATTTCCTCGCCAAACTTTCCTGGTGAATATTATAACAATGCAGACTGCACCTGGACTATTGCAGCTGAGCTTGGCGACACCATCTCACTCATTTTTACAGATTTTCAGCTTGAAGAAAAATATGATTACTTAGAAATTGAAGGATCAGAGCCACCGTCAATATGGTAAGTAAATAATATTTCTGTTTCCTTGCAAAAAGTTTTTAAATTACTAGTCTTCTGGCAATTATTTACTTATGTTTGAGTTAAATATATCTTGAAAGGAAGAATTAAATAGTTTGTCTTTCCTGGAGATACTGAGTGTAATGTTCTCTGAAATGGATCATGTTATTCTCTGGCGCTAGAACAAGAATTTAACTGTTTTACCAGATTATACCAATTTGACGGACTTCAAACTGATGATCAATCAGCAACAGTATAATTACTTACCTTGATTGCAATAGTAAACTGTTATCCATGCTTTGGACACTTTGAATGGTTTATGTATTTAAGGAAAACCTCTACCCAAGCACTCTTGTCAGTGGGAGTCACATGGTTTGTGATTCCAGTTGGTTTTATTCACAAAATATCCCTTATTAAAAGCATTATGTGAACACTTCACAAATTCCTACAATATTCTCTCTTTATCTAACACTATCCATCTGAGAAAGGATACTACCCCCAGCAATCCATATGTTTGAGCTGGGCTGTTGGAATCTCCTTTGTCTCCAATGTAGGGCTGGCTCTCTTCCACAAACGTGGATCTCTCAGATCAGGGCAGATCTTCCCTTGGATCTTCTTGCATTACTACATGGTCTTCTGTCACGAGTTTTCGCTGAGCTGGTGGCTTTTAGGTGTGTGCACCTTCACTGTTGCCATGCCAAGGAGGTATACAGTGCATATCCTTCAGGACTGGCTGGAAGTCAAGGTGCCAGAAAGTCTGATCAGTACTTTTATAATACACTACCCTTGGGCTGGTTGTAACTGATTCCCCTTGAACCTTTTTGACCTTGGTTTCTATTGTTAGTTGTCACTGAAAGCTGTTGGCTGCTCTTTAATTTAGTTTGGCCAATTTTTTTGTCTAGCCTGATTCCTCTAGCTGTGAGTCAATTTAGAATGTCTAATATTGGACTCATAATCACTTGACCCCAAAACTCAGTTGTGGTCATTTGAATATAGTCTCAAATGACTTATCATGTTTTTTTTTTGATACCTAATTAACTGCTGTATATAAACACATAACTGTGAAGCAGGGATTTGAAGTGTCTGTACCTTTTGTTATTTCTGTTCAGGTCATTCCAAATGCCATCTTACTGAGTGTATTTGTGTAAGTGTAAGGAGTGATCTTTAGATTTATTCTGGGCAGGCAGAATGTGATATCTGTTGGTAAGTAATAGTGATTTCAAGTCAACATTGTCATTTTGGACACCATCACTCTTGATAACTCCCTCTGTTAAACTTTCATAAGTGAACATTGCATTCAACAGTGGAAAGCAATCCTCACTATCACAATTTAAAGTGATCATCAACAGCCTTTCAATTAAATAAGTTGGTGGGGAGTTAGAATCTGGAATGTTCTGCTCAAGAGTATGGTGGAAGTAGATTTAATCATAGTCTTCCAAAGAGAGTTGGATAACTACCTGAAGCAAAATATTTAACAGGCCAACATGGAATAGGCACCTGAGTGGGACAAGGTGATTACTTTTACCAGAGAATTGAAATAGATGAAGCAGGTCAAATGGCCGCCTCCTCTGCTGTACTCAATTTATAATTCTTTTGTTGCTGATTAATCTCACTGCCCTGTTCTGTTTTTTTTTTCTGTGTTGGAAGTAGTGAGTACCTTGAGGACTGCACTTAACGATAGATTTTATTCTTGTCCAGAAGTGTGAATTGAACCGACAATGAATGGTTCAGATGTAAGTGTGCCACCAACTGAGCTATGACTGACAGCATTGACAAGAGGAATGATGGTGCAAGGAATCTGCTTATTGACTAAATGGAGGTGTCTTTCAAAGCAATTAACGAACATGGTGAAAAGGAGACAGCATTGTAAGCAATGAATAGAAAGCACTCAGTTAAAAGAAGTAGATGTAAATCACAGTTTTAACTAGAAGTAGTGTATATTTCTGTCATTAGTGAAAAGGCATGAATAAAAGGCAGTTTTGCATCTCCGACACTTTCACGAGAAGGTGCCCTGAGAAAGTAAAATGGTTTGTGGAATTTGAAGGGTGAACTAAGATGTCACAGAGGGGCTGGTCCCTGTGCAATACTCGATGATGGAGGATGATCTCTTCAAATTAGAGGAAGATTGGATGAAAGGTAAGGACAAAGGGAACCAAACTATGCATCTGCCAGGAAGGGGAAAAATTGAGAGGAAAATTAGGAAATAAGAAACATTTGGAGGTTGTGATGAAAACAAGACATATTTGAAGCCTGGTAAGGAAAGTGTCTTTAGCAGAACAACTATGATATAATCAGATAAATTATGAGAATGTAATACAGCCCTTCTGTAACTAGGGTTAGAGAAGTTACTCAAGTGGAGTCAGTGAGTCAGTGGAACCAGTGGACTTGGTTAATGGCCTGTCCCTGAAATGGAAATAGGGAAGTTGAGGCTGTGAAATGTGGGAGCAAAGTTGGTGATTATTTTCAATCATTTTGAGTGCAGGAGATGGTACTGAAAGAGGCATCAAAGTAACACTAACAGAGGTGAGGGAGGACATTTGGGTAGAGCAAAGAATATTCCATATATCACTTGAAAAGTTAAGTATTAACTTGGTTATGTAAGTTGCAGTGTGTATGATTGAACTTAGTTCAGTCCTTCAGCAGCTAATGGATTGTATTGTCCAGAATTTAATGATACACTTTGTAATCTTCTAATTATGAATTTGTTTGCCTTAGGAGGACAAAAAGAAATTTCACAGAATCCGATTTCAGTTGAATCCAGTGATTCAGATGAAATAGCTCTATGACAGTAGAGCTCATTTAGATGAAGCAAGCATGATGCAGTATAAATTTATTATGTATAGTCTTCAGTTGCAGTCAGTCTTTTCTGTGGCTTTTTGACTGGCTAGCTTACTGAAAATAATGTCAGTTTTGAAACCAACAGATTGAATAGTGCCGTAACATCTCCACTAAAGCCCCTGTAACCAATAGGATTTTAAAAAAAAAATAGCATGTTCAAGTTCATGCTTCCTGACTGTGGTTTTAAAAGGCTGCAGGATAACATTGCTTCTGGATTAAGTAAATAAGGGGACCTATGTATCATGGTCAAGGAAAGATTTTTGTAAAGTGAACAGATGACCCTGTGAAATGCTTTGTGAGAGTGACAATAATATAACAATGTAATACTGTTACAACACGGGGTAAACTCCTCTGCTAATTTAAAACCAACTCACCTGATGAAGGGCTTTTGCCCGAAACGTCGATTTTGCCTGTCCTCGGATGCTGCCTGAATTGCTGTGCTCTTCCAGCACCACTGATCCAGAATCACAAAAAAGCTTACCTTGTGCCATAATCTGTTAAATTTCAAGAGGCAAAGAACCATCCCAGAGGTCACTATTTAAAATAAACATTAACAATTTTATTCTTTAAGTCCAACAGGGAATATTAAAATCAGCAACTATTTACAACTCCTTTCTCTTAAACCTATCTTTTACCTCCCAACTTTATAATACGGGCCCGATTAAAAACCCCGATTAAGATTTACAAAAAAATCAAAGTTCAAGATCAGTCAGCTGTCAAATCTTCTCTTTGTATCTTCCTTTGTAGATTTTCCTTTGTCAGCTTTTCTTCAGTATTCTGCTTCACAGATCTTTCATATGAACAGGTACCTTTCAGAGAGCTATTCAGCTAGCAGTCTATACAAGTTGGTCTTCTTGGCAGTTCTCCCCCTAACTGTTCATAATGTCTGATTTTATACCCAAAACATCAGATCACCTCATTGGTTTGATGTCATCAAAACATTAAATTCAAATTTGATTGGATTTTGGTGTCTGGGGCACCATGTAAACTGATTGGCAGAATTTGAATTTGTTTTTGTTCCATGGCAATGAAACTGCACTATTTGTTTCACAGTCAAATATTACATTTTAAATTCTTCAGCAATCTCTGTGCCTGCAGTCAGTCCTTGCCAACTTTTCAACTCTCTTAAAGGTGCAGCATACCTCTACACCTTCATAACAATCGGCTAACCTTTGCTATATATATCACAAGTATGAATGTTTAGTTTATAAACAGATTTAGTCTGTGTAGGTTTGTTGGGTGAAGAGATTGTGGATTGTGGATGGGTGAAAGAGTAAAGGGGCCAAGTGGTTTCGGACAGGATTGCAGATAGGTAAGAGAACAGATGGGAAAACAGGATAATCAGGTAGAGTCATAGGCAAATGGGTATTAGAGATGGAATCCAGGAGTTGAGGATGTTGAAGGTTGTGTTGCAGTGTCAGAGGCTCAGGGCTGTAATAAAAATAGAAATTGCTGGAGAAGCTAACCAGGTCTGGTAGCACCTGTGGAATGAGAAGAAAAGTTAATCTTTCAAATCTGATATGTATCTTTTTCATGATGTTTTAATTCTGCACTCTGTTATCATATGTTATATTTAATAGTTGTCTCTATATTAACTATTTAAAAAAAATTAAAAGGAAAGACAATTCATTATCATCTGATTAGGTCCAGCACAAATGCCTAACACCAAGTGGAACTCGGGTACTGATGATTTATGTATGTCAATTAAGATATAATTGGGTGGGCATCTGACTGAATATACATGAGGAAGTATCTTTTGGCGCAGTGGTAGTGTCTTAAACTCTTGGTCAGAAAGTCTGGGTTGAAGTCACATCTGCCCAAGAGGTGTGTCATAACATGCCTGAACAGGGTTTTATTTAAAAATAACCATGTATACAGAGAACAAATAATCAGTGGTGTTGGAACTTGTGGTATGTGAATAGAAATAAAACTCTGGCCAGAAACGTACTTGCCTGGACTCTTTCTAACCAGTAGTTAACTTCTAATGTTTAGTAATTTCTCCTTTCAGAAGGTCATTCACTTTGGAATCCTTCCTCTGGAACTGTGGAGGCTGGGTTTTTGAAAATCTTCAAGGCTGATTTAGACAGATTTTTGATCTACAGAAAATCAGAGGTTATGGGAGAGGAGGGAGGCAGAAAAATGGACAAAAGGAGATGGTGGAATAGAATAGATAGACCAAATGGCCTAATCCTTCAGCTATTGTTCAAATAATATCAAGTATGTGATGTAACAGCTTCTTATATTTCTTCTAATAAATGAGTAATGTCTGCAATATATTTTTGTTATCTTGCACCAGCATGTTACATAATATTGAGGCAGATTGCTCCTTATTCTTGGAAATGGAATGACATTCCTTTGCAAGCTCTCCAATGCCTCTTGCAATCAGAACTGAATCGGTACAGTTTTTGGAGGCAGATAGTGGCTCTGGAAATATGGAATGTGACATAAAAGAAATGAAACACTTGAGCAACATGAAAGCAGAATTCTGTTCTTTCCTGTTGTCTTGACAATGTATTATTAAAATATTGAGGAGAGCTAGTTCAATGTCTCACTGTGATTGGAAGAGAAGCAAATAGGGTAAAGGAGGGAAATACTTTGAGTTCTGAGGGAAGAAGATGCTAAGAATGCTGTGGTGAGCTTAATGCAGAGAAATTAAAGGATTGGATACTCTGGAGGCAGGAAACATGTTTCCGCTGATGCGTGAGTCCCGAGCCAGAGGACACAGCTTAAAAATAAAGGGTAGGCCATTTAGGACAGAGATGAGGAGAAACTTCTTCACCCAGAGAGTGGTGGGTGTGTGGAATGCTCTGCCCCAAAGGGCAGTGGAGACCCAGTCTCTGGATTCGTTTAAGAAAGAGTTGGATAGAGCTCTCAAGGTTTGTGGAATCAAGGGTTATGGAAATAAGACAGGACCAGGATACTGATTGAGGATGATCAGCCATGATCATAATGAATGGTGGTGCAGGCTCGAAGGGCAGAATGGCCTACTCCTGCACCTATTGTCTATTATCTATTGTTTAAATGGAGACCCAGCAGCATTATTGCCGTATTTGTTGTCTGGCCCAGGTTGTTGAAGCACTTGTGATGGTGAACCCATGTCTTGGGAACAATGGTCTGTGAGTTCACTTTGTCAGCCTTTGCCAGGCCTGCTGTAAAGTCTGTCTCCTGCCACCTGAGGGACTACAACATCACTCTGCTTTATTGCTGCTGATTTGCAAGGATTTGGGAGTTTCAGAATATCTTATTGCTTGATTCTCAGAAAATTAGTTTCAGGACACTAAAAGGAGACCCACTGCATTAAATGATGTAGGTCTACTTTAACTATGCATGTGGCCATTAGAAACCATATGTTCCAAACAAGTCAGCTACTGGCAATTAAATTTATGCAAGGCTGGGTTATTAAAATAGCTCAGGCCTCGGACTGATGGTGAGCAGCTTGAATTCACCACTGATCACCTACCCTAAATCTGCCTGAAGGCAAAACCTTTCTTTATCACTCACTATCTCAAAGTTTCCTCCTTAGCCTTTCTTCTCTGATAATATTTTATTCATATTTATTTTACCCCATCTTTTGGCTTCTATTCACACTGCTTTATTAATCTTGCTCTCCTTCACCAGTCTCAACTCTGGCCCTTGTCTCAACTCCTGCCATGTCCATTTAAATCCTCCCCAATTGCTTTATTTTTCTTCTCTCCAAGGACTTGGATATGTTTGTTTCAGATAATGACTACTACTATGATTATAGCTTTGTCTTATTCCTGAATAACCCAATGCCCCAACAATGAATCTATCTGTCTCACGCAGTAGCCTTAGTCAAACATTGATCTTTCTAATTGGAAGTGGCCCACATTTTGTGCAGAAAGCAATCAAGGATTGCCACTCTTGAGTTCTTGTTCATCTATTTAGTTTCTAGCAGCAAAAAGCTCCCTCTGCTACAGCTAAAACTTAATTCTATGTGCATTAGCGATTTCAAAATGGATTATGATTTTTGGTTACTTCCTGTCCTTCACTTTAGCTTGGTAACTTGTTCTGCTTTGTGACAACCCACTTTGTTGCAAATGGGTCAAAGGTTGTCTGTTTACCTGTGAATCATTTTTTTTTTTAACTACTGCTATTACTCTAACACACAACTCAAATTCTCTTTTGATCCAGTACGCCACTATATTGCTCAAGGCCATCCTCATCCAAGTCATCTCACTTTCTCTTTTATACTTGACAGCGACAGAATTTCCTGCACCCAATTTCAGTTTCTTCTGCTATCCTGTTTGATGGTCAGTTTTCCACGCTATTCCCCTATTCTGAACCATCTGTGCAGTATATGATCCTCGAAATTCTCATTGACTGTAATGCTACAGTTAGAATAATTATGACATTTGATGCCATTTGTTCCACTTGTGAGGATTGAAAGCCCCTGGCAAAATTGCTTCTGTCAGCTAGCAATTAATGCTTTACTCATTTGATGCCCAGTTGTCTGTGATATATTTACTGGTGTGTGTCAATATTAAAAAAAAAGAAACATTTGCATGAAATTAAGGTACAACCAATCTTCAAAGCTGATTATGTTGACCTGAAGATAACATTGGAGTTACAGAAATATTGCCAAGAGATGTGATGGTACTAACAGTTTGTGTTCGAAATAAACAGATCATTTGAAGAATTAAGCAAAAAGGGAGCATTATTGAAACAAAACTTTCAAATATTCCAAAACAAAAAGAAATTGCAGTTTTATTTTCGCTCAATAGTAGGCTAATACACCTTAATACTTGTAAATATGTATTTGCATTACAGTTGCAGTGTCAGAATGAATTGTTTTTACTTTGCACCATTGCTACATTAGTAGTCTAATTATAGCCTTAATCTCCAGTCAGTGCCCAACTTAACATTGAAGTGTAAGAAGAATAAGAAGGAAAGAGTTTCATTTCTTGGAGCCTCATTATTACTAAATATTTTGTGCAATCACAAATGTATCCATACTTTATAACAGAGGAATTGACCAGTTGTAATACCTGTCAGATTGCATCATAGGTTTCCAATAAAATTAGAATGGTGTACTTTTTGATTATTGTCAGTTTTCTTTTTTGAGAATGCTGTCTGGAGGAAAGTCTTACCCATAGTGCCTCAAGCTCTACCATAAGTAGGACAAGGAGACAGGTCATGCATCCATCCCAGCTCGAAGGGTAATTGCCCACCCATGCTTTAGGCAACAATCTGATCCACATCCAACATTCATTCAACTCGGCCCTCAAGATGTCTAAGTTTCTGTGGCAACATACATTCTGATTTGCATTCTCGATGGAGCAATGAATAATGGTGGCAGAGGTTCCAATTTCTTTTCATTGTATGGGTGACCAAGAATCACTCACGCTCTTATCACCTGGCATTGTCATGGCAGGATTTACTAGTTAATAATTCAGTATTTTTGGCCATGTTATGTACCCACCTTCTTTGGACATCAGGTCCTAGAGTGATGCGAAAGACCTCCATAGTCAGTTGCCATTTATTAAAATACTGATATTTACATTGACTGCGAATGCAGAAGACAACAGAGCAAAGAAACATTGAATGTGCTTCTGTTTTTGAACATTGTACATTTTTGTTCATTTCATGTTTCACCTTTGCAAGCAATTTCCCACAAATACACATAATATTGGTTTGGGGAAGGTATATCTTACATGTCGAATCTTCAGGAAAATAATTGTGATATTCATATTTCTATTATATAATAGATATTAATTACTCACATTTAAGCTTTATTATATATTTTAGATTGAACAAGATCAGTAATTTTGACTGTTTTTATCAAATATAAATTATTCAGAAATATGTGGATATTTTCAGTTGTGAAGTCTTAATTCTGAAACAAAGTACGATCTTATTTGAAACTTATTATTTCTTTGTTTTCTCTATGAATATGTTTTCTTTTAAAATATTGAGTACATTCTCCTGTTGCTGGTACTTCAATTGTTTTATCTGTTTGGGAGATTTTGATGTCTTCAGAAATGCACTCTCATATATGCCAGCACTTTTCCCTCCTCTAATTAGCGTTTGTGTAATTGTATAATAATTTGATTTCCAGAGTTAGATTGCTTACTATCATATGTAGAAATCTGTTTTGTCACCAGTCATATAGATAGAAAGTGTTGATAATTATGCTTGATTGCTATAATTACAAAGTACAGATGAAATGTTAAAGGACATGAATACTAATGCTGTGTTAGGCATGTACGACGGCGCATATATTGTTCCACAACACCTTCCTATCTCTCCAGAATTATTAAAATTGAGAGAGGCATAACATTTCATCTGAATGACAATAATCTACTTACATGAAACCTGAAACTATACCCAAAAGCAAACTCTGGTGAAAAGGTTATCATATTTTATCAAGTTAAACATCACACAACACCAGGTTATAGTCCAACAGGTTCAGTTGGAAGCACACTAGCTTTCGGAGCGACGCTCCTTCATCAGGTAAAGGAGCGTCGCTCCGAAAGCTAGTGTGCTTCCAATTAAACCTGTTGGACTATAACCTGGTGTTGTATGATTTTTAACTTTGTACACCCCAGTCCAACACCGGCATCTCCAAATCATATTTTATCAACATAGTGTATTGAAATTCTATGTAGCTATTCGCTTACTCGAACTATCTCAACACTATCCATAACTGAGGATGGACCTGACTGACTACAATCCCATTTCATCGGTCTAAGCATTCAGACAGTGACTTTCTGACAGGGCCAGTTAGTTGAAGCATCTGTGATATGTTTGCTGTGTAATCTACTGGCAGATGCTGGAGGTGTGACATTGACAGAGCATGGTGCTGGACATCAGAGTGTCCATCCCCTTGACTGTTCGCTGCTAGAAAACATACAAGCTGCCTGGCTTTCCACCCACACTGAAGGAAAAGCAAAGCAAAGATACTGTGAGCATCAAAGTAAGTGCAAAGTAAGTAAGCACTAAGACAACAAACGATGAGCCACGTGATACAAACTGTTCTTATGCCTGAAGTGGCTACTTGTTCATGTGTTCAAAGTCACCCAGCAGCAATGGTACTATCTCAGATATCAGCGAGTGCCATAGTGTGGTATTAAAGTGCTGAACTGTTCAATAAGTTAGTGTGGAATGAGTCATGATGATGTGTTGTAATCATTACAAATCTCTAAGGATCGAGTGTGCAGGTAGTCACTGCCCATGGAATGTTGGAAAAGCTGACATAATTATTTCTTTTACTATAAATTTTGTGTCCGATGATCCTGCTCCATGAGCTACCTGATGAAGGACAATGCTCCGAAAGCTTGTACTTTCAAGTACACCTGTTGGACTATAACCTGGTGTTATGTGTTTTTGTTTACTAAGATTATATGCCCAGAGAAGATGCTACAAACTACAGTCACTATGTAACACATCTGACTTGCAAGCTGGGAATCAACACCATCTAGTTTCTCCCCAGTACCCAGGAAAATAGCAGTTATATATAAATGAGATAAGATTACACAATAATAAGATGTTAAATCATGCAATTTGGTCCCTCACTACTAGTGAGAGTTTCAACAAGCTATTGATAGCTTAAGTAGAAAATTAAACTTTTCAGTTTTGAGAATCTCACATTTTCATTAATTTCATAATTGTCTAACTGTTTTGCCAGTGGCCCATGTCAGTCAGATGCTAGTAAAGTTCAATCCAATCTTTATGTGGTGGATGAATGTGACCTCCAGGAAACTGATGTTGGGGAAAATTAGTGATGATCACATCCTGTATGTCAAGTGCTGTGGGTTTTTTTAGATTTTTGTCTCGTTGGAGGTGATTATTATTTGGCACTTGAATGTTACATGCCACTTAACATCTCAAGACTACAAGTTTTGTCCAAGCTTCTCTGCATTCAGACACATATTATTTAATTGTCTAAGGATTTGTAAATAAAACTAAGTATTTGCAATTACCAGGGAATATTTTCACCTGATCTAAGTGGAATATGAGATCTGAAAACACAGATGGACCAAAGATCACAAAGTAAAGATTGTTTTAGTCCAGGTCATTTCAAACAGTAAGATAAACATGGAATGAATCCTGTGGGTGACACTGGGCTGAGGAATCCTTTGTCTATCTGATGTTCCATCCTAGGCAAAAGTGAGGACTGCAGATGCTGGAAACCAGAGTTTAGATCAGAGTGGTGCTGGAAAAGCACAGCAGGTCAGGCAGCATCAGAGGAGCAGGAAAAATCGACTATTCGGGCAAAAGCTTCAGTTTCCTGATGAAGGGCTTTTTCCCGAGACTTCGATTTTCCTGCTCCTCGGATGCTGCCTGACCTGCTGTGCTTTTCCAGCACCACTCTGATCTTCCATCTTAAGATGTTCCATCTTATCATTCCACCTTCCACCAAAACTGTTTTTTTTTTCAATTGGAAGTCCATTTGATTGCTCCAGCTCCCACTCACTATTGCCTGTGCTGCTGGATGTCCTGTTTCATAATGAACACAAGAAGGGCCATTGATGTAGCAACTGAAAATGGATGGAAGTAGAGTACTGTCCTGATGTGTTCTGGAGTTGAGGTTATCGACCTCTGAAACCATAATTGTTTTCTCTTATGCTTGGCTTGACTGCAGCAAATATTTCTCCTGTCCTCACTGTCTCACTCTTTGAACATTCTGGATGTTCTCCTTGACCAGAAACTAACCTTGAATGCTGGTCAAGGGTTACGGATTCTGCAGCAAATAACTCACCTACTGACTCCACATATGTTCACCATCCATCTACAAGGCACAAGCCAGGGGTATAATGGAGTATTCCCCATGTGTCCAGATTAGTGTAGTTCTAACAGCAGTAAAGCAGCTTGGCACCATCCGAAACACAGTAGCCCACTTGACTAATGCCACATTCACAAACATTCACTCCTTTCAGCTCGGAAGCATAGGTAGCAGTGTTGTGTACCATCTACAAGATACACAACAGAAATTCACCAAGCTTCCATTGTAGACCATACAAACCCAAAACCACTGCCATCTGGAAGGACAAGGTCAATAGATACATAGGGATATCAATGCCTGAAACTTTCTCTCCAAACTGCTTACCATCCTGACTGAGAGAAATATCGCTGTTCCTTCACTGTCTCTCGGTCGATATCCCGAAACACCTTCCCTTACAATGTTGTGGACTTGCCTACAGCAAGTTGACTCCAAAGGTTCACAGAAACAGATCACTGCCACCTCTCAAGGGCAATTAAAAATGGGTCACAAATGCCTATCCAGGTAGCAAAGCCTAATCCCATAAATCAAAAATAAACAACAGATTCTCACTGATTTTAATTTTGCCTGGGCTCCTTAATGCCGTACTGAGCCTAATGTTGCTCTGATGTACTCAGATCTGAATTGTGGAATTCATTTCTTTTGTCCATGTTCCTGCCAAGGCTATAATGAGGTTTGGAAACTGGTTGTCCTTGTCAAAGCCAAATAGAATAAGTGAGTTAGGTGTTGCTTGCTCTGTTAAAGTCTTCATCTCTCAATTTCCTGATGAATAAGTGGTGACTGGTGGGAAGTAATTAATCAGATTGGAGTTGTCCTTCATTTCATGTAAAAAACACAAGTAGGCAATTATGCACTTTGTCAGGTAAATGCTAGTGTTGTACTGTATCTGAACAAGTTGGCTGGAGATCTCTAACTGCCTCACTTTAGTTGATTGGTGGATGCACATGAGATTTATATCTCCCATGTTATATTTTCTCCACTGTCCCCTTTATGGATCTTCTTCAATTTCACTTGAAGTCTGGATTGGAAAAGACAGGAAAATTGTGTGCAGAGAGTGAACTGGGAGACTGGTAGCATCTGTTTTTGTTTCGATGATACATCTTGCATTCAGCCACCAAGTTAGTTACAGCGCATTGCTGCTATTGAAATATTTATTTTTGTTACATCCACAGTAATTGCTTTGGTGCTTAGAAGCTCTCCAATTCCATTTTAATGCAATGTTAATGCATTCATATAAACCATTCAAACACATGTACAACATGTTTTAACTAGTTCAATGCTAGTGATTCCAGTGCCCTGCAATTGATTGGGTCGGGGTAGTAAGGGAGTAATAATCACTTATTTTTAAGGCAGGAATGCAATGTACGCATTTTCCTGTTTCACTCAGAGAGCAAACCCAAGGATTTCCCAGTTAAATGCAGATGTGCATCGGTATAATAAACATTCTTACAACAATTTCATGAGGTACGTTTAAATTGCTTTTTTGGTTGATTCCAAATCTATCTAAGGTTCAGGAAACAGACCAAGGAAACAGATACAGGTCTGACCAGCAATTTAAGTGAATATTTAAGTTTGCATTTTCCCAAACTGACAAATCAGCCATTGATTTGTAGCTGCTAGCAGAGAACATTTGTACAAGCTAAGCTTTCTTTGTGGTTTTCAAATTGATAGGATATGGAGGAGAGGTTCTTTGGATGTGTCTCTCAGTAAATCAGAGGAAGAGGACCACTACTTGGAGCCAAAATCATCATGTGCAAAAGGAAGAGATTTGCAGATATGCAGAAACTTCACCTGCTTTTGATGAAGAGAGCTCAGATGAGGAGGATGAAATTCAGGCATTCATTGCCAGACCAGCCACTTATAAGTCTTGACCAAAGAGCTGTGTGTCACAGATGTTTCCTTGGTGTGAGACATAACAAAATAATTTCTGCAGATCATTTTCATCACCAACACTGGCACACTTGCAACAGGAAACACTATCTCCAATAAGTTTTGACTTGCATGGCATTCATCATGAGATCACTGAAAGGGTGAGTTGGCCTTCAGGGTGCAATGATGAATAACATGCAGAATTGCTGCTCATTGATATATTTTATATGGTATGAGATGAAAAATTAAATTTAACATTTTGCCAAAAACCCATAGGCATGTATTGGTAAATTATAGTTTCTCCAACTTGGGATTCCTTCCATTTATACCTTCGTACTTTTTGTAAAAGTGGATGCAGGCTTGTTAAGATATCTACCCTTATTGTTGAGATGTTTTTTGGGTGAACTGTCAATGATGGAGAAATAAGTGGAGAGGACATGAAAGCTTGGCACACTCCAAGTTGGGTCGGTGTGAAAGTGATGACATGAAGAAGATTGTGCAAGAAAAAATGAAAGGGGAAACAAACTCAAAATGCTGGGGAAACTCAGCAGGTTAGCATCATCTGTAGAAACAAAAGTGCATGTTTTGAACGTGATATGACTCTGTCAGAATTGGAAGGTGTTGGAAAATAGGTTCTTTTGATATTTTTTAAACAAACAGAGAAGGAGCAAGACCGCAGTGGTTCAGGAAGGCAGCTCACCACCACCTTCTTGAGGACAACTAGGGATGGGCAATAAATGCTGACCCAACCAGTGCTGCCCATGTGCCGCATGTGAATATAAATAAAAAGTGGACAGATGGTATAAAATAAAGAAGGAACCAATAGATGTTACAGAAAAAAGGGGGTACTATTAATGGTGAAAGCAAAAATGAAGCAAGGGTATCAATTAAGATGTGAAATGTGAGAATTTGTCCTTTCTACAAAGTTAAAAGTGAACAAAATACAAACACATTGTGGCTTTGGTGGGAGGGAGGTAGAGAATGTAAGAAAAATGGTGACCAGACGTAATGAAACCAATTTCTGAAGTTATTATATTCAGTATGGAAATGAGGTGTTGTTTCATCGGCTTCCATTGTGTTTCATTGGAACATTGCAGCAAGCACTTAGTCATAGAGTCATAGAGATGTACAGCATGGAAACAGACCCTTCGGTTGAACCAGTCCACGCCAACCAGATATCCCAAACCAATCTAGTCCCACCTGCCAGCAGCAGGCCCATATCCCTCCAAACCCTTCCTATTCATATACCCATTCAAATGCCTCTTAAATGTTGCAATTGTACCAGCCTCCACTACATCCTCTGGCAGCTCATTCCATACACGTACCACCCTCTGCGTGAAAAAGTTGCCCCTTAGGTCTCTTTTATATCTTTCCCCTCTCACTCTAAACCTATGCCCTCTAGTTCTGGACTCCCCGACCCCAGGGAAAAGACTTTGTCTATTTATCCTATCCATGCCCCTCATAATTTTGTAAACCTCTATAAGGTCACCCCTCAGCCTCCGAAGCTCCAGGGAAAACAGCCCAAGCCTGTTCAACCTCTCCCTATAGCTCAAATCCCCCAACCCGAGCAACATCCTTGTAAATCTTTTCTGAACCCTTTCAAGTTACACAACATCTTTCTGATAGGAAGGAGACCAGAATTGCACGTATATTCCAACAGTGGCCTAACCAATGTCCTGTACAGCTACAACATGACCTCCCAAATCCTGTACTCAATACTCTGACCAATAAAGGAAAGCATACTAAACACCTTCTTCACTATCCTATCTACCAGTGACTCCACATTCAAGGAGCTATGAACCTACACTCCAAGGTCTCTTTGTTCAGCAACACTCCCTAGGACCTTACCATTAAGTGTATAAGTCCTGCTAAGACTTGCTTTTTCAAAGTGCAGCACCTCGCATTTATCTGAATTAAACTCCATCTGGTCCAGATCCTATTGTAATCTGAGGTAACCCTCTTCACTGTCCACTACACCTCCAATTTTGGTATCATCTGCAAACTTACTAACTGTACCTCTTATGCTCACATCCAATCATTTATGTAAATGACAAAAAGTAGAGGACCCAGCACCGATCCTTGTGGCACTCCACTGGTCACGAGCCTCCAGTCTGAAAAACAACCCTCCACCAACACCCTCTGTCTTCTACCTTTGAGCCAGTTCTGTATAAAATGTCTACTTCTCCCTGTATTCCATGAGATCTAACCTTGCTCGTCAGTCTCCCATCGGGAACCTTGTCGAATGCCTTACTGAAGTCCATATAGATCACATCTACTGCTTTGCCCTCATCAATCCTCTTTGTTACTTCTTCAAAAAACTCAACCAAGTTTGTGAGACATGATTTCCCACGCACAAAGCTAGTTGACTATCCCTAATCAGTCCTTGCCTTTCCAAATACATGTACATCCTGTCCCTCAGGATTCCCTCCAACAACTTGCCCACCCCTGAGGTCAGGCTCACCGATCTATAGTTCCCTGGCTTGTCTTTACTGCCCTTCTTAAAGAGTGGCACCACGTTAGCCAACCTCCATTCTTCGGCACCTCACTTGTGACTATCGATGATACAAAAATCTTCAGCAAGAGGCCCAGCAATCACTTCTCTAGCTTCCCACAGAGTTCTCAGGTACACCTGATCAGGTCCTGGGGATGTATCCACCTTTAACCATTTCAAGACATCCAGCACTTCCTCCTCTGTAATCTGGACATTTTGCAAGATGTCACCATCTATTTCCCTACAGTCTAAAACTTCCATATCCTTTTCCACAGTAAATACTGATACAAAATATTCATTTAGTATCTCCCCAATTTTCTGCGGCTCCACACAAAGGCCAACTTGACCGAAATGTAAGCATTAGAGCAATGTGGTTTATTGAAATGACAAGCAACTGGGAGGTCAGGGTCATTCCTAAGTGCAGAGCAAAGATGGTTCACAAATCACCACCCAGTCGGTATTTAGGCTCACCAATATAATAGAGACAGCAGAGTGAGCAATTAAATACAGTAGAGTAAATTCAAATGAGTACAAATAAAATGCTGCTTTGCCTGGAAGATGCAGTGGTACCCTTTTCTTGGTCTATCATTGAGGGGAAACGATGATCACAGAAAAGATTGGGGCAGCATGGTGGTGGCTCAGTGGGTTAACACTGCTGCCTCACAGTGCCAGGGACCCGGGTTTGATTCCAGCCTCGGGTGACCCTTTGTACACATTCTACTCGTGTCTGCGTGGGTTTTCTCTTGACGCCCTGGTTTCGTCCCACAATCCAAAATTTGCAGGTTAGGTGAATTGGCCATGCTCAATTGCTCATAGTGTTCAAGGTTGTGTCGGTTAAATGCATTAGTCAGAGGTAATTATCAGATGGGGAATGGGTTTGGATCGGTTACTCTTCGAAGGGTCGTTATGGACTTGTTGGGCCGAAGGGCCTATTTACATACTCTATGATTCTATGAAGCAAACGAGAAGGGTCAGACACAGCTGAAGGCCCTGTTGACCAGAACTAGAATGGGGAAAATACTAGGTTGTGGAAAAAAGGAATCATGCCTGAGACAGCCTGGTGGATGGTGGCATCATCAGACCACATCTGATAGAGAAACTGAAGGAAGGGAATGGAATCCTTGCAGGAAGCAGGGTGTGAGGAGGCATAGTTGAAGTAACTGTGAGACCCTTGTTATGGATATTGGTGGACAGTCTATTCTCAGAAATAAAAACAGTGAAGTTCAGGAAGGGAGTGCAAGAGTCAAATGTGAACCAGGTTAAATTGAGAAAAGAATAGAAATTTGAAACAGAACATATTAATTTTTCCAATTCTGTTTAAGAGTTGGAAGTAAAACTGAAGACAATATCAACGTATTGATGAAAAATTTGTTGGTAAGACTGGAACAAGAAATGTTGCCCACGCTCCAGAAAGAGGTAGACATAAATGGGTCACCCCTTTAACTTGAAAGGGTAGAGAGTGTATGAAGAACAGGATGTGACTGATTCAGGAAATCATAAGATTTAGGAGCAGAATTAGGCCATTCGCCCATCATATCTGTTCTGCCATTTGATCATGAGTGATGTTTCTCAATCCATTCCCCTGACTTACTCTTGGCTTAATTTGGTTAGGTTTCTAAACTACTTTGAACTTATAATCCATGCCCTGCACACACTGCTCCTGCTGCAGTTCACCACCTCAGGTTTTTTTCAACTTCACTTCCTGGTGAGAGCAGCAGGAAGTGAAGGGATACGTGTATGCCCCTTGTGCTGCTGGCTGCATCCAGCAGTATTTCGAGGGAATGATCATTAAACCTGCATGCTGTTTTTACTTTGTTTCTGCCATGAATCTCAATTGCTCAAATTTACACCTCTTGTACTATTTGCTTGCATAATAACTGGGATTAGTCAAATAGATGCAGATCAACCCTGTTACGAAGCTTGGTAGTATAAAACATGGAAGTAAAAATTGCCTGGTACAATCCAACTCTAGTTGCAGAATCTGACCCATACTGTTGACTTCAATTTCAATTTCACAACTACACTACTGCCCACCCTTTACCCCTTCCCACACAGAAATCGTCTTCAAATTCATATTGGGGTCTATACATCTGCCTTCCGCCTATGATATTTGCAAAATTTAGCCTTTCTGAAAAAAAATTATATTACAGGAGGAATTAGGCAACCATGGCTGACAAAAGAAGTTAAGAAAATGTATCTTTAAAAAAGTGACAGCCTATAAACTGGCCAACTACAAAAACAAATAGAGGATAACATAGAGAGAAATAAGGAAGGAGAGGATCAAATATGAAGGTAGGCTAGCAGTAATATTAGAAATCATTATAAAAGTTTCTTTCAATACAAAAGAAACATATGAGAGGCAAAAGTAGAGATTGGGCCACTCCAAATTGATGCAGGAAGGCTAGTGATGGTAAGTAAGGAAATAGCGGAAGAGCTGAATTAGTACTTAGCGAGTCTGAACAGTGGAAGACATGAGTAATATCCCAACAATAAGGAGAGTCAAGAGGGCAGAATTGAGTATGATAGACATTACAAAAGGGAAAGTGCTAGAAAAGCTAAAATGTCAAAAGATTGATAAATCTTCTGGCTCCGATGGGCTACATCCTAAAGTTCTGAAGGAGGTGGCTGAGGAAATCGCAGAGGCATTGATTGTGATATTTCAAAAGTCACTGGAGTCAGGGAAAGTCCCAGATGATTGGAAAATCGCTGTTGTAACCCCCTTGTTCAAGAAAGGATCAAGACAAAAGATGGAAAATTATGGGCCAATTAATCTAACCTCAGTTGTTGGTAAAAATTCTAGAATCCAATGTTAAGGAAGAGATTTCTAAATTCTTGGAAGTGCAGAGTCAGATTAGAAAAGTCAACATGGATTTAGTAAGGGGAGGCCATGCCTGACAAACCTGTTGGAACTCTTTGAAGAGGTAACACAGAGGTTAGACCAGGGAAACCCAGTGGATGTTATCTATCTAGACTTCTAAAAAGCCTTTGATAAGGTGCCTCACAGGAGGCTGCTGAGTCAAGTGAGAGCCCATGGAGTTCAAGGTGAGCTACTGGCATGTATTGAGGATTGGCTGTCTGACAAAAGGCAGAGAGTTGGGATAAAAAGGTTCTTTTTCGGAATGGCAGTCAGTGACAAGTGGTGTCCCACAGGGTTCAGTGTTGGGGCCACAGCTGTTCACTATATATATTAATGATCTAGATGAAGAGACTGGAGGCATTCTAGTGAAGTTTGCCAATGATACGAAGTTAAGTGGACAGACAGGTAATACTGAGGAGGTGAAGAGGCTGCAGAAAGATTTAGACAGTTTAGGAGAGTGGTCCATGAAATAGCTGATGAAATTCAATATGAGCAAATGTGAGGTCTTGCACTTTGGAAAAAAAGAATACAGGCATGGACTATTTTCTAAATAGTGAAAAAATTCATAAAGCCAAAGTACAAAGGGATCTGGGAGTGCTAGTCCAGCATTCTCTAAAGGTTAACCTGTTGGTTGATTCCATGATTAAGAAAGTGAATGTAATGTTGTCATTTACCTGGTACGGTGGCTCAGTGGTTAGCACTGCTGCCTCACAGTGCCAGGGCCTGTGTTTGATTCCTACCTTGGAAGATTGTCTGTGTGGAATTTGCACATTCTGCCCATGTTTGTGTGGGTTTCCTCCGGGTGCTCCGGTTTTTTCCAAGAATCCAAAGATATGGCGGTTAGGGGAATTGGCCATGCTAAATTGCCGGTAGTGTTAGGTGCATTAGTCAGGGGTGAATATAGGGTAGGGTTTGGGTCTGGGTAGGTTACTCTTTGAGGGTTAGTGTGGACTTGTTGTGCCAAAGGGCCTGTTTCCATACTGTAGGGAATCTAATCTAATATCTCAAGAGGATTGGAATATAAAAGCAGTGATGTGCTTCTGAGACTTTATAAAGCTCTAGTTCAGTCCCATTTAGAATACTGTGTCCAATTTTGGGTCCAGCACCTCAGGAAGGACATACTGGCACTGGAGCATGTCCAGCAGAGATTCACACAGATGATCCCTGGAATGGTCGGCCGAACATATGATAAACGGCTGATGTTCCTGGGATTATGTTCATTCGAGTTTAGAAGGTTGAGGGGAGATCTAGTAGAAACTTACAAAATAATGCATGGCTAAGAAGGGGTGGATGCTGGGAATTTGTTTCCGTCAGGCGGGGATACTAGGACCCATGGGCACAGCCTTAGAATTAGAGGAGGTCAATTTAGAATGAAATGAGGAGACATTTCTTCAGCCAGATAGTGGTGGGCCTGTGGAATTCATTGCCATGGAGTGCAGTGGAGGGTGGGATATTAAATGTCTTCAAGGCAGAGATTGATAAATTCTTGATCTCGCAAGGAATTAATGGATAGGTGGAGAGTGAGGGTAAATGGAGTTGAAATGCCCATCAGCCACAATTAAATGGCAGTGTGGACTTGATGGGCTGAATGGCCTTGCTTCCACTCCTACGTCCTATGGTCTAATGCAAGATATTGTCTTGTGTTAAGTTGTCCTTAGTTATTTTATAAATTCAGTTGGCATTTAATCTTCTGTTATGTTACACTACTCTTGAGACATGCAGACTTTTCTTTTGTACTGCATATTATAGACCAAAGTGCACAATTGCTGACCAGAACTCTCAACCAAAGTTGATATCAGCTGTACCAAATAAACGACTACTACAAGGGCACTTCAAATTCAACATCATCCACAACACCAGTAATAATCAGAATCCTCTGTGTAACACATTAAAACTTTCAAAAGCACACAAAAGTGAATTTTGCTTCTATAGAATTTGGCCATGCAAAACCTAATGCAAATTTTAATCAGTGAAACTGAATTTAAAGCATCACTAAATCATTTTGGGGACAGTCAACTTTCCCTGTTGTGAATAGTCATAGAAACAAGCTATTTGATTTTATCTGCTGTTCTTTGGGACATATTATCTTAATACTTAGCATAATACCTGAACACTTTCACAATTTAGACATGGTTCTGAATTGGTCAGTATTTGCAAACTAATCCCAAGTGTATGAAGAATGACAATGAGAATGATTTTAGGAATATTAGTCGAGTGTGCAATATGTCATAGTTATGTGTCCTGAAAGTTGTGTAAATTAATATACAGAACTCTACTCTTCAGTGACAGAAAAAACATAGACACAAATTGCATCTGTTTTAACTTAACTAAATAAATGATAAGCAAACTCTTGTTCATTCCTAAATACAATGTCTTGACCAATAAAAATCAAAAGGCCTGGTTGAAACTTAAACAAAGCTTTGTAGTTAAATTTTATCATCCCACTGGAGCATTCTCCATAGCAACCATCAATCAGAATCCTCTTATCAAGCAAACAGCACTGTCTTCTTGTGCAGAATAAAATATTGTTCCCTTTTACATCAGTATTTCTGTGAGTACAAAGCAAAACCCTTGCTAAATTCTATCTCTTTTTCAGCAAATTTCAAGTTCCATTTTATCAAATGACTATTCTCGAGTATTGTCAAATTACCACTCATTTATCATAAAAAGGCCTTTTCTTTGTTTGAGATAATAATCAAGTGAACCTATCTCTTAGACTTTTGGAGTAAACACAAGTCTTGTTTTATGCAGTTCTATAAACACCATACAGAAATTGATGTGTAATCACCCATTTTTCGGGGATAAACTGGATGCATGAGATTCTTCATCTCATTCCTGCTGACAGCATGACTGTAATCATAGTGAACCTAATTTTCTTTTTGGCGCACCATGCAGTCAGCTAAAAGCAGGGCTCCACTAATCTGCCCTTTTATTTTAATCCACATACCAGTCCAACGTTTACATGTGGTAAACTGATGACAAACATCCACCGTACTTTGTTCATTTAGTGAGTGACTACAAATCAGTTATTTATTTGACTAATATCTCAGAGAATAAAAGTATATCTAATTTTTAAAAAATCCTCATGCTGTTCATGAATGATCTGTGCCACTGACTCTGCGAAGGTGTCGATGATAGAACAGAATTTGCACCATTTTATTATGTCAGTCAACTTCGTGTTTTGGATTTTGAAACAGCAATCACAGAGCTCAGTAAAGACTAGAGCAGAGGTAGAATTTTTTCCACATGCAACCTGCTTTTTAAATGCAATTTGAATGCTGCCTCAGATGAGGATGTGCAATTATGATTACTTGTCACCTGAAGCCAGTGATGTTTTCCTTAATGTGTGGTTGTTTCTAAGAATGGCAAAGCTGCTGTTTCTTGCTATGTGATTGCTACATATGGTTTAACAGATGCTATGTACCGCAATGACTACATTTGTAGTAGACTATATCCTTTAGGAGTTACAGAACTTTGCTCAAGGCTTGTTTCTCTACCTGTCACAGCTGTTATCTTGCACTCTTTTGAATGGCGTGAATGTCTAATAGAAAAGGGAATAAATTGTGAAACAATACAGTATGCACAAAGAGGTATCCCTTACTCATGACACTCACATACATTCATAAACAACAGAAAAAGCTGCAAACACTCAGGGTTCGTCAGCTGTGAAAACTGCAATGTGGTTTTAGATGGATGACCTTGTCATAAGGTCTCTGACAAAGAATCATAATGTCTGAAATGTTAATTTTTGCCTGTTCTTTCCACAGGCACTGCTTGGCATCCTGAGAGGTTTCAGAATCCTCTATTCTCTGTCAGGTTTTCAGTATCTGCAGTATTTTACTTCATGGAATTTGCAGGTGGTTTTGAACATAGCAAATTGACAGCAGTGAATGGAAAGAGACAGCTATAAGTGCATGACACAGCATGAATAAATACTTCCAACATTATGATGATGAGAAAACTTAGAAAACATAAGAAACATTCATGCTAAAAATGACTATTTGCTCCTGGCGATTTAACAACTTTAAGCACTACCAACCTTTCTAATCGCCCCTTTTAACCAATTTTCACCAATGTCCAATGTTTGAACTGCTTCGTGTTTAAATATGAATTTTGTGGTGTCATCTCTTTGGTAAAGACAGATGCAAAATATATTTTTTGTATTCAGTCATGTTCACTCTTTTGCCACATATGCCTACCCAGTTTTTGATTCCAGAGTCCTTCCTCTTCATGTTCTTTTGCATTTTATATCTGGAGAGATTTTGGATTCTCATGCCTCATGTCATCCTTCACCATAATCCCACCTCCCAGGATTAGTAAAATTCTCTGCACAATATCAGCAAAGGCATAATACTCTGAGTTTTGAGGCGGCAGGTTCCAGGTTCAAGTGCCAGTCTGGATTGAGCACAAAATCAAAGCTGACATGCACTTCAGTACAATGGATGTATGTACTGAGAGTGCCTCATCTTTAAGCCAAAGCCTCATCTGCCAGCTCTGAAAACAGAGTTTGCTGGAAAAGCTCAGCAGATCTGGCAGCACCCATGGGGAGAAATCAGAAATCGGAGTTCATGTTTCAGGTCGAGTGACCCTTTTTCAGAACTCTGATGAAGAACCCTCAGAGCTCAGTCGTCTTGACTCAAAATATTAACTTGTTTTCTTTCCATGGATGCTGTCTGACCCAATGTGATCTCCAGCAATTTTTTTGTTTTTAGTTTAGCTTCCAGCATCTGCAGGAATTTGCTTTTTCATTTGGTTTTGTTGGCCTGCTCATTGCTCTAGGTAATTACCCTTGACTTGTTAAGCCCGCGTGCTGCATATCCACAAGTTTTTTTTTGGAAAAGGCTGAAAGTTACCTGCCAAGACCACATGTGCATTGAGATTTCAGTAAATCTGAATATTCATGGATTTGGATTTAGAACCACAGATGTCCCCACATTGCTGTAGGAAAATTCAGCTTAATAATATGTACACTAGCCCAGCAAACACACAAAATGTGGTGATGAGAATACACAGTGCATCGCTATAATGATTATACTTCTTTGAGGTCATCAGTGTTTACAGAAAACACTATGGTCATGTAAGTCTCTTTTTTGGAGAAAAAGGCCTATGGATTGGAACTAAACTACATACAATGGCCCAGAAGTTACGTGTACAATTTTCTACTTGAACAGAGTCACATTTGACATGAAATATTTTCTCTCTTTCTCCACAGTTGCAGAGCATTTACATCATTATTTTTACAACAGCTTTCAATCTTGATTTTGTCATTGTAATTTGACCTTGATTTTTCAGTGGGCATGCACCCTGAGATTTCGAAATTCTGCTGATCTTAATTGCAGGGCCTTGTTTAAATTAAATCTCCCCACTTGCACTTTCTTATTCTTGCCTTCAGCTTTCCTAGCAAATTTGCTCTTTCAACTCTTGTCCTGGGAAGCACCCAATCTGACACTCTCCACAACTTTGTTAATCTTATGCTCAACATAAATGACAACATCAAGTTTCCACATGCAATTCATTATAATTCAATAGTATTCAACTCTTCCCTCAATTTTTACTCTGGCATGTATTTAATTTAAATGTTAAAGAGTATCTTTAAGTGATTAGTAACATGCAACATTTGACGATTTTGAAATTGATAAACATAAATCTAAAATACTTTTGTACTGATGCACACTTTTCATGGTGAAAACTGAAAATGCACGTGTTCAAAAATGGTAACTTCTGCATGTGAGAATTATTAGTCAATCACTTCCTCATCCTACTACCCTTGTGTCCTTATGTTGTAATTCTGTACAATTGTGAAATCATTTTCATTCTATTTACTAAACTTGGAAAATAATGCGCACATTTTTTATCAAGCAAATGCGATCCTATGTCATTGAATCTGTTAGAATTCCAGTCAGTTGTCTGTTCAATGACCTTATGAAAATTGATTTCTGTTCAATGAACTGCTGAAGTCCCAAAGTGGTTTTCTGCCAGACGGAGCTACCTTTTTTGCATTTCTTCATCAGAATTTTTATGTTCAAACATTTCCCAATTAGCATTAGGTCTGAGTTGCCTTCTGCTACCAAATGCAATGCAACCTGTGCAAGAGGGTTCAGCCTAGAGGAAACTATTATTCTTGAAGCATGCAGAAACAACTGTCTGCTCAATAATTTTATAATCTTCAATTTTATATATGCTGCATTGTCTATTATTAGTTTTCAAACCATATCAAAGCACACTTTTTTCATGCAGTCTATTGAATCTGACTTTACCTTCCACGTATACCCATAGAATTACTAAAGTTGAAGCTATTCATAGACAATTGAAATCATTATGACAGATTATGTAGTATATTCCAGATCTTTGAGACCTAATAACATGAGAATTTTAAAGTTATATTGTTTTATGAACACCTTGTTCAGGAATTAAATAAATGATGTATTCCATAAAATGAATTGGGCTCTTGCTTGTACTTTCTCCTGAACAAAAGCTACAATCTAAGTATTACTTGATTTCTCTACATAAAGGGACATTTGTAGTGATATTCACCAATTCAGAGTGAAATATTGTGATTTTGTTTTGTTTGCGACAGGTGGGACAAAACAGGCCCTCGATCTATCTTCACCAGAGTGGAGAATGAATCCCTTGCCTTTGACATTAATTTTGATTCACACACTGGGCGTCTAAACAATTGAGGGAATCAGTCCTTCAAAACTTAACTGCAATGAAGCAAATTCATTAGTCATAGCATTCTAGGCCACTTCAAGTCAATCTGCTTAATCTTTTCCTTATGACCAAATGAAAGCAAATGACATCTCACTCGACATCTTCACTAATTTTGTAAATCCTTCCATTACCTTTCTATTGACAGAATGCTTGTCTCATGCCCAATGTCAAATAGATCTCAAGTTATTTGATCTAAATATTAGGAAGACTAAAGTTATCATCTTCAGCCCACAGCACTGATATGTCTTTTAGCCACTGACTCCACTCCTCCTCTTAGGCTCAACTCAGACTCTTCAAGACTGTTAACATTCTCATTGTCATGTTTCATTTTGATGACTTGGACTCCATGGCCTCAATCTTACTGTAGGCTTCAAGACACCACCAACACCATTATATTGATAGCAATGGCCACAAATCTTCAAACCATGAGCTCAAATATCAATTACTTTTAATGCTCCAAATGTATTTGAATCACCTTATGCATTTATAAGTGATACTTAAAAATGTCTTGAGAGCAGATATTGATTTCTGAGCAAAAGTTATAGATCTTACAAGGTAAAATTTTGCTGAGAATTTATCCAGGGATGTCTCTGCTTTATCATACCCAGTTAGACAATTTATTCAGGCAAATAGGAACAGCTCTGAAGAGGTTACTTGCTAAGAGCTTCCAGACTTTGACATCTTCTATTGAAGAGGTGTGCCCTTGGAATGGTATTCCTTATTATCTTGTGTGTTATTTTAGCATGTGTTGTGGAAACTTTGATTTGAACTTGGATAGCTTTGCATTTATTGAAAATTTCTCTCTGAACCAGTCCATTATCCCTCATCCTACGATAAGTGTGAGATCAATATTAGGAAGAAAGAAAATGAAGATGCCAAATGAACATTTTTACATAAATTTGAATTTTTTTTTTATGCAGACCATTATTTTTCCTCAAAATTAACACACAATAAAATATCATTGCTACCATCATTCATATTCTCAAGTATCTGAGAAACATTGTGAATTATTGGAGATCAATGTAAGTTGGTGTTGTCACCATTTTTTAAATGTTATCTCCTATTGTTCTTTCCCTGCTAATATGATGACCTGATGCCTATTTTGTAGCTTTATTTTGTTTGCTTCAAACCTCTCCCCACACATTTCCAGCTGCCCAACTCACCACTGAAGTCCACTGAAGATATTCTCTTGTTGTTTGTTATGGCCCAACAAGCCCCACAAGTGAATTCGAAAGGTGTCATGTGCTCATTCAAAGTGACCTAATTAGTACATTCCACAAAGTCTTTCTCACTGGTACTGTATGATTAAACCCACTTAAAATAATTATGTTTGAGGAAGGCTGGTCTTTCCATTTGATTAATCTGTTCAGAGATTCTCACACCGCCTATTGTAAAATAAATTGTTTCGATAATGGTTTTATGGATTTCACGCCCACTATTTCATTAAGACATCTATTGCAAAGGTTGATCACTCTTATTGCAAGCAATAACTTTATGATTTCCAACCTTAGTTTCAGTCCTGTAGTTTTATTTTAGTAAATATTGTAGGTTGCATTTCCCGAACAATCTTAAGTACCTTTTATAAGATGCCTCCTCAGATGCTTCTGAATTAGTAATGAGAAACAATCATTGTGCCATTGTACCCATTATTATATTTTACTGTTTGACTTTGCAATTAAACATATAATTGAATTTATTGATTTTTAGTCTGCATTAGTGGAAATTATTTAATATTGAACTTAGGAAGAATCTTGAATCACCTTTAGCATCATTCTTGTCTAATTCAATGTCATTGATCTAGATTAGTATTTTCATCTTAAAAGTGGCTCTTTACATTTGATTGTAATAAATTTTATTCAGCCTTGTTCTGTTCACATTTTTTTGCCTGACACAGTTTATGGTTATGAACCTCATCTTTCACATTCCACTTATTTATCTTGGGTCTTATTTTTGAATATTGCATGTTTGCCTTGGATTTCTGAATTCAACTTGTGTAAGCAAATTCAAAGTAATAATGAACTTGAGGTGCCAATTCAATACTTCCCCCACCATGAGCTATCTCTTCGACTGAGTATTCCTTGGCCATTGTTTTGTCAACTGTGTGTCTTTCCTGATGTTATAACCAGAACTGTGTGCTTTCTTGTTTTTTTGCCGTTTTCCATGAAATTATAATTAAGCTTCTCAGTGCCAACAGCTTAGATCAGAAGCATATTTGAATTAGCAGCAAGGGAATCATTTCAATGATGAAATGCCATCATCTGACAATGCTGCATGTAGGGGTAGTCTATTATACAGCCTCCATTTTAAACACGGAGGCTCTAAATCAGTAATGCTGACTTTAGTTGAGCCATCAACAGGAAGTCAAAATTTCCTCGCAAATTCAAACACAGTCTATATCACTTTCCTGTTCTTTTGGGCTCCTTAAAATCCAGCACTTTTATATCTCTGTTGCTCAACCAATGTCCGAACTGCTCTTCGGCTTTACTTTGAATATGTACTGCTTTAACATCTTGACATGATGATCTTTGTCACGACTGTGCTTGTGCATTATGATGAGCTGCTTTTGCTATTTTTTTCTTATAGACAATGGTTTCATAATAATTTTTATCTTGTTATCAGTCTTTTGCTTCTACCAGTTGTTTTGCTCTTATGTTTTTGAACCCTCTTTCTTTTTGACAACATTGTCCTTGCCACCATTTCCTCCTTCTTTATCTATACTGCCCTCTTTGCTGCAAGACTATAGCTTCATAATATCCCACTCTTCATCCTTCTGTCTTAATCAATGTGATCATTAAGTACTGTTCCCACTCCATTTAAATACATACTAAATACAGGATTTGTTCAGGAGCAGGGACCTCTCTCAATGATTTTGTCATTCATTCTCCCACGATCAGCAACACCAAAATAAGAGATTAGCTGCCTAATCATCTGGTTGCTGACACAAAGATGCCATGTTAGGCAGTGATTGTTGACAACTTGGCTGTTGCGAAAGTAATTTATTTTGTCAAGTGCTCAAATGTTTCAACAACGTGACAAGCTGCTATGTAAATGTAAGTATAAATAGACAGTGTTTCTCTTTTCTTCAGTTTCAGCAGATCCTCAGTGTGCTAAGGTGCCCTTGGACTCTTGTTGCCTGTAGTTTGCTCCATTAATCAGCCCTTAATGATCCATAGTCACATAGAAAAGCCCGCAGAATCTTCATTCCTATTCAAAAAGGACATGAAAAGCTGACACACCAATTTTCACTGTTTATTGCTGTAAGAGATTTTTGGGAGAAATCTGTCTATCCTTTTCTGATATCTTTTCTGTTATTTATGCATAATAATTGATTTGATAAATCTATTTAAACATATGTAACTCAACAATGATCTTGCAAAGTGCAAAACAGTTTGTCTCGGTTAACATTAATGGAGAAGTTTGTTTTTCATTAATAGAATTGAATAATTTTAAATAATAAAAAATGTTTTCGTACAGAGCTAACTTTTAAAAATAGTATCAAAAATATTGACAAATGAAGGTGTTGCCCATATTTGGAAAATATAGTTGACACTTCACAAATCTGAAATATTCACAAATTTGAACTTAGAGGTTAAGATGCATTTCCCATCATTTTTGTACAGCAAACATTTTTGTGTATTCACCACAGATTTCTTAACGACAAAGTAGTATGGTATACATATACATGTATATACATGTGTACATGTATATGTGTCTGAACATTCAGTACTTCAAGAACTTTAGAGAACAAAACATCAAGCAAACCCAACATCTAATGGAGCATGCATGCTTATTGGATAAAGCTCAAGAGGTTAGTTCGATGGTGGTTGAGCTCGTAGCAAAATCAAGGAAATCCCATATCATTGCTGAAACTTTAAACATGCCTGCCTGGGTTTCAAAAAAACAGATGTGATGTCAGGCACTGCCGCTGCATAAGAGAAAGACTAAATTCCATTCTTTGATAATATAGTTATATGGCACATTGATGACCTGTCAGTTGAAATCGAGGAGGTGCTACCACAGAAGTTTGCAGCTATTAATGGGAAGTTTGCCTTGTAGAATAATGAGTTCACTGATCTAAATGGACACTGCCTGATTCTGGTCAACTTGCATTATTTTGATCGGAACTCTATTCCGGAAATTGCTTTTGTTTGAATCGTTAGAAATAGTTGAGTTGAACAGATCATGAAAATATATCTGCTCTCGCAGGCAAAAACCATGCATTTTTGTTGTTGGATTTGAAGCATTAATGCTGTTGATCCTTCTTTAGCTTGTTGCAAATCTCTCTAGTAAGGCAGTAACCATAATAAATGCAAATAAGTATTATGTTTATGAGCAGTCAATTCAACTGGAAAAAGTGAATGTGCTGTGGAATTGTTTATCTGATTGAAATGTGCCTTGATATTGAAAAGGTTGAAACCTTTACTGTAATCCATTGCTTTATTTCATGGTATTGATTTGATTAATTATTTATCACATGTCCTGAGATACAGTGAAAAGTATTGTTTTGCATGCTTTCAAAGCAATTCATACCTTACATAATAACGTCACGGTAACAGAACAGAATGCAGAATATAGTGTTACAGCAACAGAGAAGGTGCGGCGAAAGATCAACTTTAACATATGAGACGTCCATTCAAAAGTCTGATAATAGCAGGAAAGAAGCTGTTCTTGAATTGCTGGTATGTGTTATCAAGCTTTTTTGTCTTCTGGCTGATGGAAGAGGGTGGAAGAGAGTATGAAAGGGATGGGAGAGGTCTTTAATTATATTGACTGCTTTCCCGAGGCAGAGGAAAGTATAGTTAGAGTCAATGGAAGGAAGGCTGGTTCATGTGATTGACTGGACTGTGTTCACAACTCTCCATTTGCTTATGGTCTTGGGCCGAATAGTTGCCATCCCGAGCTGTGATGCATCCGGTTAGGATACTTTCTATGGTGCATCTAGCAAAATTCTTCACAGCCATTGTGGGCATGCCGAATTTCCTTCGCCTTCTGAGGAAGTGGAGGCATTGGTGTGCTTTCTTGACCGTAGTGTTGATGTGGATGGATCAGGACAGGTTGTTATCGATACTTACTTCAAGAAACTTGAAGCTCTTGACCATCTCCACCTCAACAACACTGTTACAGATGGGTCCGTGTCTGCCACTCTACTTCCTGAAGTCGATGGTCAGTGGGTGTTCCACTGTTGAATTAGATATTAGCTGATAACCCTCTATGGTAGAGAATTCCAAAGATTCATCAACCTCTGAGGGAAGAAATTCCTCCTCTTCTCAGCCTCAAATTAAATATGGCTTATTTCGAGATGTACCCTGGTTTTAGTATCTCAAGTTAGGGGAAATTCTTTGCCTATATCCACCCTGCCATGCCCAGAAATAATTTAGTAGGCTTATTGAGCTCTCCTTTTATTCTTTGAAACTCTAAGAAATGCAGACTAATTCTCCTCAGTCAATCCACAGAAAAGAATTTTACTCTCCCAGGGATTAACCTGTTGAATCCTTATTATATTCTTTGTCTGGCAAGTATATCCCTCCTTGGAATAGGAGACCACCTCGGAATGCCAAGTGCAGTAAACTATAACTGTTGTGGAGGCCATGTTCAAGTCCTACCTCTTCAGAGGTATGTCATACTACCTCTGAACAGTCTGATTAGAAAATTTCAATCCTTCCTTAGTTAGGGGGGGCACAGTCTTTACAGAATATTCCAGGTAAGGTCTTGTCAATGTTCTACCAATTGGAGTAAGACATTATAACTCCTATACGCAAATATTTTTGTGATTACGGCCAACGCAGAATATATCTTCTTAATTGCTTGTGGCATGTTAACACTTAGTCGCTTGTGACCAAGGACACCAAGGCAGCTTTGGTTACCAATGCTTCTCATCCTCTCGCCATTCAAGAAATATTCTGCCTTTGCTTTTCCTTCCAAAATGAATAAATTCACACTCATTCACGTTACATCCAACTGCTGTGTTCCAGACCAAGTCCTTTTGAAGTTGCCTTGTACTACCCTCATACGTTACGATCCCACTCAGTTTGGTGTCGTGGCAAATTTGTTGTTCCTAAAATTCCAAATCCTTTCCACACATTGTGAAAAAGCTGTGGACATGGTCCCAATCTTTTGTGACTCTCCACTAGTACAAGACTGCCATTTTGAGAATGATCTGTTTATCCCCATTCACTTCTTTTTGTATATTAATCAATCTTGATCCATACTTGTACATTTTGCTCTAAAACATGCTTACTCAGTTTTTTTTCCCTCTTAATCTCCTGCATGGGACATGATCAAAAACCTTCTGAAATTCCAGATACATCACTTCCATTGGTTCTCCTTTGTGTGGTACAATATTGTCAAAAAACTGCCAGTCTGACAACCATGGCTTTCCTTTCATAAATCCATACTGCCAGTCTGCCCAAATTTACCATTCTTTTCTAAGATCCCAGTTATCTTGGGAATAGATGCTGACATGTTCCTGACTGCTATGTAAAACTGACAAGTCTGAGACTTTTCATTCTCCCTCTTCCTTCCTACTTAAATGGTGGGGTCACATTTGCTGTTTTTTAGTTCACAGGAAACTTTCCGCAATTAATTAAATTTTGAAAAATCATGACCAATGCATTCACGACCCACTCTGGGATAAAGCTAATCAGGTCCATTGAATGTATCACTCTTTAATATTGTTAACTTTTTACACACTACCTCTTAACTCATGTTAATTGCTTTTTATTTCTCAGTTTCATAAAAGTTGTAGTCACCTTGTTTCCAGATTTCCTGTCATCTTCAGTAAAGGCAAACACAGTATCAATATTGATTTCTCTGCCATTTACTTATTCTCCCCAATAAATTCTCTTCTCACCTCCATAATGGTCCCAACCTTGTGCAAGCGTTTTTTTCCCCTTTTTGTCTATCTAAAATAACTTTTATATTCTGCCTTAATGCTGTTCATTAGTTTGCATTCATATTCTGTTTTCTCTTTCTTATTTTGTTTCTTGGTCCTCCTTTGCTTGATTCTAAATAACTCCTAATCTTCAAGTTTACCTTCCTTTTCCTGGCATTTTAATAATTTGTTGCATTCAATGTAATGCAATTTTTGAACTTTTGTTAACCGTGATTGATTTAGCTTTCCCTTTGTGTATTTGTGTGTTAGAATGCACATCCGTAGTTGAACATATAGTATTTATTTTGTTAATAGCTTTTGTCTGCTGACTGTCAAATCTGTTTGTGCATTTTCCAAGTCCCCAGCCAACTTGCTGCTCATACCTTCATCATTTCCTTCATTCAGATTTTAGGTCATAGTATCAGAATGAGCTATATTGCATTCAAGCTTAAAGTGAAACTCTATCATTTGATGGTCACTGTTTCCCAGAAACTCATTCCAGTAAAGGTTATTAAGTAGCCCTTTCTCATTACACAGCTTGAAATCCAAAATCACCCAATCTCCAGTTGGCACCTATGAAATTGGAGCAGAAGTAGTTCATTCAATGAATCCGCTCCACAATTCAATAAATTGATGGTTGATCTGTTTGTGTTTTGAATTCCACATTCTCATCTACTCTGACAACGCTCAATTCCCTTGTCTCACAAGATTCTCTGCATCTTTGTCTTAAATATATTCTGTGACACTGTCTCCACTGCCTTCTGGATCAGAGAATTCCAAATTCACATAACTCTCCAAGAGGCAAAAAAAAACTTGTTGTCTTTGTCCTGAAAGAGTGAGTCCGAAATTTAAAACATTGCTCCCAACTTCGGGACAGACCCAAAAGAAGAATCATCTTTTTCACATCCACTTTACTGTCAAGACTATTCAAGATTTTCTACACTTCAATCATGTCACTTCTTACTCTATTGAACTCCAGTAGAAAGAAACTCAGTTTGTGTAACCTGTAAGACAACCGACTCATTTCAAGTATCAATCTGGTTAATCTCTTCTACACCCCTCTGGTGCTTTACATCCTTCTTTCTGTAAGGAGACCAAAACAGCACACATTATGGGAGATGTGATTTCACCAGTGGCCTGAATAATATTTCTACTTTTATGTTCAATTTCTCTCATAGTAAAGGATAGCACCTCATTAGCCTTCTTGACTACTTGCTGTACTTGAATGCTAATTTTTTTGACTGATTCACCAGAATACCAAATTCTCCTTCACCTCGGAATTCTGTAGTCATTCTCTTTGGAAGTAATATTTGGTCTTCTTCCCACATTCAGACAAAGCAACAAATTCACTTTTCCCATCTTATGTTCTACCGGCCCACCAGCATTACCTATCTATATATATATCTGCAATTTCCTTCTGTCTTGTTCACAACATAGGATTGTTGCAGAAAATTTAGGAATTCATGCATAGTATTTGTGCCGATTTGGTTAACCACATGTATAAATTGAAGTTCCCCATTATTATTGCTACATCTTACATGTTATCATCTCACTTGTACTTCTAATTTCCTATTTATACTATGCCCAACATTTGCAACACAGTTTAGAATAGAATCCCTACAATTTAGAAACAGGCCATTCAGCCCATTGAGTCTATACTGATCCTCCCAAGAGCATCCCACCCAGACCCACACCCCTACCGTATAACCCTGCATTTGTCTAATCGACTTAGCCTGCACATCCCTGAATACTATGGATAGTTTACCATGGCCAATCTACCAGTCTGGAGTACAGAAAGCTCCCAACAATTTTTGTTGCCCCAGGCTGTTTCCTAACTCCACTTAAATGGATTCTACCTCTTGATCCTTCCATCAAATCACTTCTTTTGTTAAGATAATCTGCTTAATCAGGAAGGTAAAGGCTTGAATTTTCAAATGCCAGATGAGGTCTGGACCTGCAGTGGGTGCTATTTCGAAATTGTATATCTGGATACCAACTCAAGATCCTAAAGCCCCAGGGAAAGACTGATAGCTTCAAATAGACCAGAGACAATAGACAATAGACAATAGGTGCAGGAGTAGGCCATTCTGCCCTTCGAGCCTGTACCACCATTCAATATGATCATGGCTGATCATCCTTAATCAGTATCCTGTTCCTGCCTTATCTCCATAACCCTTGATTCCACTATCCTTGAGAGCTCTATCCAACTCTTTCTTAAATGAATCCAGAGACTGGGCCTCCACTGCCCTCGGGGGCAGAGCATTCCACACAGCCACCGCTCTCTGGGTGAAGAAGTTTCTCCTCATCTCTGTCCTAAATGGTCTACCCCATATTTTTAAGCTGTGTCCTCTGGTTCGGCACTCACCCATCAGCGGAAACATGTTTCCTGCCTCCAGAGTGTCCAATCCTTTAATAATCTTATATGTCTCAATCAGATCCCCTCTCAGTCTTCTAAATTCAAGGGTATACAAGCCCAGTCATTCCAGTCTTTCAGTGTAAGGTAATCCCGCCATTCCAGGAATTGACCTCGTGAACCTACGCTGCACTCCCTCAATAGCCAGAATGTCTTTCCTCAAATTTGGAGACCAGAACTGCACACAGTACTCCAGGTATGGTATCACCAGGGCCCTGTACAGCTGCAGAAGAACCTTTTTGCTTCTATACTCAATCCCTCTTGTTATGAAGGCCAGCATGCTATTAGCCTTCTTCACTACCTGCTGTGCCTGCATGCTTACCTTCATTGACTGGTGTACAAGAACACCCAGATCCCTCTGTACTGCCCCTTTACCTAAATTGATTCCATTTAGGTAGTAATCTGCCTTCCTGTTCTTACCACCAAAGTGGATAACCATACATTTATTCACATTAAACTGCATCTGCCATGCCTCTGACCACTCACCTACCCTGTCCAGGTCACCCTGTAATCTCCTAACATCCTCATCACATTTCACCCTGCCACCCAGCTTAGTATCATCAGCAAATTTGCTAATGTTATTACTAATACCATCTTCTATATCATTAACATATATTGTAAAAAGCTGTGGTCCCAGTACTGATCCCTGCGGTACCCTAATAGTCACTATCTGCCATTCTGAAATGGAGCCGTTTATCACTACTCTTTGTTTCCTGTCAGCCAACCAACTTTCAATCCAAGGTAGTACTTTGCCCCCAGTACCATGCGCCCTAATTTTGCTCACTAACCTCCTATGTGGGATTTTATCAAAAGCTTTCTGAAAGTCCAGGTACACTACATCTACTGGATCTCCCTCATCCATCTTCAGAGTTACATCCTCAAAAAATTCCAGAAGATTAGTCAAACATGATTTCCCCTTCATAAATACATGCTGACTCTGAATACTAACCAGATGTGTCATAATTTCATCCTTTATAATAGACTCCAGCATGTTTCCCACCACTGAGGTCAGACTAACTGGTCTATAATTTCCTGTTTTCTCTCTCCCACCTTTATTAAAAAGTGGTACAACATTAGCCACCCTCCAATTCGTAGGAACTGATCCCAAATCTATCGAACTCTGGCAAATAATCACCAACGCATCCACGATTTCTCGAGCTACCTCCTTCAGTACCCTGGGATGTAGACCATCAGGCCCCGGGGACTTATCAACCTTCAGACCTAACAGTCTCTCCAACACCAATTCCTGGCAATTATAAATTCCCTTAAGTTCAGGTCCTTCAGCCACTGTTACCCCAGTGAATACAGATCTGAAGTACCAATTCAATTCTTCTGCCATTTCTTTGTTCCCCGTAATATATTCCCCTGTTTCTGTCTTCAAGGGCCCAATTTTAGTTTTAACCATTTTTTTGCCTTTCACATACCTAAAAAAACTTTTACTATCCTCCTTTATATTATTGGCCAGTTTACCTTTGTACCTCATTTTTTCTCTGCGTATTTCCTTCTTAGTAATCCTCTGTTGTTCTTTAAAAGCTTCCCAATTCAATCTTTTTCCCACTTATCTTTGCTATGTTATACGTTTTCTCTTTTAACTTTATATGTTTCTTAACTTCCCTCGTCAGCCACGGCCACCCATGCCTCCTCCTAGGATCTTTCTTCCTTTTTGGAATGAACTGATCCTGCAACTTCTGCATTATACACAGAAATATCCGCCATTGTTCCTCCACTGTCATCCCTGCTAAGGTATTGCACCATTGAACTTTGGCCAGTTCCTCCCTCATAGCTCCATAATTCCCTTTATTCAACAGAAATATTGTCACTTCCGATTTTACCCTCTCCCTCTCAAATTGCAGATTGAAGCTTATTGTATTATGGTCACTACTTCCCAATGGCTCCATCACTTCGAGGTCCCTGACCAATTCTGGTTTGTTGCACAATACCAGATCCAGAATTGCCTTCTCCCTGGTCGGCTCTAGCACCAGCTGTTCTAAGAGTCCATCTCTGAGGCACTCCACAAAGTCTCTTTCTTGAGGTCCAATGCCATCCTGATTCTCCCAGTCTACCTGCATGTTGAAATCCCCCATAACAACTGTAGTAACATCTTTGCGTCAGGCCAATTTCAGCTCCTGACTCAACTTGCATCCGACATCCAGACTACTGTTTGGGGGCCTGTAGATAACTCCCAAGAGGGTCTTTTTACCCTTAGTATTTCTTAGCTCTATCCACACTGACTCTACATCGCCTAATTCTAGGTCCCCCCGCGCAAGGGACAGAATATCATCCCTTACCAACATGGCCACCCCACCCCCTCTGCCCGTCTGTCTGTCCTTACGATAGCACGTGTAGCCTTGAATATTCATTTCCCAGGCCCTATCCACTTGAAGCCACATCTCAGTTATCCCCACAATATCGTATCTGCCAATTTCCAAAAGAGCCTCAAGCTCATCCATCTTATTTCTAATGCTTCGTGCATTCATGTGTAGTATTTTTAATTTGTTACTGCCCTCACCCTTCCCATCAACTCCTATTTCACTCAACCTTCCAGCATGATCCCATGATCCCAAATACTGGTGAATGGGGCAGTGGAGAGCTGGGAAAATGAAATTTGAAAAAGAATTAATAGGTACTAATCTATATTAGGAGCAAGTAAACAGAATAGAAATTTATTGTTACATGTATTTTTACATTAAAAAATACAGTGAAAGGTTTTATACATCACCCTACTATGGTGCCTATATTAATGACAGAAAGTCCATCATAATAATAATTTTTTAAAAAGTAAAATTAAGACCAAGTTCATCTCAGTTCAGTTAATGGCTGCTGGGCTCAGAACAATACAACTAAAACAATGGAATACTTAGAATACACAGCCGAGATGAGAACACTATACTGCGATGAGACCAGCATGCCAGGCCACTGGAACACTGGTTGGAAGCCTCCGTCGAAGAGGACTACCATGCTGGGCCAAGGCTGCCACTCCTGGATGAGACCCCCTACCAGGCCATTGGAATACCTGTCAGCTGATGCCAAAGAAGACCTCCACATGGAGATGAGATGGCCACACCAAGAGACCACCATGTCGAGCTGAGACTGCCACTGGAAGTCGCCTCGTCGCTGGGCTGGGAGAAGCTTTCTTCCGAAGCCATTAAAGGAAGGTAGAGGAATAGATGCATTTTTAAAATCCTATTTGTCTAAACATTGCAAAATCTAGATGATGTTCCAATTTCTATCCTCTTTGCTTGTTAAGTAATATATTTCAGGAACAGTATGAATTCTACTGTACTCAGATGCTGCCACCTAGACTTTAATATTCCAGATCACTAGTTACCAATCCTGTAGAGCAGTTTATGCACTCAAGTTCTGAGTCGCAACAGCATCTGATTCTAATCCTTTTCACTAATCACATAGCCAGCCAAACATCACAAGTAACAAATTGTCGATGGAGAGAGGTATAAAATATTTGCTGAAGCCTAGGAAATGTACTATAGCATGAGTTAGAAAGGTTGAAAATGGACATATAAAATCATACAGGGTGTTTCAGCTCTCACTATTTATCAATAAATTGAGACTTATTGTTAAAAAGATTGAATGTTTTTGTATCTGACTGTCTGTGTGGAGTTTGCACATTTTGCTCGTGTCTGTGTGGGTTTCCTCTTGGTGCTCTGACTTCCTCCCACAGTGTGGGATGTGCAGGTTAGGTGAATTGGCCATGGTAAATCGCTCAGAGTCTTCAGGGATGTGTAGGATAGGTAAATCAGGGGAAATATCGGGTAGGAGAATGGGTCTGAGTGAGTTACTCTTCAGAGGGTCGGTGTGGACTTGTTGGGTTGAAGGGCCTGTTTCCACACTGTAGGGATTCTATGATTCTATGAAGCTCAATAATAACTGGAAATATTTTTCAAAAGCGAGAACAGAGAAAGGGAAAAAAAGACTAAAAGAGGACAGAGCTCCCGGGCAAAGGAACCCACGTGCTGCACTATGACAGCACAAGTGATCAGAGAGGGAGTTAGCCTAATTTTCACATTGGTGCATCTGAACAGTTCTGTGTGTGTGTGTGTGTGTGTGTGTGTGTGTGTTCACTTTCATTATACAGACAGGAAAAAAAATTACTTCAATTTTTGGAAACCGAAGTTTGATAAATGGAGCCACCTTTACCTTGCTTGCATGGTCACTTTCTGTGTTCCAGATCCTCACCTTTGAAAGAGTTGCCTGCTACATTCAGCAAAGCAACATCAGCCTCCTTCAGGGTTGCTATCTATCTCAATCACCTGTACTCAGGTAGCTGCCTTTCGCTCCCTGGAGTTGCTTGACAGCAGTAATTCAGTAGAGAGTTTTCATCTAGCCAATTTAAAAGAAAAAAAGAATTACGTTTAAAAAAAACCATCATGAGAAAGGTGTAGTTGAACTGTAGGGTCATTAGATTACTTACAGTGTGGAAAGAGGCCCTTCGGCCCAACAAGTCCACACTGACCCGCCGAAGCGCACCCACCCAGACCTATTCCCCTACATTTACCCATGCACCTAGCACTACGGGCAATTTTAGCATGGCCAATTCACCTAACCTGCACATTTTTGGACTGTGGGAGGAAACCGGAGCACCCGGAGGAAACCCACGCAGACACGGGGCGAATGTGCAAACTCCACACAGTCAGTTGCCTGAGACGGGAATTGAACCCGGGTCTCAGGCGCTGTGAGGCAGCAGTGCTAACCACTGTGCCACTGTGCCGCCCACGTAATCTCACTCACTAAAACAAATAACTTAAAATATTTTGCTTGGTACAAACTATTGTATATTAATAATAACTGACAGAATATATGTACCTCTGGTATAAATTGACACAGGCCAGCTGCTCAATCTAAAATACCCAGCAGGAGCTAACATTCTTACATGCTTGACCAACAAATTGGGCAACTAACAGAACGGAGTCTGATTGAGCCCGAATATGACAGATGAACTCTCACGCAATGGTTTTCACAACCTCAGATGGTTTCAAAGCACTTCACAGGCAATTAAATGCTTTTAAAATATGGGCACTGTTGTAATACATGTTCCACCCATGTCAGGTCACTGAGAACTGGTTCATGTGGTAGTGAGAGAGATTTTAAGGCTAAAAGCCATGCCAGATTGGATAAAAGCACAACAAAGAAAGGTGAGAAAAAAGGTAAACTAACCAGAAGTGAGATGGAAAAGAGAAACCACTCCAAACCTCCAGGAAAAAAAAACAAAAATTGGAAACAAACAAATCAGGAAAATATTAAACATCCTTCAATATAAAAATCACACAACACCAGGTTATAGTCCAACAGGTTTATTTGGAAATACCTCCAACTCATCCCTCAGTATGATTGATTTAATTAACTAGAATTTGGAAATGTGCAGTTATTTGAACATCTATATCTTACATAGTAACCACTGAAATGTGCCACAACAGATGTTTGACAGGAAATAAATCAGTTGATTGAATATAATGAATGCAGAAAATAAAATAGAGCAAGCTATAGGCTAAACTGGATGAAACAATAATTAGTGTAAAGTACATTGAAGTATAATTCCACCACGATATTATAAATTGAATTTAAAATCTAATAATTTAGCAAAGAAATACAGAATGAACAATGGTGAGAGTTGATGAGGGTGATGTGGTTGGTTATTTGTATGTGAACTTTCAAAAAGCATTGGAAAAAATGGAACGCGTAGATTGTCAACAAGATTCAAGTCAGTGGAATCAGTCAAAGGAACAGTGGTAAAATGGATGAAGATTTAGCCAAGTGACAAAAAAGCCATGCGTGGTAAATAGTTACTAGATTGGACAAAAGTATGCAGTGATTTCCCTCCGGTTGTCAGTATTATAAAATAAAGCATTAATGGTCTGGCTGGGGTTTTCAAAGTTTGCAAATGAAGTAAAATGGAATTCTGATAAACCACGAGGAGAGTAGTAACAGAAATCAAGAGAACACAATCAGACTAGTGGAGTAGAGATATGCCAGATGAAACTTAATACAGAAAAGCATGAAGTAACAAATACTGGAAGAATGAATAAGGTAAGTAAATATAAACAAAATGATACATTGTTAAACTGAGTACAGACATAGATTTTTGGGAGCATGCAGGTTTTTGGAAGTCATCATGAGGAGATTTATTAATGTTCAAAAATTATGAGGATTTTCAAAGAATGAGGAGAATTTTATTTGCACAGCACAAGGGTATGCTTTACCTGAGAAAGTGGTGTATGCAGATTTTAAAATATGTTTTCAGCAAGGAATTCAACATATAAGAATATAGGAAATTGAAGCCCATGAGGAATGGTAAGGGAAGTGTTAGTTACTTTATCGGTAATTTTAAAGATCTAGTACTGGCATAATTCATTGTATGACCACCTTTTTTACAAGTCAATGACTCTATGAAACAGGATGACTGTATACACAATAAGATAGTTTGGTTATAAAAATGAAGACGAAAAGCTATTGGACATAAAGCCTACTTTCAGAAAAAGGTGAAATTACAGTTGTTAATTTAAAGTGACCAAAGAACAAAGAAGAACAAAGAAAATTTATAGCCCAGGAACAGGCCATTAGGCCCTCCAAGCCTGAGCTGATCCAAATGTACTGTCTAAACCTGTCAGTCAATTCCTAAGCATTTGTATCCCTCTGCTCCCCACCTACTCATGAATCTGTCCAGATGCATCTTAAATGAATCTACCGTGCCTGTCTCTACCACCTCTGGTGGCAACGCGTTCCAAGCGCTCACCGCCCTCTGTGTGGAATACTTGCCACGTGTATCCCCCTTAAACTTTTCACCTATCACCTTGAAAGCATGACCTCTCATTATTGAATCCTTCACCCTGGGAAAAAGCTGGTCTCTATCCACCCTGTCTATACCCTTCATGATCTTGTAAACCTCAACCAGGTCCCCCCTCAATCTCCTTTTTTTCTAGTGAAAATAAACCTAACCTACTCAATCTCTCTTCATAGCTAGCACCTTCCATACCAGGCAACATCCTCGTAAACCTTCTCTGCACCCTCTCCAAAACGGAGCAAATGAGGACTGCAGATGCTGGAGATCAGAGCTTAAAAATGTGTTGCTGGAAAAGCGCAGCAGGTCAGGCAACATCAAAGGAGCAGGAGAATCGACATTTTGGGCATAAGCCCTTCTTCAGATTGAAGAAGGGCTTATGTTGATTCTCCTGTTCCTTTGATGCTGCCTGACCTGCTGCGCTTTTTCAGCAACACGTTTTTAAACCCTCTCCAAAGCGTGCACATCCTTTTGGTAATATGGCGAAGTGTAGAAAAGTGAGTGTAGAAAACATATTTTCTGATCATTATATGGACTATTTGCCAAAGCTAACAGGAAGAATTTTCTCCCTGCAGAAAAGGGAGACGATGGTTGTCTTTGTGCTCCCTGAACAAAGATCAAGTGCAAGAGAAGGAACTAATGAGAAATATAATTGTGATTCAGCAATTTGTAGTCATTAATTATCATGCAAATCGCTTGCAATAAAGAAACTGAAGTTATAATTAAAATGCAGGCAGTGTACCTTTAATGAAAATGTAAAATACTGTTCATAGAGCTTGAAAGAAAACTGTCTAATAATTAATGTACTCTGTATAAATAACATGCAGAAAATTAATGGATGCAAATAGGAATCACCTCTATTTCAACTTATTTTTAAACCATCAAATCATTTTTAAAAATCAATTGCATAGACAAATAAGGTTGAAGAGGGCAAGGATGAGACAGTAGAGATAGACCAACAGGAAAGTAGGAATCATTAGACGGACAGAGATACAGAAAGTAAGACACAGAAAACAGAAAAGAATAAGTACTACTGCATCTGAGAGGAAACCTTTGCAAGATATGTATATTTGAGGGATAGATTAATCAGAAACAAGATGCTGGAGTTGACTGCTGGAGTGGCAATGGAAATTGCAATGGGTTGGGAATCAGAAAAAATAGCTAAGTAACAAGAAGGTCGCTGGGCACAACTTTTAGTAGTTCAAAGCATTTAGGAAAGCTAACATGATTTGGGATTGCATGGTCACAAGAAACAGAACACAAGAACAGAAGTTGCAACCCTTTGAGCCTGTTCTGATGTAGAGTCAGATTCTTTCCTCAGTTCTATTTATCCATTTTGGATTTTATCCTTCGGTACGCTTAGGTAACACTTAATAAGTGATATCAAACTTCAGTTTGTCCAGCATCAGTGTTTTTTTTCATTCCTGAAATGACATTGGAAAGCAGCGTAGGGCTATTTATCAACATATGCCGTGGGCTTAGTGTCTGTTTTAGGAGACTATCTGGAATGATACAGACACTACCTTTACTAATAGGGTAGCGCTGAAAATCTGGTATAGATCAGGTGTTGTATGTGTGAGAGAAAAATATTGAAAATTACGCCCCCACAATAATTCACAGGAGAAAGAAATGAACATGATAAATAAAAATCTTTTTTGGGTTAAGTGATTATATTAGAAAGGACAAAGGAATTTAGTTAGTTTAAAAAGAATGATTCATTACTATAATTCACTTTTTCTCATTTTGATTGTATTAAGAAAGGTTTCTGTGAAACTGACCATGCAAGCACTACCCAACTAAAATACTGATGGCACACAAGCTGAGTGAAGACCTGGCTGAACTGCTAGTCAACTCTGACATCCTTCGTTCTTATCAGCAGCTTGAATACCTAATAATCTCTGTACCCCTGTGAGCTGCTCAATGACATGCAGTAATAACTAGCAGGCTTGGGGAGAGATTAGGGCAGCATCTGGTAGGTACGGGTGGTGGATTATCAGAAAACCTGTCTCTTAGAAATCTGACACAGAGGTATTGTGTTTAATGTAAACCTAAACAGACCACATTGGAATTCAAATGTACTGCCTACACGCTTCTCAATGTAAAAAAAAAATCTGATGATTCCTTGACTGGGTAAAGTCTCACGGCAGAATCTTTCTGAGGTGGAGCTCTCAATGTGTTGGCCAAAGGAAATAATTGTAACCTGTTCCTGAGACTCCTGAGATTATTTTGCACAATATTTAACCACATCAGATGTTACACCTAGAACAGGAGCAGAACACAGGCTAAGTTTGACAAAAGAAATATAATATAAATCAGAATGAAAAAATGGGAATTGGGAGCCAAGAAGACAATTAGATGATTTAACATTAGTCAACTTTTAACAGCCCTAGCTGCCAGATTGTATTTCATTCTAAATTAATGTTGATGCAGCAAAGTAGTCTCCAACACTGGAACAATCAAGAAATCACAAAATAAAATGATGATTGTTTCTGCATATGAAATCAATGGAAGTGATTTAAATAGGATGACTTTATTTCACATCCAGAAGAACATTTTCATTTTTACTTTGTGCTCAATTCAAGTTAGAACAACATCAATTAGACATCATTGTGCACATATAGTCATGGGTTTCTGATCAAATAATCCCTCCTACTGTGATAAAAATAGTGGTTTATCTACCAATAAAATAAAATGTCCACATGTTAAGTAAACAACTTCATGGTACATCAGACAATTTGTTTGAAATTTGATAACTTCAAATATGTATAATACTTTTGTTTATTTCTATCACTTAAAAGATTGTTCCATCCTCAATTCAGGAGCCAGAGCTATCAAGGACAATTGTTGCATTCCAATTGAAAATCTATTTCTTTAGTCTGTTGATTTCCTGTGATCTTCAATTTTCTACATTTCAAGGATATGTCTAATTTCATTTTGAAACATTTTATTGAAACTGTTTCCATCACCTTTTCAAGCAGTGCATTTTAAATCATAACCATTTGCGACCTGAATAAAATTCTTTGGTTCTTCTCCTCTGAATGATCTTAAATCTATGTCTTCTGATTACTAATTATCCTGCCAGCAGAACACTGCCTTGCTATTTACTCATTGAAAAATCCACATGGTTCTGAACAGTAATAAATCTTCTCATGATCAACTTGTTCTGTCACTCTTTCAGATTTGTGCATATAACCCCAGACCCTGTTCATACACTCTAATAGGATGTCAAGTATTTTATATAACCTCTCATCATTCTTTCTTCCAAAACGTATTACTTTGCTTCAGTGGGATGCCCAAGCACCATATTTCTAGTGGCTATTCCTATCAGCTACAATCATGCCACCCTTAGTCTTTTCACATGAATACCTCTGATACTTTCTTGAATAAATGCTGATGAAATGTTGTTGAGCTTCACATGTCCCAGGAAGTTTCCCCATTCATTTCCACAATGGTCCAACTGCCATTGAATAGTAAAAGCAGTGCTCAAAATCGTCAACAATAACCATTTTGGTAGAAATCAATGCAGCATTGTTGAGAAAGACTGTTAAGCCAAAGTTTATTTCCTAAAATACAATTCGGCATCATTAGTGAGCACTAGCAGACAATCTGAGTGGGATTTGGCACCTCAGCAATTCTCCTGCTGGCCAAATTTAATGCAAATTTTAATGCACAAGATCATAGGAATAGGAACTGAAAAAATTATTCTGCTCCTCCATTCAATGATATAATATATGTGATCTGATAATCCTTAACTCTACTGATCTAACCTTTTCCCTATGACCTTACATTCCCTTACTGATTTTACAAAAACTCTATCTGATCCTTGAATGTACTTAATAGGAGAAAGTGAGGACTGCAGATGCTGGACATCAGACTCGAGAGTGTGGTACTAGAAAAGCACAGCAGATAAGGCAGCATCCAAGGAGCAGTAGAATCGACACTTAGGGTATAAGCCGATGAAAGGTTTATGCCAGAAACGTTGATTCTCCCACTCCTTGTGCTGATTGACCCGCTGTGCTTTTCCAGCACCACACTCTCAACTTGAAGGTACTTAGTGGCCATGTTTAGTAATGAATTCCACAGAATTTCTGCTCTTTGAGAAAAAGATTCTTCCTAGCCTGTGATGAACATGGCAACATCTTAGTCTGATGTCCTGGGCTCTGGCCATAGACTCTCCCACAGGGAAAACAACTTCCCCACATCTACTCTGTCAAGTGCTCTAAGGATCTTGAATGTTATAATCAGGTCATTCTTCTAAACTCCAATGAGAACCAGTCCAATCACTCTCCTCATAAGACATTACTCCAGACTTAGGATCAACCCAGTTAACCTTTTCTGGCCAGTAAATCTGCTCTTAAATAATGGCATCAAAGCTATTTGTACGATTCTAGACATGTTTTAATCGGTACCTTGCATACTTTTCCCAAGATTTGCCTATTTTCTACTCCATTGCTCTTGAAATGAACAACAGCATCTCCCACATTACACTCCATCTGCCAAGTTTTTTCTGTTCATTGACTTTACTTGCCTCTGTGTCATTTACAGCATTTGCCTTGCCATCTATTTTTATGTTATTTTCAAAGCTAGCTACAGTGCATTTAGTTGTCTCAATCCAAGTCATCAGACTATATTGTAAATAATTGTGGAACAAACACTGATCCCTGTGGCAAGCTACAAGTCATCAACCTGAAAATGTCCCTCTTATCTTAACTCTGTCTTCTGTCAGGTAGCCAATTATCTATCCATGCTTAATATTATACTCCCCAGTGCCATCTTGTTAAATCTTATGAAGTACATTTTTAAATTGTATCTTATTCGGTAGTTCAACATGATGGACCTTACTGAGTGCAGTTTTGGGAAAAAAATCTACAGGTTCCCCTTTATCCATCCTGCTTGTTACCTTCACAAAGATTTCTAATAAATGTGTGAGCATGATCTCCTGTTTCATGAAGCCTATCTGACTTGCTGATCATATTACAAATTACACCTACATGCTCTCCTATTACATTTTTGAGAATTGACTTGAACATTTTCCCAGTGGTAGATGTTAAGCTAACTGGTCCAGCATTAAAGTTAGAAATTGCTAAAAAAAAAAGCTCAGCAGATCTGACAGCATCTGTGGAGAGAAAATAGAGTCAACATATTGGGTCAAGTGACCCTTCCTTAGAACGCAACCCAAAACATTAACTCTGATTTCTCTCTGCAGATGTTGCCAGACCTGCTGAGCTTTTCTAGCAATTTCCATTTTTGTCTCTGATTTACAGCATCCGCAGTTCATCCAGCTTTTATTTGGTTCACAGTGAACTTAGCTATGCCTCCTTCCCTTCTAAAATAAGTGTCAGCAATAAACAGTTTTATACTCTTCTGGGACTTTTCCAGACTCTAAGGATTCTTGGAAGATGGCATCCATTGTCTCTGTAGATCTGCTCTTTAGTATCCTAAGATATAATGCATCAGGTCAGGGATCTTTTTGGTATTTGACCCCATTTGTTTCCCTAGTACTTCTTCTCCAGGAGTACCTGTAGCATTTATTTTCTTTCCTTTTGCCCTTGATTATTTAGTATTTCTGGAATATACAATGTCTTCTATCATGAAAACTGATGCAAAGCATTCATTCAACTCTGCCAATATCACTGGCTCCCCAGTACTATTTCCCTAACCTTATTCTCGAAGGAGCTTCTATTGAGTTGGCCTCTGTTTTCCTCTTTATATATTTATGGAAGCGACTTCTTTGAAATCAAAGTTTGTTTCCTCCCACTTTTGTTTTGAGTATCTTTTGGTTGATAAAGTTTTGCCAATCCTAGCATCATACTGAAAGGAAATAAAACAATACAATATTGCAAAGATTCGTGGTAAGCCAGAGGATTGGCTAAACTTTTAAAAAGTAAAAGATATCGAAAAATTTATTGATTTGAATGTCTGCCACTGTTCCTCAACCATCATTTCTGCTAAACTCCTGTCCTGGTCGCCTCCAGCCAACTCTCATTTCTTTGTGACTGCCCTTATTTAAGTTGAGCACAATTATTTCTGACCTGGGTTTCTCACTCTCAGATTGAATACTAAATTCTTCCATGTTGTGGTCACTATTTTGTCAGGCTAAGAACGTTTGTTAAAGCTTCCACATTACATATTTCCATATTCCAAGCATCCTGATGTCTAATTGGATCCATAACTAATTATTTTTGGAAGGAGTCCTGAATATATTGTATGAAATTGTCCGAGTGGCTATATCTTCCAACTTGATATTCTCAATCTACATCAAGATTAAAGCCATCCATGATCAATATGCTGCCTTTTTAACATGGCATTAATATCACCTAATTTATTTTCTATCTAATACTATCACAACTGTCAGGGGGCCTATAGACTAAACCCACTATCTGTCTTCTTCCCCTTGTGAATTTTCTCACCTCTCCTGTGTGCATTCTGTGTCTTTTCTATTTCACAACAGCTTGCAGCACCACAAAGATGAAGAAAATTAGACTGCTCTTCAGATAAATAATTTATATATTTTTCTGATTAATATTGCTAGTCTACACATAGGGATATTCTCATTGTCAATTTACTTGGGCACAATTTCTAGGAACTGTCACTTCTATTTGATCTCCTTAATACAATTAGTGGCTACATATCCTGTCAGACAATTTGTTTTAAGACTTCAGAAAAATTCACTTCCTGACCTTTACCACTAAATGCTGAAGCAGAAACACATCAAGACTTGTGTAATTGAATTGAAGAATTGCTGATAACAGTACCAACATAAAATAAATCATGATAAAAGCTAAGTGACAATATACTGCAATGTCAAATATCAGGATTTGCATTTTCAAGAATAATTTCTTCTTGATTTTGTTTTCATTTGCGTATTTTTGATGGCTGGTGTGAGTATTAAATCTCTCTCTGTAAAGTCGAAACAAACATGTTTTTGAATATATAATTTCATCATAGTGTGCAATTAATACCTGTTTATAGTGAAATTCAGATCTGCAATGAAATGTATCCTCTTGTGAAAATCTGCTAAGTGGTTTCCTGAGCCAGGCAGCAAAAAAGAAATGCAGTGCATACCTTAGCTGATACCATTCTTTCAGATAGCAATTTCACTCTGGTGTGTCTTGATAATATAGGAACAGAAGAATTAGGTGACACAGAAAGCCAGTCAACCCTTCAAGCCTCCTCTGCCATTCAGTAAGCTTATGACTGATCGGACTACTCCCTATTTCCACCTACCCAGTTAACTTTCCAACTCTTGCTTATCAAGAATCTATCTAATCTGCCTGAAAAACAAAATTTTGAATTTCCTTAAATGGCATTGGAAGCAGAAAGTTCCAAAGACTCATGACCCTCTTTGAGAAAACATTTCTCTTCATCGCTGTCTTAAATAGGCAATCTCTTATTTTAGAACATAGAACAATACAGCACAGAACAGGCCCTTCGGCCCACGATGTTGTGCCGAACATTTGTCCTAGCTTAAGCACCTATCCATGTACCTATCCAATTGTCGCTTAAAGGTCACCAATGATTCTAACGCTACCACTCCCACAGGCAGTGCATTCCATGCCCCCACCACTCTCTGGGTAAAGAACCTACCCCTGACATCCCCCCTATACCTTCCACCCTTTACCTTAAATTTAGGTCCCCTTGTAACACGCTGTTGTACCCGGGGAAAAACTCTCTGACTGTCCACTCTATATATTCCCCTGATCATCTTATAAACCTCTATCAAGTCACCCCTCATCCTTCTCCATTCCAATGAGAAAAGGCCTAGCACTCTCAACCTATCCTCGTATGACCTATTCTCCATTCCAGGCAACATCGTGGTAAATCTCCTCTGCACCCTCTCCAAAGCTTCCACATCTTTCCTAAAATGAGGCGACCAGAACTGCACACAGTACTCCAAATGTGGCCTTACCAAAGTCCTATACAGCTGCAACATCACCTCACGACTCTTGAATTCAATCCCTCTGCTAATGAACACTAATACACCATAGGCTCTCTTACAAGCTCTATCCACCTGAGTGGCAACTTTCAAAGATCTATGAACATAGACCCCAAGATCCCTCTGCTCCTCCACATTACTAAGAACCCTACCATTAACCCTGTATTCCGCATTCTTATTTGTCCTTCCAAAATGGACAACCTCACACTTGACAGGGTTGAACTCCATCTGCCACTCCTCAGCCCAGCTCTGTATCATATCTAAGTCCTTTTGCAGCCGACAACAGCCCTCCTCACTATCCACAACTCCACCAATCTTCGTATCGTCTGCAAATTTACTGACCCACCCTTCGACTCCCTCTTCCAAGTCATTAATAAAAATTACAAACAGCAGAGGACCCAGAACTGATCCCTGCGGAACTCCACTTGTAACTGGGCTCCAGGCTGAATATTTACCATCTACCACCACTCTCTGACTTCGACCGGTTAGCCAGTTCTCTATCCAACTAGCCAAACTTCCCACTATCCCATGCCTCCTGACTTTCCGCATAAGCCTACCATGGGGAACCTTATCAAATGCCTTACTAAGATCCATGTATACTACATCCACTGCTCTACCCTCATCCACATGCTTGGTCACCTCCTCAAAGAATTCAATAAGACTTGTAGGGCAAGACCTACCCTTCACAAATCCGTGCTGGCTGTCCCTAATCAAGCTGTGTCTTTCCAGATACTCATAAATCCTATCCCTCAGTACCCTTTCCATTACTTTACCTGTCACCGAAGTAAGACTAACTGGCCTGTAATTCCTGGGGTTATCCCTATTCCCTTTTTTGAACAGGGGCACAACATTCGCCACTCTCCAGTCCCTGGCACCACCCCCACTGATAATGAAGACGAAAAGATCATTGCCAACGGTTCTGCAATTTCCTCTCTTGCTTCCCACATAATCCTAGGATATGTCCCGTCAGGCCCGGGGGACTTGTCTATCCTCAAGTTTTTCAAAATGCCCAACACATCTTCCTTCCTAACAAGTATTTCCTCTAGCTTATCAGTCCATTTCATACTCTCCTCTTCAACAATACGGTCCCTCTCATTTGTAAATACTGAAGAAAAGCACTCATTCAAGACCTCTCCTATCTCTTCCGAATCAATACACAGTCTCCCACTACAGTCCTTGATCGGACCTACCCTCGTTCTTGTCATTCACATGTTTCTCACATACGCATAAAAGGCCTTGGGGTTATCCTTGAATCTACCCGCCAAAGATTTTTCATGCCCTCTCTTAGCTCTCCTAATCCCTTTCTTCAACTCCCTCCTGGCTATCCTGTATCCCTCCAATGCTCTGTCTGAACCTTGTTTCCTCAACCTTATGTAAGCCTCCTTCTTCCTCCTTACAAGACATTCAACCTCCCTCGTCAACCAAGATTCCCTCACACGACCATCTCTTTCCTGCCTGACAGGTACATATATATCAAGGACATGTCATATCTGTTCCTTGAAAACGTTCCACATTTCCACGACATCCTTCCCTGACAGCCGATGCTCCCAATTTACGCTCCTCAGATCCTGTCTTGCAGCATCGTATTTATCCTTACCCCAATTGTAAAACCTGCTCTGTTGCATGCACCCATCTCTCTCCATAACCAAGGTGAAAGTCACAGAATTGTGGTCACCATCACCAAAATGCTCACCCACTAACAAGCCCATCACTTGTCCCGGTTCGTTACCAAGTACCAAATCCAATATGACCTCCCCTCTGATCGGACAATCTACATAATGAGTTAGAAAAGCTTCCTGGACACACTGCAGAAACACCGCCCCGTCCAATCTACTAAAGAGCTTCCAATCAATATTTGGGAAGTTGAAATCGCCCATGACTACTACCCTGTGGCTTCTGCAAAATCTGTTTCCCAATCTGTTTCTCCACATCTCTGCTACTATTGGGGAGCCTATAGCAAACATCCAACAATGTGACTGCTCCTTTCCTATTTCTGACTTCAGCCCATACTACCTCCAAAGGCAGATCCCCCTCAAACTGCCCTTCTGCAGCCGTTATACCATTTCTAATTAGCAACGGCACCCCCCCCCCCCCTCCTTTTTAACCTCCCCCCCCCCCCAATCTTACTGAAACATCTGTAACCAGGAACCTCCAACAACCATTCCTGTTCCTCTTCTATCCACGTTCCGTGATGGCCACAACATTGTAGTCCCAAGTACCGATCCACGCCTTAAGTTCACCCACCTTATTTCTGATACTCCTTGCGTTGAAGTATGCACACTTGAGCCCATCTCTGTGTCTGAAAGTATTCCCTGTCAGTGCTACCTTCTCCACAGCCTCCCTACATTCTTGGATATCCTGAAAAACAGCTAACCTACTTGCTGGACTACAAGTCTGGATCCCATCCCCCTGCCAAATTAGTTTAAACCCCCCCGAGAGTGCTAGCAAACCTACCTCCCAGGATATTGGTGCCCTTCTGGTTCAGGTGCAACCTTCCCCGTCCTGCTTGTACAGGTCCAACCTTCCCCAGAATGCAGTCCAATTGTCCAAATACCTGAAGCCTTCCCTCCTACACCATCCTTGCAGCCACGTGTTCAACTGCACTCTCTCCCTCTTCCTTGCCTCACTGTCACATGGCACCGGCAACAACCCAGAGATGACGACTCTGTCCGTCCTAGCTTTTAGCTTCCAGCCTAACTCCCTGAGCTCCTGAATGACCTCCCCACCCATCTTCCTACCTATGTCGTTGGTGCCAATGTGCACCACGACTTCTGGCTGCACACCCTCCCCCTTAAGGATTCTGAAGACACGGTCTGAGACGTCTCGGACCCTGGCACCCGGGAGGCAACAAACCTTCCGAGAGTCTCGCCCATGTCTACATAACCGCCTGTCTGTCCCTCTAACTATAGAGTCTCCTATAACTAGCGCTCTCCTCCTCTTCCCCTTTCCCTTCTGGGCCTCAGAGCCGTACCTCGTGCTAGAGACCCGGTCACTGCAGCTTACCCCTGCTAGGCCGTCCCCCCCAACAGTATCCAAAGCGGTATACTTATTGTTGAGGGGAACAACCACAGGGGATCCCTGCACTGCCTGCTTCCTCCCCTTCCTACCTCTAACTGTTACCCAGCTACCTCTGTTCTCTGGTGTAACTATGTCCCTGTAGCTTCTACCTATCACCCTCTCAGCCTCTCGAATAATCCTCAGTTCATCCACCTCCAGCTCCAGTTCCCTTACACGGTCTGTGAGGAGCTGGAGCTGGCTGCACTTCCTGCAGGTGAAGTCGGCAGGAGCATCGGTGGTCACCCCTACCTCAAACATCCTGCAGGAGGAACATTCCACTGCCTGCACTGCCAATTCTCTACAATGTCGAGAATGGAAAAGATCATCCAAAGAAAAACAAAGGATTTTTCCTCGTGCCCTGGCCAATAATATTTCCTCTGCCAATAAAGCTCATTGTCTGTTTGTTTATATCATTTTTGAACAATGACCTGTAACTGGCACGGTGGCTCAGTGGTTAGAACTGCTGCCTCACAGCGCCAGAGACCCGGGTTCAATTCCAGCCTCGGGTAACTGTCTGTGTGGAGTTTGCACATTCTCCCTGTGTCTGCATGGGTTTCCTCAGGGTGCTCCTGTTTCCTCCCACAGTCCAAAGATGTGCAGGTCAGGTGAATTGGCCATGCTAAATTGCCCATAGTGTTAGGTGCATTAGTCAGAGAGTCTGGGTGGGTTACTCTTCGGAGGGTCAGTGTGGACTGGTTGGACCGAAGGGCCTGTTTTCACATTGTAGGGAATCTAATCTAACCGTTGTTCATGATAATGCTTTCAGCATATCAATCTGGAATGGTAACGAAGAAAACATACTTTTTGCACTGAATATACTGTCTGCCCACAGAGATTTCCTTTTGAAGATTCTTTTGAGTTACTTAGTTTGGGAATTCAAAGCATCTGCACAACAAATTCATTTGGTGGAAGGTTTATCGATGCCGAATCTGGGTGAGAAGATTTCATGGTGTATGTGCTGCCACCAATACCCTTCCTGGTATGTGTTTCTCCAGGTTCCATATCATCTTCTGTGGATTAGATAGCCAGCTTCTGGTCTGTCAAGAAGACTCATTTATAATTTCTGGCATCTCTGCAACTATTTGCATGTTATTAAGGTACCGTTTTCACAGAGACTGTTCGGAGAAACTGGTCTTAGGTCTGACTGCTTCAAAATTGTTTGTTACTCTCCAGTTCTTATTCCATTGTTTTATTGGTGGTGATTAAGGCACTCCATCAGTATTAACCATAGCAGGTACATGGCAACACTAGAAGCTGTGGTTGGGAGGGAAAGAATGGGATTGAAGTGGCAGAATTAGTAATGACCTGAATCCTTTATGCTGTTGCTGTTACAATTTGTTTTCTTTCCTGTTCAGCTTTGATATGAAAGAAATAAAATGTGGCTGTTCTTTGTGGAATATGATTGATCAACATTTAATGTCTCAATGCCTAGAATGGAAAAGATCATCCAAAGAAAAACAAAGGATTTTTCCCAGTGCCCTGGCCAATAATATTTCCTCTGCCAATAAAGCTCATTGTCTGTTTGTTTATATCATTAATGTCTGCGGGAACTAGTATATAAAATGTGTGGCCATCTTTTCTGATATAACAATGGTGACAATATAACAAAATGAAGCAAACATCGATTTAAGAGACGGGAATGTGGAACTGTGACCACAATCCAATCAGTCACAAAGTTCTTGAATGGCAGAGCAGACTTAATGGGCTAAATGGCCGACTCATTCTTCTTCTTACTTTCTGTATTAATTGTCTATGCAACATTTCCTGGATATCTTGAAGACTTATAGAGGAGTATATATTTTACTCTGCTCACATTCGAAATGTATGATTGTTGGCAGACAGACAGACAGACACACAAAATTCTGTTGAAATTATATTGAATTTACAGCACAGAAATAGACCACTCAGTCTATGTAAAATTTTGTTCTGTTTGTTCATGGGATGTGGGTATCACTGGTTGGACCTGCTTTTATTTGCCATCTACAATTGCCCTGGAAAAAGTGGTAGAGAGCTGTCTTCCTGAGCTATTGCAGCCTTAGGTTATAGGAACAACCACAGTGCAGTTGGGAATGGAGTTGCAGGATATTAACCTAGCAACAATGAAGGAACGGTGATGCATTTCCAAGTCAGAATGGTGTGTATGGTTTGGGGGAAATTTGCAGTTGGTGATAGTTGTCCTTCCAGATAATGAAGACGATGGTGAAGGGGCCTTGGTGAATTAGTGTAGTGCAACATGTTGATGCACAATACTGCTACTGAATGCCAGTGATGAATATGGTGGTAATCAATTAGATTCTTAAATCTTGGATGGCGTCAAAATTCTTGACGTTTCTTGGTGCTGCAGTCACCCAGACCCATGAACAACATTGAGTTAAATACCTGACTTGTATTTTATAGATGATGGACAACCACTGGGAAGACAGGAGGTGAGTTACTTACCACAAAATTTCTAGTCTCTGACCTCCTATTGCGGCCACACTATTTTGTGGCAAATCTAGTTGCAATAAAATGGAAACAAGATGAAGCAAATACTGTTCATCCAACGTAAGGGGAAGAATTTAAAAAATGTTATGTAAATAATGGAAAAGAGGTAGTTTGGGAAGAGAAGCTTTGCTTGACTACCATTTAGTCAATGGTAGCCCCAGAATGTTGATAGTGGAGTAGTATTCAACAAGGGTAAATTTTTTGAATATCAGAAGGCAATGGTTAAATTCTCCATAGTCTAGGAAACATGCAGTTATGCACTTTGGCAGGAAGAATAGAGGAGCTGAATATTATCTAAGAGAAGAAATTATGTGGAGGTGCCAGCATTGGACTGGGGTGGACAAAGTTAAAAATCACACAGCACCAGGTTATAGTCCAACAGGTTTATTTGGAAGTACAAACTTTCAGAGCACTGCTCCTTCACCAAGTAACTAGTGGACACAGGATTTATAATGAACGATTATAGTGTCATACACTGATGCGATATATTAAACAAGCCTAGATTGTTGTTAAATCTTTCATGCATACATACATACACGCATATACGCACACACCCTTACCTACTCACAAACTCACGCAGACTCTCACTCATACACATGCTGCTATCTCTCAGACACACAGACTCACCTCTCAGATACCCTTTATGCTCGAAACATTGATTCTCCTGCTCCTGGGATGCTGCCTGATCTGCTGTGTCTTTCCAACACTACTCTCGTGATTCTTAGTGGACTTGACAGGGTAGATGTGTGTTGGTTGTTTCCTCTTGTGGGAGAGTCTAGGATTGGAGGGCATAATCTCAGAATGAGGGGTCACATATTTAAGACAAATGAGGAGGGCTTTCTTATCTGAGGATAGTGTATCTGCAGAATTATTTACCCTACAGGGCTATTGTGGCTGGCTTATTAAGTATATTCAAGTCTGAGACACACAGACTTTTAATCAGTAAGGGAATGAAGAGTTTTGGGGAACAGACAGAAAAGTGGGGTCAAGCATTAACAGAGCGACCATGATCTCATTGAATGGTGGAGTAGACTTGATCAGTTGAATAGCCTATATATGAACATTTCCTGTACTTTCAACTAGCTGCTTTATACTGCCCTATATCGTGTTACAACTTGCGAAATGACTTCAGAATTGAACCAATTTGCAAGCTAGCGTCTGCCTGGAGGTTCTTTACTGAAACTGAAGCTTCTCTTTCCAAACCACCTCTTCTCCATCATTTACATAACATTTTTTTAATTCTTCCCCTTATGTTGGATTAACAGTATTTGCTTCATCTTGTTTCCTTCAGCTCTTCACAAGTGTAGCCGATATTGAATTTTGAATATTTGCCAAAGTTGTTACTGATATAGTCCCACCCCAGGGAACATTTACAAACGTTGAAGCTTCAAACATCAACTGCTGAGCAGGTGGTCAGTCGCCATGGTTCAGTGTGTCTGACTGTGGCCATAGTAGCACAGCTCAGCTTTAAAATGCCTCATAAAGATCCATCTGCAGTCAACACACAAGCATCTGTCCGCATCAGCTGTACAATAGACTAACTCTTAAACAGCACCAGGAGCTTAGAATTTTCATTTGATGGCTTGGCCACATAAGATTCTGAAAACTGTGAGATTAAGTTTGATTTGGTAGTTTTTTTTTAATAAGATTTGTGATTGTTACTTGTCAATGTGGCACTTGATCTACATGGGGCACAGGTTGAAGTGCGACTCCCTTAGGGTTTCCTTTCTTCCATGTGAGCAGAGTGGGAAATAGCAAACAATAAAAACTGCAACTTCCGTCATACATGCTCCTCTCCCTGACACACAAATTGACCTCAAGGGTTTGAAACCCCCAACATCCAAGGCCCAGGTAAAATTGCTGACTCATGTCTCCAGCCAGAGGGGTGTTTCTGGGGAAACTTGCAGCAATTATAACACAAATGCTACTAACCTGATGGCCAAAATATTGTTTGACTCTCTGATATCATGATTTGTTCTTCCTCAACTCTGTTTTGGTTTTTGATTATCATCAATTCATTCATGTGCAGCAGGCATTCTGGCTCAGCCAGCATTGCCGATCTCTATTGCCATTGAGAAGGTAGCGGAGAGCTGCCTCCCAACTGCTGCATTTTGTTGATGCATTATCATTTCAATGCTTGTGAATAAGCATAATGTAGTGAAAGGAATCTGGCACTTGAGGATTTGGAGTGAACTTGTTCAACCCTTGAAAAATAGTTATAGCATGCAAATTAATCTTGCATTCATGGAGAGAAGCTTGCTGCTGAAAGACAGAATCAAAAATAGATGAATTGATAGTTGGATGGACAAAGAGTTGTAACAATTACCATGCTTCATGACTTGAGCTAAATGCAAAGGGTCAATTTTATATATATATATATATACTGATATTCAATTACTTAAAAATAAACTGCCATACGAAACAAAAAAAATGCTGGAGAAACTCAGCAGGTCCAATAGCATCTGTGAAGAGAAAACAGAGTTAACATTTCAGGGCTCGAACTGCAGTATGACTGTAGGTTTGCCGATGGACTAATTTAACGTTAAGTACGAGTCATGAATGCTGGCTTAAACAAGCTGCAGACTTGCTTAGCTGTATCTGGTCCAAGCTACCGGGATCAGCATTGATCACAAAATCAATAATTCGATTTCTTCCACCAAAAGAAAATAGCAATCGGTCATAAAATGTTGTATTATCCACATAAATTTCCTTTGATTTTCCTAGTTTTGTTTGATTAATGGCCTCTTTTCCTCTGAAATACTTGTATCTTGCTTATTTTTATTTGTCTTTGATTCATCTGCACATAATTAGATTCATATGGTTAAATATGAAATCAAATAATTTAAATATAAATGTACTTAAAAGCATTTGTGATGCAGAAGAGTGTAAATGTGAGGAAACGCTCAACAACTCTGATCTCTAGAACTAATGTGGTTGAGCCCAAACATTTCTTTATAGAATTTTATTCAGATTTAATTTAAGATGTGCAGTATTATCTCTGCCAATTGTGGCTGGGTTTGTTCTCCATGTCACTACCATGTCCACAGTCACCATTCTTCATGTCTACTCGGGTGAAGATAATATTATTGCTTTGCCATGTTGGAATCAGCTGGATTCAACACTTTACAATGTTTGCACTTATATATTTGATATGGTTTCAAGTCAAAACAATTCTTTTTAAATCTAATGTAAAAATGTGAATAGAAAGAAGATTATGAATGAACAGAAAGCTAGAACATTTTCTTCAAATCATTTGTTTTTAATTATTTCACTATTAAATTTACATAACTTCCAAAATCTTGATCAATGCATAATTCTTACCTTAGTAATAATAATTATGTGTATTCAGACACAAGTATTTTTTAAAAGACAATGCAACGAGAAATGTAAATTCTCTTGAAGTCTTCTCAGTATTCTTATGAAGCATTTAAACATTCCGTACAATGGAAGTAAGAGGATATTTTCAGTGATACAAATGTAACACCCAAATATGTTTCAAAAGCTCGTATCTAAAATAAGAATACTCCATTGTGTATTGGTAATCCATGGGTAATGATTAATGATTTAATTTTGTTATATTGATGGAAGATGCAAAAGTCACAGTTTAGTTTGGGTGATACAATGTCCCAGTGCTTAAGTTCTTGGACAAAGGCTGAATAAAAGTTAAAAAATACTCATATTATTTCAATAAAATGAAAAGGAAAAAACAAACAAACTTGGAAACATACTTTTGCTGCATTCCTTTTGTAGTAAATCAACTGTAAATGCAGAAAAGACCAGAATTGAATTGCTTGAATTAATATGGAATCCCTGCACTGTGGAAGCAGGCTTTTCAGCCCATCGAGTCCACACCAACCCTCCAAAGAGCATCCCACCAAAACCTTTCATTCCCTTTGGCTAATCCACCTAACCTCCACATTTTTACACGGTGGGAGGAAACCGGATCACCCAGAAAAAACCCTCGCAGACACAGGGAGAATGTGCAAACTCAACACAATGCAATTGCCTGAGGGTGGAATTGAACCTGGGTCCCTGGTGCTTTGAGGTAGTTGTGCTCACCACTGAGCCATTGTGCTGCCCCAGTTTTCAACTGAGGGATATGTTTACAATGACGCTGTCATGAACGAAATACATGGATGGGTAAACAACATTTGAAAGCCAGGGGAAGAATATTAATATCACAAAAAATATATTGAATATGCAAACAATGTTTTAAAAGTCCTGTAATGGGATGCAAACACCGCCAACGTTTTTTCCCAAATAAAATTGTGATCATAAAATAAATAGAATTTAGATTTCATAGAAAATAAAATTTAGATTGAATTGTGAAAAATATTTGAAATAGTTTACAATCCAGAAGCCAATCATATTCCTTGAAACTCTAATCATGTGTAGTAGGAAGCAATTCAAATAGACTAACATGTCTCACAGACTTAACCTTTGGCCAACAGAGAGACCTAAAAAAAATTGCATTGGCTGGCAAAGAAAACCAGTAAGTGGTGAAGTATGTGTGTTATAAGATTATGAGGCCATCTGCATCAAAACCTGTTGCTCAGAGATGTGGTGTGTGAAGCTTGCTGCTAATATACTGTGATACACAATATAGCTCCAATATTTCTTAGATAAATTTAAAACCTGATAGACATAAACACTTGCATACATCTGTTTTCACTATTAATCTACGGTGGAATGGCATAGGACTGACACCTAATAAGTTTCAATTATACCACGGTTTGGATTTCATATCCTCTGGTTCAGCTTTTGAACCATACTGATTATACAGCAACAAGAGTTTTGTTGTCTGTTCTCAGGCTACTAAGTGTTATATCACTCGTATGAAAAAAAGCTTTGTGGAACGTTGACGTTAATAGTGACAGGTCTAAGCTTTCATGAGGATTATGGTTCTTCCAGCAGCAGTTTATTTGTTCTACTCAGTGTCAGAAGCAATTTAGAAGCCCAGCAGTGTGCAACTGAAGGGAGTTGAAATAGAATTGGGTAAGTTAAATCAAAGCATTACTGCAAAAGATACATTTTGTCAAAGCTTTTTGCCTTGCACTCAGCAGTCCAAATTGCAGCACTGAAGCAAGAGTAAAACAACATTTGTAGTGTATGAGAAGAGTCTGATTGCTTTGTAACTGGACTCTGACTGAACATCAGAGCATTAAAAATAAGAACTGGAGTAGGCCATGTTGCCCCTCAATCCTGCCCTGCCGTTCAACAGGACCATGGCTGATCTATCCAGGCCTCAAATCCTCTTTTGTATCTGCTCAGTGTAGAAAAAACAATCTGCCTCCTCTTTAAATATTTTCAGTGTTCGAGTCTCCAGAACTCTCTGGGATAGAGAAGTCTCGTTATTCACATCTGGAAGAAGAAATTTCTTCACATCTCACTTTTAGTACCCATCTGTGGAGACATTTCAGCATCTACCGTGACAAGCCCCCTCAGAATCAGGGATGCTTCAATCAGATCACCCTTTATTCTTCAAAGTTTTAATGGATAAAGGCCTACAATTTTTGAATGTTTTTGAAAGGTCAACCCCTTCCTTCCACAAAAACAATCTTTTTGAACAATTTCTCATGCCAGTATACCTTGATTTTTCAATACAGACACGACAATTTTACACAGTAGTCTAGATGTGGCCTGACTAACACTCTGTACAATTGTAGCAAATTTTTCCTGCCTTTAAATTCCAGCTCCCAAGCAATAAAAGCCAAAATAGATTAGATTAGATTACTTACAGTGTGGAAACAGGCCCTTCGGCCCAACAAGTCCACACCGATCCGCCGAAGCGCAACCCACCCAGACCCATTCCCCTACATTTACCCCTTCACCTAACACTACAGGCAATTTAGCATGGCTAATTCACCTAACCTGCACATTTTTGGACTGTAGGAGGAAACCTGAGCACCTCGAGGAAACCCACGCAGACACGGGGAGAATGTGCAAACTCCACACCGTCAGTCACCTGAGGCAGGAATTGAACCCGGGTCTCTGGCGCTGTAAGAGGCAGCAGTGCTAACCACTGTGCCATTGTGCTGCCCACAAATACCTTTTACTTTCTTAATTATTTGATGCAACTACATGTTACCTTGTGTTTCATGCATAAAAAAAAACACTTGGTGCTGTACTTTTGGAGTCTCTTTCTCTTTAAACAATAGTCTGCTCTTGATTCTTCTTATCAAAGTGTGTGTCCTCACACCTTCCTGCCAAATTTTTGCCCAATCACCCAACCTTTCTCTATCCTTTTGCAGATCCCTTATGTCCTCATCACAATATTTTCTACAATGTAATTCAGTATTGTCAATAAATTTTGATGTTAGCGAGTTTTGAGAAGATTTGTAGCTCAGATTGAAGTTCTGGATGTAGGTTTGCTCATTTCCAGATGTTTCATCACCCTACTAGATAACATCTTCAGTGGACCTCAGGCGAGGTAGTGCTCAGCGAGCAAAGCTACATCCAAATTTTGATGTATCACACTCTGCCTCCTCTTCCAAGTCAGTTGTATAGGTAATAAATAATTGAGGCCCCAGGAACGAACATTAAGGCATTCCCCTAATAATGCATTCCCAACCAAAAGAGACTCAATAATTCTGACTGTCTCCCCTTCAAACAATCCTCAATCCATTCTAATAAATTACCCCACTAATGTGAGCTCTTATTTTATGCAACAGTCTTTTATGTGGTACTTTACTGAATGCCTTCTGGAAATCAAAAAGTTCAATATCTACCAGTTCCTCTTAATCAACTCTGCTTTTTATAATCCTCAAAATACTCCAGAAAATTGGTCAAACATTTGAAAATCTGTCGTTGAGAAAATGCTGCTCCTGCGCTCTCCTCTTTATGATGCCGCTTTCATATTTTTTCTCACGCTGTTTGAAGCTGATGTCCCTCATGCTGTTTCAGAAGCTGATGTACTGACTCTGTCTGAAACTGCACTCCCCACTCTCTCATGTATATTTTTGTAGGAGGCTGTTTTCCCCATGGCGCCTAATGTTCTTTCAGAACCCATTGGCCAAGCTTTCTCACTGTTCCAGAAGTTGTGTCCCTGTGCTCTCATGCTGCTTCAAAAACTGCTTTCCTTGCTCTCTCTTTGTGGAGGCGATAGTGCATTGTATAATACCAGAATGGCAAGGACTTTCAGTCCTGTTACCACTCAATTGTTATTAAACTCTCCTTTGGGCACTGATTTTTCTGGATATCATTTAGACAGAATTTTTTTTTAAAATGCCAGCTTCTGTATTGATTGTGGTAGCAGGTTTATGCCTAAATATCCTCTGAAGCTACATGGCAAAACCTGCAACAAACTGACCTAAAGCGTGTATGTTGTAGTGCTGCCAGTGAGCAATAATTTTCACATCCTAGATAAGATCTGGTTGTTTGCCTTCAGTTTTGGACAAGATGGTAATGAAGTGTACGGCATGCTTGCCATCATCCATAAGTGTATTGAGTATAATAAAAGTTGGCATGTCATGTTGCAACTGTATACAACTTTCTTTTGGCTCCATTTGGGTTATTGTGTGCCCTTCTGGATGCCACACTGTGGGAAGAATATGGAGACCTTGAAGAGGATACAAAAAAGGTTTACAAGATGTTGTCTGGATTGAAGTGTATTACCTAGAAGGAGAAGTTGGACAAACTTGGATTGTTTTCACGAGAGCATCAGAGGCTGAGGGGTAACTTGATAGCAGCATATAAAATTATGAGAGGCATGGAGAGATGGATAGTTGGAGTCGTCATCCCAGGATGGAAATGTCAAATACTAGGAGACTTGGTTTAAGATAAGAGATAGAAATTTTAAAGGAGATGTGTGAGACTTTCTTTTCGAGTTGATTAAGAGTGGAGCTGGAAAAAGCACAGTAGGTCAAACAGCATCAGAGGAGGAGGGAGTTGACATTTCACAAAGGATGATAGGTGCCTGGAATATGCTCCCGAGTGAAGGAGTAGAAACAGATACGGTAGTAATGTTTAAAAGACATTTAGACAGACACATGAACAGGCCGGGGATAGAGGGATATGGACTACATGCAGACTGAAGGGATAAGTTTGGCAAGGCATCATGGTTGGCACAGAAATAATGAGTCTATTCCTCCACTGTATGATGTCCTCTATGTACTTTGTTCTAACGTGACCTGAGAATTTGTTTATTCAGCGAATATAAATCCCATGCAATAGCCCCCTCATCTGCTGAGTTAAGATGATTAATCTACCACTTGGACTGAAGAAGGGGCATGACTTGGTAATGTGCAGAATTGTTTAGATCTCTCCATATGCCTGAGGGCTTTGGATTGAGGCCCCAGCGGTGCAAGTTGGCTGCACAAAGGCCTTGATCTGTCTTGAACTTTTTGAGCAAGGTCTTTTAATGCGAGTTTAAAGTCTGCCATTCAATGGATAGGATTTGTTGCAAGAAACATTTTCATGGCTTGCCATATTTCTCATTTCTCAACCTGAAGGATGTCTGCTGGGAGATCTTGCTCAGAAAGGTTACTTCATAAGTCCTGCTGATGTGGAAAATGGCAGTAGCTAGTTTGAACAGAGCATTATGGAACAAATAATGAAGGTGCAGGAGAGATGGTTTCAACCAGCTTGTGAATGTCCATCATTGGCAGATATATATGATATTTGCAAGGACAGGAAACCAGCAGTGGGATGTCAAGTAGAGGATTCCTGTTTGCAGTCAACTGAATGTTAACAAAACTGGTAGTAACAATCAGTAAATCAATAATAATTACCATTAAGACACAGTAACGGACTGCTTTATTGTTCATGTTAACTATGAACAAAGGCATTAAATCACATTTCTGCTTTTCTCATAACTCAAAATAAAGTAGCTGAGCAAACTGCACTGAGTTATAATAAAACCAGCATTAACTTTATCTTTTAGCAAAAGTAAAATCCAATTATTGATATAATAGCAAAATTCTGCAGGATCTAATAAGGACCTGAAAGGTTAATATTCTTCACAATAATTTCCTTTTCATTGTGGTGAGATAATATTTGATTTTTTTCTTGAAGTTGTGGGATACATCAATGAAATGATAAACAGAGAGACATTTAGTTGTTGTGATTAGTGAAGTGGAACATTTAGAATTTAGTTAAATTGCTATGGGACATAAATATTTATTAAGTAAAGTTGAAATATTCAGAATCCTCTTCAGCCCCATCAGCAAACTGTGAAATTAAAGCAGGTCAAAAAAATCATAAAAATGGTTGGAGCAGCAGGGGAAGAGGGAATGGGAAAACAATTCACTATCTCTGCGTTCACCTCCCACTTTTAATTCACAGGAATAATGCAGCTTCTCTTTGCAGTCAGAGCTATATGTTTTGCTCTGTGTGTAAAGGTAGCATTTGACTTCTCTCCACTTACCAATATGCTGACACTTCCATATAGCTCTGTCTACTTCAAGTTGTGTGCCTCCAATGTTGATGCATATAGCAAGAGATTGGCCTCAATGATTTTTGTTAAATAGCATTAAATGCAGGTCCATAAAGCACACTGGTGAGGCATGGTCTTTGCTGTGCAATAATAATCAGGACATATCTATCTCTTAATCATGTAACCCTCATTAGAGTCACAGAATCATAGAGATGCACAACACAGAAACAGACCCTTCGGTCAAATTCATCCATTATGTATAGATATCCCAACCTAATCCAGTCCCATTTGCCAGGACTTGGCCCATATCCCTCCAAACCTTTCCTATTCATATACCCATCCAAATGCCTTTTAAATGTTGCAATTGCACCAGCCTCCATCACTTCCTTTAGCAGCTCATTCCATACACACATTACCCTCTACATGATAAAGTTGCCCCTTAGGTTTCTTACATCTTTCCCCTCTCACCCTAAAGCTATGCCCACTAGTTCTGGACTCTCCCACCCCAGGGAAAATACTTTGTCTATTTCTCCTTTCCATGACCCTCATGATTTTACAAACCTCTATAAGGTAACCCCTCAGCCTCCAACACTCCAGGGAAAACAGCCCCAGCCTATTCAGCCTCTCCCTATAGCTCAAATCCTCCAACCCTGGCAACATCCTTGTCAATCCTTTCTGAACCCTTTCAAGTTTAACATCCTTCCGATAGGAAGGAGACCAGAATCGCATGCAATATTTCAAAAGGGGCCTAACCAACATCCTGTACAGCCGTAACATGACCTCCCAACTCCTATATTCAAAACTCTGACCAATAAAGGAAAGCATACTAAACACCTTCTTCACTATCCTATCTACCTGTGATTCTACTTTTAAGGAACCTGCACTCTGAGGTCTCTTTATTCAGCAGCACTCATAAGGACCTTACCATTAAGTATATAAGTCATGCTAAGATTTGCTTTCCCAAAATGCAACACCTCACATTTATCTAAATTACACACTATCTTCCACTCCTCAACCCATTGGCCCATCTGATCAACATCTCATTGTAACCTGAGGTAAACTTCTTCACTGTCCACTACATCTCCAATTTTGGTGTCATCTCCAAACTTACTAACTGTACTTCCTATGTTCACATCCAAATCATTAATGTGAACAAGAAGTCATGGACCCAGCACCGATCCTTGTAGCACTCCACTGATCACAGGCCACCAGTCTGAAAAACAACCCTCCACCTCCATACTCTATCTCCTTCAAGCCAGTTCTGTCTCCAAATGGCTAGTTCTTCCTATATTCCATGAGATCTAACCTTGCTAATCAGTCTCCCACGGGGAACCTTGTTGAATGCCTTACTGAAGTCCATATGGATCACGTCCACAGATCTGCCCTCATCAATCCTCTTTGTTACTTCTTCAAAAAACTCAATCAAGTTTGTGAGACATGATTTCCCAAGCACAAACCCATGTTGACTATCCCTCATCAGTCCTTGCCTTTCCAAATACATGTAAATCCTGTCCCTCATGATTCCATCCAACACTTGCCCACCACCGACATCAGGCTCACTGGTCTATAATTCCCTGCCTTATCCTTACCACCTTTCTGAAAACGTGGTACCGCGTTAGTCAACCTCCAGTCTTCCGGCACCTCACCTGTGACTATTGATGATACAAACACCTCAGCAAAGGCCCAGCAATCTCTTCTCTAGCTTCCCACAGAGTTTGAGAGTACACCTGATCAGTCCTGGGAATTTAACAACTTTTATGCATTTCAAGACATCCAGCATTTCCTCCTCTGTAACATAGGCATTTTGCAAGACGTCACCATCTATATCCCTACAGTCTATATCTTCCATGTCCTTCTCCACAGTAAATACTGATGCAAAATTCTCATTTAGTATCTCCCTCATATCCTACGGCTCCACACAAAGGTTGTTTTGTTGATTTTGAGGGGCCCTATTCTCTCCCTAGTTACCCTTTTTTCCTTAATGAATTTGTAAAAATACTTTGGATTCTCCTTAATTCTATTTGCCAAAGTTATCTCATGGCCCCTTTTTGCCCTCCTGATTTCCCTCTTAAGTATACTCCTACTGCCTTTATACTCTTCAAAGGATTCACTCGATCTATCCTGTCTATCTGTTACATATACTTCCTTCTTTTTCTTAATCAAACCCTCAATTTCTATAGTCTTTCAGCATTCTTTACACCTGCTAGTCTTTCCTTTCACCCTAACAGGAATATACCGTTCTTGGTCTCTCGTTATCTCATTCCTTTACCTATGAACATCTGCCCCCACTCAGCTTTTGAAAGTTCTTGCCTAATATTGTCAAAATTAGCCTTCCTCCAATTTAGAACTTCAACTTTTAGATCTGGTCTATCCTTTTCCATCACTATTTTAAAACTAACAGAATTATGGTCACTGGCCCCAAAGCGCTCCTCCACTGACACCTCAGTCACCAGCCCTGCCTTATTTCTCAAGAGTAGGTCAGGTTTTGCATCTTCACTAGTAGGTACACCCACATAATGAATCAGAAAATATTCTTGTACACACTAAGCAAATTCCTCTTCATCTAAACACTTAACACTATGACAGTCCCAGTCTATGTTTGGAAAGTTAAAATCCCCGTCCATAACCACCCTATTATTCTAATAGATAACTGAAATTTCCTGACAAATTTGTTTCTCAACTTCCTGCTGTCTATCAGGGGGTCTATAATACAGTCCCTTTCTTATTTCTCAGTTCTACCCAAACAACTTCAGTGTATGTATTCCCACGAATTTCCTCCCTAAATACAGCTGTAATGCTATTCTTTATCAAGAACACCACTCTCTCTCCTCTTTTGCCTCCCTTTCTATCCTTTCTGTAGCATTTATATCCTGGAATATTAAGCTGCCAGTCCTGTCTATCCCTGAGCCACATTTCTATAATTGCTATGATATCCCAGTCCCATGTTCCTAAACATGCCCTGAGTTCATCTGCCTTCCCTGTTAGGCCTCTTGCGTAGAGGTAAATGCAGTTTAATTTATCAGTCCTACCTTATTCTCTGCTTTTTTCCTGCCTGCCCTGACTGTTTGACTCACTTATTTTCTCAATTGTACCAGTTTCAGATTGATCTCTTTCCTCACTATCTCCCTGGGTCCCATTCCCCTCTTTACTAGTTTAAATCCTGCTGAGCAAATCTAGAAAATCTCCCTTTCAGTATATTAATTATCTTCCAATTCAGGTGCAATCCATACTTCTTGTACAGGTCACTTCTACCCCAGAAGAGATTCCAACGATCCAAAAATGTGAATCCTTCTCCTATATACCAGCTCCTCAGCCATGCATTCATCTGCTCTATCCTCCTATTCCTGCCCTCACAAGCCCATAGAACGGAAAGTAATCCAGAAATTACTACTCTCGAGGACCTCCTTTTTAATTTCCTGCCTAACTTTCTAAATTCTCCCTTTAGAATCTCATCCTTTTCCCTTTCTATGTCACTGTTTCCAATGTGTACAATTACCTCCAGCTGGTCCATTTCCCCTTTGAGAATGTTCTGCACCCTCACTGAAACATCCTTAATCCTGGCCCCAGGGAGGCAACACACATTCTGATTTTTCATTGCTGGCTGTCAGTGCCTCAGACTAGAGAGTCCCCTGACATTATCAATCACTTGGAAGTCAACGTATACCTGTTACATTAGAGTCTGTCTTGATACCAGAAACTTGGCTGTTCGTGCTACATTCCCTGAGAATCCATCACCCCCAACATTTTCCAAAACAGCATACATGTTTGAAATGCAGATCACCACAGAAGAGTCCTGCGTTACTTGCCTACCTCTCGTAACTTTCCTGGAGTTAACCCATCGATCTGACTCTATCTGTGGCTTTTCTCCCTTCCTATAACTGCCATCCATCATACCTCTTTACTCTTGTAAATTGCTCATTGCCTCTCACTGTCGCTCCAACCAATCCATTCGATCTAATAGGATTCACAACCAACAATATTTATTGCAGATGTATTCCTCAGTAACCCTTAAACTCTCCAGAAACTCCCACATCTGACAAGAAGAGCATATCACTCTACTGAAGATCATTTTGCTTCTTCCAATCTACAAACCCAGAAAATAGGACCATCTTATTGCTCAACAAAACACTGCTCCAGGTTAACTTAATACTTTGGCTTATATTTTTTAAAATTTAATCAAAAGACAGATCTCATTAAAACATATAATCAAGAAAGAACTCACTCTACTCACTATTGTAGATTTACAGCAAGGCTATACGCAGAATTATACATTTACCTGTTTCTGTGCTGTGACCTCTCCCAAGCAGGTTCCTCCAAGATTAGTTGTGAATTTCACTGTTTGTTAATTTTCCCAGATGCACTCTGATGTCCAACGATACATGAATTTAAACAGCAAAAGCAGTAACTGCAGGTTCACTGCTGTGTCAGTTAGCAGTGTGGGTTTCTTTCTCTCTCTCTCTCCTTCACTGACCATGTGCTGCCTATTGTCTGCCCTTTTCCCTTTAAAAGTGCCATTGTTTTGACTTTTTTTTTTCTCCAAAGTTCCAAAGCAATACATCAGAAAGTCCACTGAATCCCTCAGACACATTTCCTTGCTTCATATATTATGCTTGAAATTGTGGTAAGGTTATTTTTTTGGTTCTGCACAATCAATTATTATGCACAAGTTTTGTTATTTAAAAGGAGAAAATGAGATATTACAAAATGACCTTTGTTACTTAATAGTGTGATCCATCTGGCCAAGCTTCACTCTCAACTGGCGGTAGATACTCTTTAAATTAGTGATGAAACTTCCATTAAATTCCCTACAGGAATGGAAAGAAATGAGTGTAACAGCAACCTCAGCAGAATTAGGTGGACCCTGAGCTCTATGTTTCATTGTGCTCTATGCCAGCTCATTCAGATCTTGCTCTTAACAAATGACCTAAAAAATGAAATTTCGTGCAGATGATTCCACTCTGCAGGTCACATTGGAAACATTTTTTTCCCATTTATCATGAAAGGGAAACATTTTACCTCAAACTCTGAAGTTTATTGTGGGTTCCCATTTCTTACCTTGCTGGGAGTGATCTGAATAAGGGATGAGTTAAATGCCAAGTGCTTCAAGAAACATAAGACAATGTTGTGTTTCACACACTCTCAGATGAAGTAGCTGATGTCTCAAAGGCTGCATTGTCATATGTCTCATTATCAATCACTGCCAGCACAGTTCCACCCACACAGTCTGCAAAGGCTTCACATGGAGCACAATCTGGTGACCATAGGGTTTGATTGCTGAGATTGCAGTACTGCTGGGGATCAGGACCTTCCTGAGCTGCACTGATGGAACTCTGGTCATGGCTACAGAAGCCTGCTGGAGGTGCAGCAGATGCTAGGGAAATATACGATGGAGATCTTGAGAATTATGTGCAGCGTTCCATCCACACCGTGGGTTCGGGCATGTGACTTCAACCATGGAGCAGATAGTGGCCAACACAGAAGCTGGCATTTGAACCACATTTTCTCAGACCTGCGTTTCAGTGGTCTAGCCATGTACTGTGCAGCAATGGCTGGACAAGAGGGAGTAAAAGGCACCCAAACTCTTTCTCAGAGGTCCCTTCCCCTCATGGAGATAAGGGGTAGCATTACAAACAGATAGAAGAACACATGCCAGTTGCCCTATGGCCTTCCTCTCAGTTCAGTATGAGCATACACCAGTGTATGGAGTAACAATCAGATTTTTTTTGTTGTGGATTATGTCAACCTTCAAATGTTGTTGGAACTGCACTCTTTCAGGCACTCTTCAGGAGAGTGACAAGTTTTGTTGTTTTCTATCAATAAGCCCAAGTAACATACACCACAGAGAGTTGGACTCTTATTTTATTTCTAATTAACTATTTGCATGAATATAATATTTCAGACCTGCATTTGGAGTCTGGGTTATATGTTTACTCAGATTATATACATCATTGATTGGCTGACTAGCAAACTGACAATCAGCTAGATGCTGATTGAATGAACAGAGTAAAATGGAGACTTCTTATCTTCGAACTATATTGTCATCTGGTTGCCTTAAAGGTATTATGTCTTTCTGATCTCTGTGCAATAATATAACAGAGAATATTCTGTTATATTCCTGATGTGTAGCCTGCAGATGGTAGACACTCTTGGGGAGTCAGGAATTGACCTACCCGTAACAGAATTCATAGCCTCTGATCTGCTTTTGTACTTGAAGCTTTTATGTGGTTGATCCAGTTCAGGTTCTGGTTGATGGTAGCCTCCAGAATGCTCAGATTGAGAATTCACTGATGATCTGCAAGTGTCAAGGGGAGATTGTTGAAGAAGGTTAATACTTAGCAATTTTTAACTCACCGCTGCCTGAATATTTTGCACATCTTGTTATGCAAGAACACACACTTAGAGTCATGGAGTCCTATGGAGACAGGTCCTTTGGCCCAAACTGGTCCATGCCGACCCACAATGTCCATCCATGCTAAATCCATTTCCCTGCACTTGGCCCAAATCCTTCTAATCCTTTCCTATCCATGTATTTGTTCAAATGTCTTTTAAATGTTGTTAATGTACCAGACTCAGCCACTTATACTGGCAGCTCATTCCGTATGCATACCACCCTCTGCGTAGAAAAAATATTGCCCTTCAGGTTCCCTTTTATTCTTTATCCTCTAACCTTAAACTGTTGCCCTCTAGTCCTCGATTCCCAAATCCTGGGAAAAACGCTGAGTGCATTCATCCTATCCATGCCTCTCATGATCTTGTACACTTCTATAAGATCCCTCCTCAATCTCCTACGCTCTAAAGAAAAAAGTCCTAGCTTGTCCAACCTCTCCCTATAACTCAGACCATTGAGTCCTGGCAACACCCTTGTAAATTTCTTCTGCACTCTTTGCATTTTAATAACATCCTTCCAAAAAACAAGGTGACCAAAACTGAACATAATGCTCCAAGTGTGGCCTCACCAACTTGCTGTACAACTACAACATAACTTCCCAACGTCTGTACACATTCCCCTGACTGATGAAGGCCAGTGTGCCAAAAGCCTTCTTTACTGTCCTGTCTACCTGGGACTCCACTTTCAGAGAACGGTGCACCTGAACTGAAAGTCCCTGTGTTTCACTCCTTAAGGCCCTAGCATTCACCATTAATCTCCTATCTTGATTTGACTTTCCAAAATGCAAGACCTCACACTTAACTATATTAAATTCCATTTGCCATTTCTTGGCCCACTTCCCCAGTTGAAATTTCTGATAACCTTCCTCAATGTCCACGATACCTCCTATTTTAGTGTCATCTGCAAACTTACCAATCATGCTTTATACATTCTCATCCAAATCATTGATATAGATCACAAACAGCAATGGGCCCAGCACCAACCCCTGAGGCATTCCACTTGTCATAGGCCTCCAGTCTGACAAGCATCCTTCCACTATTACTCTCTGCTTTCTACCACCCATATCTGAAGAATTACAAATGGTGCTGAACATTATGCATCTTCAGTGAACACCCCACTTTACAATGAAGGCAAGCTCAATGGAAAAGCAACCACAGGTGATTGAACTGTAGACAGTACCTGAAGGAACTCATGCATTTATGCCCTGGGACCTTGTGCAACCACAATCATCTTATTTTTTGCAATATATTCTCCAATCAGAAGAGAGTATTTCCCTTAAATCCCATTTACTTCAGTTTTCCTCAGGTTATTTGGTGCAACACATGGTCAAATGCAGTCTTGAAGTCAAGGGCAGTCACTCTCTCTTCACCAAGTCTACAATGAGATCATAAGCTGAGGGAACCTGGTGGAGCCCAAACTGAGCATCAGTGAACAGACTGCTGATGAGTGAGCCACGTGATAACACTGTTGATGACACTAGGATTTGTCTTGCCTTTCATGCTGAGGACATATCTGGGTAGTTGTCCATATTCCCAGATCGGTGTCATTGTTGTAAATATACTGAAATAGTTCAGCTGTAGACATGGCTAGTTTTCATCACAAGTCTTGAGTCTTTGCAGTATTCAGTCATTTCAGCTACTTCCTGATATCATGTGAAGTGAGTTGAATAGTCTGAAAACTGGCATTGGTACGAGGCCCAGATTAATGATTCAATCCACTGAACAACACTGCAACTGGTTCAGCCTTATCTTTTGCACTGATTTGCTGGGCTCTCTCATTTTTGAGGATGTGGCTATTTTGGGAGTCTACTGTTAGTTTTTCACTACAATTCACCACTAGATGGATACATAGTTCTTTGAAAGTTGTGTCACAGGTTGTCAGGGTATTTAAGAAGTTGTTTTGCACACTTGCTTTCATTTCTCAGACCACTGAGTATAGGAGTCGTGATGTCATGTTGAGGTTCTACAGGACATTGGTGAGGCCAGTACTATGTACAGTTCTGGCCACAAAGCCATAGGAAGAATATTATTAAATTACACAGTGTTCAGAAAAGATTTACAAGGATATTGCCAGGACTGGAAGGTGTAAAAAGGGCAGAATTGGACTCTTAGGGTGAATTGGTAGTGTCACTACCTCGGAGCCAGAAAGTCCGGTTCAAGTCCTACTTTCCCTGCAGGAACATATCCAAACAGGTTGATTGAAGTAACTAAAAGGGGCAGATTAAGATGTGCCAGTATTTATTTAACTAATTATCAATGAATCCTTTTAATTAGGCAACTGTGCACAAAATGAACTTCATCCACCTGAAGTAACATTCAACCATGTGATGCTTACAACTGAATGTGAGTCGGGGGAAGGGAAAGGGAAAGCAACAGGGAGCATGGAGACAAGTAGAAATATAAGCAGCAGGTTCACATGTGTGCAGGGTTTGAGTTCGAGGCAGGCTAGGAATGATGCAAAAAGGAAGGATAACTTAGGACATATTACTAGAAGTGATGGAAATCATGAGGATAAGAAAATTAGCATTAAGGTGCTTTACCTGAATGCTCGTAGTATTAGAAACAAAGTAGATGAATTAACAGCATAAATCATCGTGAATGATTATGATGTGGTAAGCATCACAGAGACATGGTTGCAGGGGATTCAGTACTGTCAGTTAAACATCCAAGGATTTACAACTTTTCAGAAAGACAGGAAGGTGGGCAGAGGGGGCAGGGTTGCCTTGTTAGTTAGAATGAAATTAAATTGATGGCACTGAATGACATAGGGTCAAATGATGTGGACTCTGTGTGGGTGGAGTTGAGGCACCACAAAGGTAAGAAAACCATAATGGCAGTTTTGTACAGACCTCCCAGCAGTTGTCATCAGGACCAGGGATGCAAGATGTACCAGGAAATAGATAGGGCATGTCAGAAAAACAAAGTCATGAAGATCATGGGGGTCTTCAGTATTCAGGTGGACTGGGTGAATAATGTTGCCGGTGAATCCAAAGAGAAGGAATTCATGGAATGCTTATAGGATGGCGTTATGGAACAGATTATGATGGAGCCTACAAGAGAGCAGGCTATTCTGGACTTAGTACTATATAATGAGCCAGACTTGATAAAAGATCTTAAAGTAAGGGAACACTTAGGAGGCAGCGATCATAATATGGTTGAGTTCAGTCTGCGGTTTGAAAGAGAGAAGGCAAAATTGGATGTAATGGTGTTACGGTTAAATAAACATAATTGCAGGGAAATGAGAGAGGAACTGATGAAAATCAACTGGAAGCAGAGCCTAGTGGGCAAGACGGTACAGCAACAATGGCAGGGGTTTATGAGTGTAATTGAGGACACACTACAGAGGTTCATCCCAAAGAAAAGAAAGATTATCCAGGGAGGATTAAACAGCCATGGCTGACAAAGGAAGTCAGGAAATGTATCATAGAAAAAGAGAGAGCCTATAAAATGGTCAAGAGCACGGGGAAATCAGAAGGTTGGAAAGACTACAAAAACAAACAGAGGATAACAAAGAGAGAAATAAGGAAGGAGAGGATCAAATATGAAAGTAAGCTAACCAGTAATATTAGAAATGATAGTAAAAGTTTCTTTCAATACATAAGAAACAAATGAGAGGCAAAAGTAGAAATTGGGCTACTCCAAATTGATGCAAGAAGGCTAGTGATGGGAGATAAGTAAATAGCTGAAGAACTTAATAAATACTTTGTGTCAGTCTTCACAGTGGAAGACATGAGTAGTATCCTAACAATTAAGGAGAGACAAGGGGCAGGGTTGAGTATGGTAGCCATTACAAAAGGGAAATTGCTAGAAAAGCTAAAAGTCTAAAAATGGATAAATCTCCTGGCGCGGATGAGCTACATCCTAGATTTCTGGGGAGGGGAGGACGGTGGGTAGCTGAAGAAATAGTGGAGGCATTTGTTGTAATCTTTCAGAAATCTCTGGAGTCAGGGAAAGTCCCAGATGATTGGAAAATCACTGTTGTAACCACCTTGTTCAAGAAAGGATCAAGACAAAAGATGGAAAATTATGGGCCCATTAGCTAACCTCGGTTGTAAGTAAATCCATTTTCTAAGCGGTGAGAAAATTCATAAAACCAAAGTTCAAAAGGATCTGAGAGTGCTAGTTCAGGATTCTCTAAAGGTTGACTTGCAGTTTGAGTCTGTGGTTAAGAAAGCAAATGTAATGTTGTCATTTATCTCAAGAGGGTTGGAATGTAAAAGCAGCGATGTGCTGCTGAGACTTTATAAAGCTCTGGTTAGGCCCCATTTAGAATACTGTGTACAGGTTTTGGGCCCCATACCTCAGGAAGAACATACTGGCACTGGAGTGTGTCCAGCGGAGATTCATTCAGATGATCCCTGGAATGGTCAGCCTAACGTACGATGAATAGCTGAGGATCCTAGGATTGTATTCATTCGAGTTTAGAAGGTTGAGGGGAGATCTAATAGAAACTTACAAGATAATGCATGGCTTCGAAAGGGTGAATGCTGGCAATTTGTTCCTATTATCCTCCATGTATTTGTCTCCTCTCATGATGATACCCTAACTTGATGCTTGCACCCCACATACCCACCTCCCCCCAAATGCAGAGAAAGCTTCTCATTTTGAATGTGCCTCTTTTTAATACCCAGTGGTATAAAATTGAATTCTGAGACCACCACTGATGGTACAAGCTCCTCCACTCTATGCCCTTCATTCATTTTTCTATCCCTGCTTGACACTTCCACCCCACACCCACTTACAAGAACACCCCCACACTCAGGGCTTCACATTGTTCCTTTTATCTTATTTACCTGCACTGAAATGCCAGCCTCTGTTGGCTTTTTCCTCCTTTCACTATTCCTCCCTACATCTGAATACCAACTTTATAGTACCTATTGATTTGCGCTACCAAGTTCAGCATGATAACCGCCATACCTTAGTCACAATTTTGCAATCTGACTAGTACATACCACAGTTAAATGATGATGAACTGGGTGCTGAGATTCTCATGTGCTGCTGACTTTATCTCAAGGGTAAGATTTTATTAAAAACCGGCATGATAATGAGTATTCTTGGCATATCAATATAGTTTATGAGCCCATCACAAGATATGCCACAGTCATGCTGCTAACTTTACGGTGTGGTTCAATGTATTGTGGGAAATTGAAACTTTGCACTCCACTTAATCAACTCACTCTGCTATGTATCCTGCTTTATGGGTTCCATAAATTCCTCCCCCCGGCACACTGTTAGAATTGATTGATCAAACCAAACAAAACTTTCAATATAGCTTAATTAGCCTTAAATTTCAGTAATTATTCATAATTATTCACTAAACAGGGAGTAATAACCAGATCAAAGGAGATGGAAGATTAACATTTAATAATTTACTTCTATCTATGACCTCAAACCTTCAGTCATTTTCGACATTGAAAATCTTCAAATATTTATCAACAGTGATTTTAAGAAAAAGAGGTTCAGAGAAATTTATTACTTGTCTGACAAGTAATAAAGCTATAAACCCTGTGCACATTTAAAAACAATACAGTTTATAACTGTGAATCAAAAAAGTATTGTGTACAGCTCATTGAATATTAGAAATGTGTCCAGGATTTCTGCATTTTCAAAATGACTGCACTTTGTAAGCACTTTGGTTGTAAAGTATTTCATTATGTCCTGAGGTCATGAAAGGTGTTTTATGAATGCATGTTTTTCATACTTGGCAGCAAATAAGTGCATTATATGAAGAAATTCTGGATTAATGGCTTCCTTCCTTCCTTATGATTATTATTGGATTTTGTAGTTTCTCTGTAGGGATCAACACAGAAGTAAAAGACAAAGATCAAGTTAAAATTTCAGACTCATGCTGACCTTGATTTTGAGCCAATGCTTACTCTAGAACTTGAACACATCATGAAAATTAACTCCAGTATAATACAATCAAATGGAAATTAATTGGGTTGCATACTGCATGTTCATATACTGAAAAGAAAAATGTAACCCGATGAATTTGGTCGAGCTTTATAAATCTTGGGATAATGTAATATGGCCTGTCATAGTCTCGAGTCATAGAGTTATGCAGCATGGAAACAAACCCTTCAGTCCAACTTGTTCATGCCAAGCAGATATGCTAAACTGATCTCATACCATTTGCCAGTATTTGGCATATTCCTCTGAAGCCTTCCTATTCAAATACCCATCCAGATGTGTTTTAAATGTTGTCATTGTACCCACTTCCACCCACTTCTTCTGGCAACACATTCCATACACGCACCTTCTTCAGTGTGAAAAGGTTTCTCGCAGTTCCTTTTTTAAATCTTGCCCTCTCACCTTAAATCTCATCTCGTGTTTGTAAAAGTTGAAGGATATGAGATTTTGAATGGATTCTCCAAGAAGGTATACTGATAGGACACATTAGGAAAGATATTCCGTTAGTCAGGGATGTTGTAATGAATTTGCCAAGGATTTAGAGAAAGTGAACGAGGTAGTAAGATAAATAAAGTTAAGAAAATAATTTCAGAATTTAGGGCTCAGCAGCTAAAAACACAATTTTCCAATGCTGGAACATTGAAAGTCAGGGATATATAAGGTACATTCAAGGTATATTCAAGGATTGCAGAGCTCTTTGATGTATCTTCGGTCTCCAATGTTAATTTGATGTGCTTGTTGGAGATGAAAGGTCACATTGAAATTATGTACAGCTAACTGCCAGAGTGCAAAAAGGAGTTAAGTTGATGCATTTACCTCAATCCTACCTGGTTATGTAGAGAGCATTGTGAATCAACTTCAATATTAGATGAACAATCAGGCTCCTCTCATGAGAGACTGCTGCCTCTCTACCTGGTTAGTAAACTGCAATCAATTTGAAATTACAGGATCCAGTCTTGATTGAAGTCTCATTATTTTATTTCAAATTATACCCAATTAATAAGTCAATTCACTGACTGCAGTTTACAAAGCAGAGAAAGAGAAATAAGAATAAACTAAAACCTCAATAGAATCTTTTACAGTCTCCGAATACCACAAAGTACTTCATCGTCAATGAAGTGTAACCATTATTGTAATGTAAGAAACACAACAGTCAAGGAACACACACTGAAGTTTCAGAAGCAGCAATGAGATATTGCTGTGATTATCTGCATTTTTGATCATTTGAGCAAGGTGTAAATATTGGACAGCATACCAGAATGAACTCTGTTCTTTGTCAGTATTGATCTTCGGAGACTTGTCACACACCTGAAGGGGGAGAAGAGGATTAACATTTAACTGAAAGGCTGGGTGATGAATTTTAATTTAAACAAAATGGTCAGGTGTCAGTCAGGTATTTAAAAAAAAAACATTTTTTTAAACTAACTGAGTCTAAATTCCAGGTTTAATTCAGTTGAGAAAGTCTGCAGCAGATTGACCTAATACATTTAGAGAAGATTGACGTTGAGACATAGTACTGGGGCTGACAGATTCCAGTGTTTCCCTCAACCCTGACTCTTTGGCCATGCCAAACCATCAATGACTTCTATAAACCTTTGATTTCCACACATGTATCAATCAGTGTAATCTGTGCGAGAATGGGCACTTTTCAGTTCATAACTTGTCTGGTTTAGGAGCTTTTATGATTTTGTACAATATCCAATAGCAACAGTTTATTCAAGGGTAGCCATGATCCCACTGATGCTTTGATTATCTTGGAAAAGTGAAGTTTCTCAAATTTTTGTTCAAACAGAAACAGCGAAGCCAGCTGTTTCACACTGTTACCATGCAATCGCCTATTCAGTAGTGTTTGCCATGACTAGATGCTAGCATCAAATCAAAAAAATGTGTTTTGGCTATCACACAAATAAGTTAAAAAAAAAAGCAAAATTGTGAATGTTGGAAATCAGAAACACAGACAGAAATTGCTGGAAAAACTCAGCAGGTCTGGCAGTGTCTATGGAGCTAAAGTCGAGTCAATATTTTCAGTGCAGTAATCCTGTGGAAAATGAAATGTGCAGTTTGTAACAGGTAACAGCAATCTGCCTGGAGAAAGTGAGGACTGCAGATGCTGGAGATCAGAGTCAAGAGTGTGGTGCTGAAAAATCTTGAAGCTTAGCGCAAGCTGAAAGAATAGCAAATCATTTTCCGCTTGGGGTCCCTGCAGCTTTCAGGACTCAATATTGAGTCCCTGCAATCACATGGGATTAATGTGGATTTCACCAGTTTCCTCATTTCCCCATCCCTCACCTTATCCCAGTCCCAACCCTCCAACTCGGCACCGCCCTCTTGACCTGTCCGTCACCTTTCCCATCTATCTGCTCCCCCCTTTCTCCGACCTATCACTTTCTCCCTCACCTTTATCTACCTATTGCATTCCCAGCTACTTTTCCTCCAGCCTCACCGCCCCCTCTCATTTATCTCTCAGCCCCTCAGCCCACAAGCTTCATTCCTGATGAAGGGCTTATGCCCGAAACATAGATTCTCCTGCTTCTCAGCTGCTGCCTGACCTGCTGTGCTTTTCCAGCACCACACTCGCAACAGCAATCTACCTGCACTCCATTCAGTCTCATCTATTATATTGGCTGCTTACAGTGTAATCTTCACTATCCTGGGGAAATACAATGCAGATTGGACACCCAACTTGCAGAACATGTATGTTTCTCCACAAAACATGACCTTGAGCTTCCATGTGTCTGCCAGTTCAACAGAACACCTTGTTCCCTGGCCTGCATCTTGTCTTGCTGTATGCACCAGTGAAACTTAGCAAGGGATGAACTCAGATTTCTCCAGTTTCCTCATTTCCCTTCCCCCCACCTTGTCTCAGTCCCAACCCTCGAACTCAGCACCACCTTCCTAACCTGCAATCTTCTTCCTGACCTCTCCGCCACACCCCACTTCGGCCTATCACCCTCACCTTATCACCCTCACCTTAACCTCCTTCCACCTATTGCATTTCCAACGCCCCTCCCCCAAGTTCCTCCTCCCTACCTTTTATCTTAGCCTGCTTGGCAGACTTTCCTCATTCCTGAAGGGCTCATGCCCGAAACATCGTTTCTCCTGCTCCTTGGATGCTGCCTGACCTGCTGCGCTTTTCCAGCAATACACTTTCAGTCCTGATGGATGGAGTGATGCAAATGCTGGACTTGAGATCCCCTAGGGCCAGCAGTGGTGGCCCCAACACCAGATCATGCCAGGCTAGTGTGTGGACAGTGCCTAGGTTAAAGCAATCTCAGCCATCTGAAGGATTGCACAGCTTTTTGGGAAGAAAATGAATGACGGTCTCTAATCTTCTCTCTCATACCTCACGCTCACTTTAACTGTATCCAGTTCACACTATTGCTTGCAACCTCTTCCCTCACTCGCTGTCAGCCATATCAATCCCCAAAACCATCAATCTTGCATACCCTCACTCACTTGAGAGTCCACCACAACTTGAGCAAAAATAACAAATGTGCTCTTTCACTTTCACCTCCATTAAAACTTTCCGATCCCATTTCTAAAGGAAGACAGTCCATGACAGGGAAGAAAGAGACTAAAGGCTGCCTACATTTGGCTCTTCACCCCTAATGTGAAAAGGGTCTTGACTCTCACTGGCCCCGAGTGGCTGACTGACCATGTATAAGCCCCTAGACTGGTGCCAGAGGCTGTCCTTAACTAACTGAGTCATGTGGCATAACAGAAAGACATCGGGGTTCAGGTAATAATTCTTTGAAATTTGTATCACAAGTAGACAGGGTTGTTTCGAAGGAGTTTCGTTTGCTTGCCTTTATTTCTCAGACCATTGAGTAAAGGAGTTGTAGTGTCATGTTGAGGGTGTACAGGACATTGGTGAAGCTTCTAAAGGAGTGCTGTGGGCCGTTCTGGTCACCCTGTTATAGGAAGGATATTAGTAAATTGGAGGGGAGTCAGAAAAAGATTTACCAGAATGCTGCTGGGACTGGAGGTTTTGAGTTTTAAAAATAGGCTGGGTTGGCTGGAACATTTTTTGCTGCAATACAGGAGGTTGAGGGGTGAGCTTAGAGAAGTTTATCAAATCATGAGGGGAATAGATAAGGTGATTAGCAAGGATATTTTGCCAAGAGTGGACAAGTTCATAACTCGGGGACATATTTTTAAGTTGAGAGGCGAAAGATTTAAAAAGGCCATGAGGTGCAACTTGTTCACATAGAGAGTGGTTTGTCTGTGGAATGAACTGCCAAAGGAAGTGATGGATCTAAGTACAGTTACAACATTTAAAAGACAATTGGCCAAGTACATGAAGAAGAGAGATTTGGCATGCTATGGGCCAGTCGGACTAGTCTAGTTTGCGAACATGGTCGACATGGACTGGTAGGACCAAAAGGTCTAACTCCATGTTATATGACTCTATGACTCCATAACTGTACCAGGACCATTTGACCATATGTTATCTTTCTTCATTGAGGACTACTAAGGGCAGAACAAAATGTTTTGCTTTTTATCTCTGCTAAACAGAATGGCATACTGCCATACTGTCAGCCCAGTGTCTCTTCCTGACAGGTAAAATGCACCAAAATGTGGCAGGGAAGTTGTGAACATCCAGGTAAGTTTAAAGTGAGTGAGCACTATAAGAGAAGCTAACCAGCTGGAGATGCACCATGGTCCAGTGTATGAGATGGATGCATGGCCCTGAGTGTACCATGTCCATGTCACAACATTATAATGATGGTCACAATTTCACTCTAAGGTACAGCTCTGAGGAAGATATATACTGAAAGTAGTTTGAAGATGTGTGCCACGAGGCTTCACAGAGACTGGTACAATGTCCGACGGATGTGTGTGTGCATGTTGCCCACAGAGTGAATCCTGAGATATTGATTTCTGATGACTAACATGGAGGTTCTTTAGAGAAAATGGTGAGCTGAAGTTGCCAGTTATCTGCTTTGACATTCATGTCATCATCTAGCTCATTCGTAGCAGGTGCTAGGATAGAAAGCTGTATATTAATCAGGTGAAATGTGCAATAAACAAAGTTGTTAACCAGCAATAATGCCCCTTCCTAAATAACTTGCTGCTGCCTATTGAGAATCTTATCTCAACTCCCGGAACCACCTTATTAGATTGGTCACAATTTTGTAATAGGCCTTGCTGGACCTTTCATGCAGTTTAACCATAAATTTCCCCATAGCTCACATTCCAACTCCTTTTTGATTCTATTCGGAGAGATAAGATGAGCTTTGAAATATTTTGAAAACATTTATGCACTTACCATGTCTGGATGCAAAATCTTTCCTGAATATTTCTGAACATACTTCTGAGGCAGAATTAGTTTTGATGGTTGTTTAAAATAAAATACTTTAAAATACTCTCCTGAGGTTTTCAATTTTCATTTTATTGGACAACTGTATCTTTCATTACCAAAATGTACAGAGAAAAATTATTTAATCCTGATGTTCATCATCATGTTGAGCATCTTGTCAGATAACAAGCACTTGTGGTGAGCCAGGCTGATCCTGCTCCTACTGTTTCTCTTAATTTAGTTCCTTGTGAACTTAATCAGTTATTGTTACTGTATTTTCAGGATCAGCACCAGTTGGCATTTGACTATCCTATACTCTGATCAGAAAACAATTCTGTTCAAGAATCAGGCAGGGCACACTGCACCACCAACAACAATAACTACTAATACTTATAATTGTAGGAAGTGGGGATTGCTTGGAAGCCAAAGTGCAGGAAATTAGCTGGACTCAGTCGATACTTCTGATGGTGACAGTGGAAGGGTTTACTCGGTTGAGGAAGGAGGAGATTCAGAAGCATTGTTAAGGCAAGTTGCATTGTCAGAACAGATGTGAAGGAGATGAAGAAGCTGGGAAAATAGAATTGAGTCCTTACAGGAGGTGGAGTGTGAAGAAAAGAGGATAATTAGGGTGGCATGGTGGCTCTGTGGTTAGCACTGCTGCCACACAGCGCCAGGCATCCAGGTTCGATTCCAGACTCTGGTACCTGTCTGTGTGGAGTTAGGACATTCTCCCGGTGTCTGCGTGCGTTTCCATTGGGTGTTCTGGTTTCCTCCCGATGTGCAGGTTAGATCCATTGCCCATGCTAAATTGCCTGTAGAGTGCAGGGATATGCAGGCTATGTGAATTAGCCATGAGAAAATGATGGGTGTGTATGCACTTGACGGGTTGGTGGCTTGCTTCCAACTGTCAGGATTCTATGACGAGGTAGCTGTGAACTTGCAGTGCATACTGTTCAATAGTCAACCTTTGCATTATTTCACCCCACTCTAGTTTTAGTAAATACCATGAATTTCATTGTGGTTACTTCTAGTCATACTATATGGTAGAGGTGCTGATGTTGGATTGGGGTGGACAAAATTAAAAATCACACAACACCAGGTTATAGTCCAATAGGTTTATTTTGAAGTACAAGCTTTCAGAGTCCTGCTCCTTCATCAGGTCACTAGCTGATAAAGGAGCAGCGCTCCAAAAGCTTGTACTTCCAAATAAACCTGTTGGACTATAACCAGGTGTTGTGTGATTTTTAACCTAGTTATACTACACTGTAGATATTTTCTGATTAATATATTCAGAAATGTTGTGACACACTTCGAGAGCAGGTCAGACTTGAACCTAGGTCCCCTGAGTAAAAATGTGCATATTCAATTTCTGAAATCTAATTGTCATACTTGAGATATTCATGACAATTCCTTTTTGAAAAAAGACAAATACTGATCCAAATTAAGTGCTATGATCACCTAACTACGTTGAACACTGCTCACGTAACCATCAGTAAACAAGGAACTGTCTGAGCTGACATTAGCATCACTTTCTAGAAGGAATTGAAATTCAGATCTCTACCTCCAAGTTGATTTGAACTTTTCTAGAAGTTAGACATTGGGAGATGAAAGACTCACCTGCCTGTGACTCAGTTTGGAAATATTAAGTTTTGAGGCTATGAGGTGCACAATGTATTTCAACAGCTACTTTTGAGCAGCAAAGCATGAACCAGTAAAAATGGATTTGTAAGCAAGAATTGGAAGACACTCTGTCTTCTTTCTTTTCTCTCTTTGTCACCCTCCTCTCATTCAACTTCAAAATCAATTCTGAATGGAACACCAACCATTTAATGAGAACTCAAGGATAACTGCAAGCATCACCACTACTGAAGAAAGAAATCAGAGGTAAACAGTCAGGATTCAAGTCCTTCTCATAACTCAGAGACACCAAGGTCATTAAAATGCTATTGCTTTTACATTGTTCTCTGTACTGAACACACTTTTCTCTCTCTTCCCATCACTAATATTAGGTTTTAAGCTGAGTTTATGAGTGCGTGATGTGTGTTTCTATTACTGTTAATGGTCAATAAAATTCATCTTCATTTATTTCAAGAAAACCTTGTTATTTGGCTCCTTCATTCTGATCTAGTTAATTATGTTTTAATTGGAGTTTGATAGGTGTGTGCTAAAAAGGAAATTATAAAAATATATTTTGACTGACTGAGAGGTGATTAAAAGCACAGTAGCTGATTTCCCTCACCTCGCCTGGTTATAATGATGCCCACACAGATCTTGACATGAAGCAGAATGTTTCGCTCTGTTGCTTAGCTAGGAGTTAAGTAAATCATTCTGGTTTCAAGAGGTGAGAATGAGTGTAATTTCAGACTGTAATTTAGACCCTCGTTCTCTGGAGAGATGGCACTGTTATCAACATGTTACTTTAATTCCATTTTGTTGTTCATTCAATTAATTAGTCCTCGATTTTTTTTGCCATATAGTTTGGAAGAGAGCAGGAGAGTTTGTCAAATACGATAAGTATAAGGCAAATTCAAAAGTGCTGAAAATTACTTGATTACTTTTGAGCAATGTGGTTCCGTTAAAATGGTGCAGGTGAAATAATGACTAATCCTAAACAACAAGTCACCAAAAGGATTCTAATTATGTTGACACTTTCTATCCATCACTTTGTCCAATTTTTCCAAAATTAATACTGTTTACCAAATGTCAAATAAACAGTCGCATTCTGTGTCCTCAGCATAAAAATCCTGTTGCTAAGTAAATCCTGTTGCTAGTAAATCCTGTAATTTACTAATTCACAAAAGCTGACAAATGTACATCTTTCACCTCTTGTTTGCTCATGGGAATCTGAAGATAAATTGCTAATAATGTTAGAAATAACATCTTACAAGTTTAGTATCTGGAAACAGCTCAGTGGAGAAGGAGTGACGGATAGCCAAGGACAAACTGGTAAGAGTAATATTTATTAGGAACTCCATTTGTGAAAGAAAGCATGGACAGGTAATTGTTTAAAGTTAATGTTTTTTAAAAGATTTAAACATGTATATGTTTCCTTGTTTCACTGCATCTTCATTCTATACTTGGTCATATGATAATCTCTATCAATTGCAAACATAGCAGACATTGCAATTCATAATTACAGTAATTTTTTTCTTTATGATTCTGGCTCTCAGGTATTTAATGTGTGAACACAAGTTGAGCATGAAAATAAATTCAATAAATCAAATTCGATGCATCAAGACAATTCAATTCCTAAATTATGATTGCAATATAATTATATGTTAAATTATATGTAACTAACTTTATTCAAGTTGTTGAGATATCAGTTACAGTTATCATTTGAGCGATTGTTACTCAGTGATTTTCACATGGGAATTTATGGTTGGAATAACAATAAAGCATTTCGCATTCACTACTAACTCCTGACACCACCACATCCATAGTTAAATGTGAAAATTCAGTTGATACTCTCAGTGATTCAGTGTGCATTAATCCTCACAAACTTTGCAGTTCCCTCAGTATAAAACTGCTAATTAGATGTACATTACAATTTAATATTCACTATTTTCATTGGAAAAGTCAAAAATGTCAAGCCTTGTTTAGTCCATGTGACTGAATTTGTAACAGGGTACTGAGTTATAATGACAACTGAACAATCTCTCTGTCATTGTAAAACAATTTTTACAAGTGAAGAGTGTCAATGGTCAGAAAATCGGTCAGAAATTGCATGAGAACTTTATTTTTAACATTTATAATATTTCAACATCTATATTAATTCCACTTGTAAATCCTAACCTTTGGGTGCAATCTTTTAATGACATTAGCCATCTTGCCTGCCAGCTGGACAATTGGTAAGAAGCCCAAGCTGCCTCACTTTCAGAAGGCCCATCAAACCACAAGTCAATTAGGCTGTGACTAATTCACCAATGGGCCTTCCCAAGGAATTAGGAAGTCTCACCTGTCGGAACTCCACCCCATAAATGGGAGCAGATTCAAAATCATATTGGATATTCATTAGTGTTGCATCTTTGTTACTGTCCATGCTATGCTGTCCACCTCATCCTTATTGTAACACAGTCTTATTTCTTTTGATAATTATTTTAACTGGCAAGCAACATTTTATTAAACTTAATAATAAGATCACTTTCACCTTCAAGGTGTCCTCCAACACGTAGAAATTGGGGTTGGATATGATTTAATTGTCATTGTTCAATAGAGGGAAGTGTACTGATATGTGGTGTCTCTATTGATGGTGCTTTCAAAATTAAAGAGGCTCACTGATTCAAATCCTCTATCCATATAAAGTTTTCTTTACATCCACATCAAGATCAGTAAACATGTAAAAACTTCTCATTTTTCCCATGGCTTCCAGAAGAATATGAAGGTCTGAGTGATAGATGTAGCACTGAAAAATTATAAAGTAGGCAAAGCACCCTTTGTTCGATGTATATATTGCAACAACACTGTTTTTCAGTTGTCTCTGTCAGTGCTTCAAAACCAGTGAGGACAAATACCATGGCAACAATCAGGTGATGGAAACTTGCTGAACAATTAATCTCTGGCATTTGCATTTTGCATCCAAACATGGTTGCAACATACCCCAATTTCACTCCAAATGTAACTCAACACCATCTACCTGACTAAACAACACAAGGTGAAGTTACAATTGGCTCAGACAGGGAATCAAAGGCTGAATTGAGAATATTAAAAATAACTCAAAATATAGTGAATGCAAATTTCAGGCCCTTACTGCCTGGATGTAGCCAGAGGAGACAGATATAATGTGTTGATGATATTAATAGCATTTTGGAGCGAGTGTGTTTGTCGATACTCTCTCGTAACATCACAAAAGTGCACATGTATTCAGTAACAAGGAAGACCTTTCAGCAGCACTAAAATGGACCATCAACTATTTTCAGGTTAGTTACAGATTGATGTCTATAAATTGTAGCTGTAGAAGTATCTGATTCTTTTCAGAGTCACACAAAATTCTTGAAATTTACAAGAGTGTGGCATATGTGAAAGGGTTTTTTGTCCTGATGTCAAAGATTTTGTGAAGTTCATTTGCTCCCCAGTATGGGAACAGTGGCGAGCATTCCTGTTAGACTGTAATGTATCGTAGAGTATGAGCAGAGTTAATACAATTCAGGAAAAGCAGCTGGCAGACTATGATAAGGGAGCTGGGCTTTGAGCAGACTATAGCTGCCTGTGGTATTCTTGGAGCAAGTTTCTAGCCAGGACCTCAGCAAGGACAGTCTGTGAGAGGTCTAATATTTCACTGAGGAGATTTTCACTGAAATCTGCCACCAGTTCTCGCTTCAGCCTCCAAGCAGTACAGGGTGCCATTAGCAGTAATTGTGAGGTTGACCATTGCCATGCAATAGTATCTGGCTCCTTCCAGGCTGGAGCAGATGATACATATTTACAGCTTCTCTAGTTTGGCATCTCCTGTTATGCAAGAAAGGTCACTGAGACATTTTATTCCAAGAAAGCTGACTAAGTTTCTTTCCAAAGAAAAGGGGTGGTCAAGCCAACTCATAGCTACAAGAGGAATGCAAGCTTCCTGATGGTGCAGAGTTCGACTCAGTGTACATGTTGCTTTGTCAGTGCCATATATCACCTCTGTGTAAGAAGTCATGAGTGGGCCAATGAGCCCCTTGAGACTATTCTGTAATTCATTGAGATCGTGTACTCTAATTACCCATCTTTTCCCTGTTTTCATTAACAGTTTTGGGTAACCAGTACCTATCAGTCTGCTTTAAAATGTTAATAAAGAATCAATTTAAATTAATCTCACATGGATGTCATTTCAGTTGCCAACTTCTATCGGCCTTTGGGTGGAGAAATGGTACCTAATTTCATTTCAGCAAGGTCTGAATCTCACTTTTGGTCTTACACCCCTTGCTCATGATTAGTCTCCCCAACTAGCTATATCGTCCTTAACATCATAACCACAATGGTCAAATCATCCAGCAAGTTCACAGCTTCTACAACCCTAGCTGGTACAATTTCTCCTCATAATTTAATCTGTGGAGTCCTGATATCATTCTTATTAGCCTATACCACAATCCCTCTGAAACCAATCTATCCTTATAAGGTGCTGTGCCCTGCATTGCTTGGAGGAGCACAGGCATGATCTTATCGCGGCTTTGTGATTCTGCAGAGTGACATCTACTCCTGTGTGTTTCATTGACTTGGACTGTTACCACCAGACCCCAGGTGAAATTCTCCAACTCGTTATGGTTCCAGATAGGCTGCACTAAACTATTAAGGCCCTGGGTTAGGAGGAATGAACTGGCTCCCTTGCTTTGTTTGTCCAACCCACTTTGTTAAGTCCTGCAATGTTGATTTAATTAGGATCTCCTTCCTTTCTCTTAAGTCTGAATGAACTAACGTTTTAAAAGGAAGACAATATAACTAGGATATCATGGCCTCACAAAAGTTGAGTAATTGGTTACTAAACATGAGAGGAAATATTAATACGACACATACACAGATAGGAAACAAGAAATGAGCTTAAAAAGTAAGAAGTTAATTAGAACAGGTATATGAATCATCTCTAAATTGGTAGTGAAGAGTGGATAATTGAACATTTTAATAGAAGATGTTATAGTTTTGACATTGGTAGGTGAACAGTCAGCTTCACATTCCTAGTTTTGCTGATTGCATAAAATTCTGCAGTTCTGATGCAGAATTTGACCATGATTAAATTCCAGCATTCAGGGTGAGTGTGTTGTTGTCCTCTTTCATTTTTATTGATTCGTAGCACTCTGAGTAAGAAGGGATCTTGACCTGCAATACAGTGGTAACTAGAGGATAATTCTTTGACTGTAACCTTCACAGCATGCTAGCATTCGATCCCAGCCAAATATACACAAGCATGTTCAATCTCATTGATGTACTTCAGCACAGTTGAAAATGACTTTTCAGTCTCTGTCTTTATGTAGTCTTGGGGGGGTCTGTAAGAGCTGACTTTCTGCTAAGAGGAGAAAGATGACCAGTCTACCTCATTACCTCTACTTGTTAATTCTTGTTTGAAATTTCCTAGTTTCTCTTTGTTACTTTTCTTCAACAGTTGAATTTCATTTTCAGTTTTCCAAGTTAAATGGGAACAAATCCTAAACTGAAGATCATAGTTAGGGTATTCAACTACTTCATTTTACACACTGGCATTGAAATCGATTGAACTTGGAGATGTGTTGCTCTTTTTCATGACTACTATTCCTTTGCTGACATTTATTCCATTGAATCACTGTCCCTGACTCGAAAGTAGCTTCCATGGGATATCTTTAGTTCCTGCCTCATCCCATTTCAATCTTCCTGACCTAAATATACTAATTTAGCAAATTCTTAGACCTATTTCTTTCAATTTTTAAAAAATTTGATGGCATAATGATCACCTTTTGAGAGATAGTTTTGTGATAATCCTTGGTCACTTTCAGGCTATGTCCAGTTTTGTCACTTTCTTTTTCTTCTTGTCGTGGTACTTATTTTTTTGTTTTCAGATAATAGTGGAATCTTCCTCTTAAATGGAGGAAAGAAATATCGGACAAAACTTTACTCCAAATGTAACAGCGAGTTTAATATACTTGCTGTTATAAATATCTAGATTGTCTAGCAATCTGTGGTAAGTAGGAATTTTAGTAAGTTGCTATCATGATAATACGTTTTGGGTGATTTATCCAGCTTCTCAATTAGCTTTATGAAAGTAACTGCCCAGATTTAATATATTTATGATGTCCATGAAATTTTTGCCCTTAGATTTTAATTAGCAAATTGGATCTGACATTCAACAGCAGAAGAACCTTTATCTTTCAAGTTAAGCTCAATCAAGATAGATTTGTTTTAAATGTTAGGGATTTGTGGGGTCTATTGAGTTGGTATGAATGAGGAGTTGAGGCCTGGACTGATGCTTTTGTTAATTGAACAAACAGGTTTGAGGAACTGAACAGCCGTATACTGCTCCCCATGTCTTATGTTCTTATAAACCCTCTTAGCGACCTGATTTATTTCATGTAATACCTTGCAAACTGTTCAACCCAGAACAGGAAGGATTGAAATAGTGGAGTCCCATTTCCAAAGAAAGTAAATAGCTGCTTGCAGACTTTATTTAAATTTTAAAGTTTGCATTTTTATTTTATTTCCTTAATCAAGCTCTTCCTGTTTGCAAACTGAGGGCTCAGTGCAGCAAGGTATCAATGATGGGGCCATATGAATGAAAGGCTTGCAAAGATTATTCCCTTCCTACTCAATATCTGTACCAGCTCCCAGCCTTTTAATGTAAAACCCCAATGTAGACAGCTGAGGGTGTCTCCTAGTTGAAATGCCCTTAGGCTCATCTGGCAACATCTGTAGTGCTCACCTTTGCCTGTATGGCACTTGCCCTGAAACCCCATTGGATGATGGTTTGCCATTTTTAAGGATGCTGAGCATGGTGATCTCCTCCTGGAAAGTCATGCCACAAGGCACACTGATGACATAGGTAGGGTCAGGACATCATATTGATCAAATATTGGCTTCTCAACAGCTGTTGGAAAATTCAGTCCAAAGAAAGATGGTTTGACAAAAAAAAGACAGAAAACAACCATTGTGATTTTATATCTTTCAAAGTATTTTTAACAATAAAAACCCTGATAAAATAATACTTTACACTTGTAAGAATTAATTTCTGGTATTTAAGATATTGACTGATAATAATTAACATTTAGCAGTGATTAAAAGCCTGCAATTATTTTACTTCCCCATAGTGATATTAATTGTGACCTATTATATGCTTAGCATATTAGAACGTGGTGCCAGGAAATGAAACCACTTTCACAAAACTAAAACATTTCTAGCAGTGACTTTTCAATTTCTACTTTTAGTCTTGTACATGCTCTTATCTGATCCTGTGACTTAAGTAAGGACAAGTGAAGTTAGCCTCACTGTTCATTTGACACTAATTATTTGGTCTATATGCATTTACCGATCTCTTCTGTGGCATATTGCCAGTTATAAGTTCATTCCGGCAATACAAGATTTCCTTCTGATTCAGCTGGCTTCGTTTCTAATAACATCGAAAACCAAAGATTAGAAATGACTGTTTGTAAGGTTTAGGTTTGTCACGAATGTTCCTACTGGATCCTAAAACAGGATATTATTCAATACAAATACATTTTCTTTGATAAGTAAATGCATAGTCATTTCAAAATCTAATTTCCATAAAATCAATATGATTTAATTATGGTTAACTAGTGGATGATTTGGCAAAGGTAATTTAAATGTTAATTTTATTAATGCAATTTCTTTGTTAATTTAAATATTGAATAATACCCTTTTCATTAATTCCAGTGTATGATATTTGGAAATGTATTCTGCCAAAAAAATGCAATGCAATATTTATAACTTCATCACATTCCAACTGCAAATATATTCCTATATTATCTTCCTAAATTTGTGTTTCCATTGTTGTAGTGAGGATAAATATGTTTGTTGTCGTTGGTACACATTTTTATTGCAATCCCCAGCATGTTTGCCATGTTCTGTTTGGAGACTTATCTCAAAACGACAAATGGAAATTAATACACTGGAAATTGTTTAATGTCTCTTTAATAGATATCGACATTGTGATATGAATATTCATATTTCAGCCCACCTCTCCATAGAAAGGAAAAATAAGCACAAAAGATAGTCAGATTTTAATAATGACCATATCTATTAATATGTATCTAAAACAGGGTTTCCGAAAGTGTATGTTCAGACTCTGAATGGAATGATGATCACATACTTTGGGGCCAACAGCTCTGAGGTAACAATACTTGACATGGATCCCTTCCTAACCTTTCCCCCAGACTATTTTCCCTTGCCCTTGGCCTAATAGGTCTTCTTCCCTTCCTCCTTGCTCTGATTAACCTTCACCTGAGGAGTTGCAACAGTTTTCAAGTCTTGAAATGGGGTCACAGTGGGAAATGTTTGGGAAGCACGGACATAAGATGAGAAAATGATGCATGTATCAAACTGTAAAATGTCCAGGAACACAGTTCAACTCGTCTTTAATTCTTTCTTGCAAAAACTACAATGCAATTCAAGGACATTAGGGAACCAGATGGGTGTTTGCAACAATTGACAAAGGATTTTTGATCACCATTACTGTAACTAACTTCTTTCATTCCAGGATTACCAATCAAATTTAAATTCCAACGGCTGCCATGTTGGAATTTCAGGCCATGAGTCAGAATGAGCCTGGGCTCCTGGAATTCTAGTCCAGAGACATTACCACATTGATACCATTTCCCCTGAACCAGCACACCCATAATATTTTTGTGACAGATACTTAAGTGGAATTTTATTTATCTTGACTGAGTATTACATATGTAGACCATAAAGACCCCATTAACGTAATGACAGTCTTCAATCTGCTCTCCAGGTGCTGACTCTTAATTGTCAGGATCACCTTGTGCAAAGCTTACAAAGTAGCATTTTCTTTGCTTGCAATATCTCCTAGTTTAACTGTGTCATCCAATTATCCAGTATTAAACTTTTAACCCATGTAGAAAATTCAAATCCCGGACACTGCTGGGCTGTACTTAGGCGATTTTGGAGTCTTAGGAACTCATTTGGCCCCAACTGAGCAAAATGCTTGTACCATATGTGCAGCAATTCACTTAGCCAGCTGTCTTTTTCTTTCGTTGAGGTTCAAAACAAGGTTATTAAAGCAACGTGTCAATTTTCCTTTGTATTTAAATATACAATCTCCTGCCATACCAATATTACATTCTATTATTATACATGTCTGGTATGGTGACGCTGTATGGCCCAACCAGAAAACTAAAGATTGAATAACAATGCCTTATGCACCAGCATAAATCATTCAGGACTATCGACAATAGCTATTATGTCTTAAATGTAATGGAGTGTTTATTAAAATGTGCAACTGGAATACGGAAGTCGATCCGTAAAACTAAAGACCTATGATTCACTATGAAATTAGTCCAGACAAAGTCAGAAATTATAATTGATAAAACACATGGCTGTGTTCTCAAGAGAGTCCATGTGCTATCTGTAATCCTGCACTACATTATCACCAGGGAGATAAACTTCACCCAGACGTCCCTAAGTAAACCTTTTTTTTCAAAATGATAGCCAGAATAATATGGGTCATTTCAAGATTTAATCTTGTTGCAAGTGTTCAAGAAACTGTGTCACTTCTCAATCTGCCTGCGATGGACAATAATTCAACAAGAGAAATAAAAAAAACTAACACAGAAGCACAAAGTAAGGGGGGTGATTCTTGTTTCTCCACTGCCCTGGTTGTGTAAAGTGACTGAGGCAGAAGTGGTTCAAAAACATCAGAAACCAAAAGTGTTTAATTGTCTGTCATAAATGATTTTGCATTCAGCCTTAATTTAAATAGCTACAGACAAAAAGAAACTGTAGATGCTGTAATCTCCAGAGAGAGAATTGCTAGCATCCTCAGCCAAAAGGAGCTACAGGGTCATCAATATACTTAAGTCAAAAAAATCAGAAGACACACTTAGGATCCTGATGCAGCTTTTAGTCTTCTGTTGGCAGGTAACATACATTCTATCCAATGAAATTGACTGTCAAGTGGCTAAAGATAGTAGCCAAGGTTTGCTGATCACCTTTTTGGTATCGGTCTTGGACTGGGCTGAACAAAGTTTAAAAATCACACAACACCAGGTCATAGTCCAACAGGTTGATTTGGATGTCCAAGCTACTCCTTCGTCAGGTCGCTAGTGGAGCAGGATCATAGGACACAGCATTTAAAGTAAACGATCAAAGTGTCATATAAGTGATGCAATGTATTGAACAAACCTATATTGCTGTTAAGTCTTTGATGACTTAGAATTGGGATGCAGGTTTGATTGATTAACATATAAATACTAGAACTTCTTTCAAGTCACAGCTCCGAGATAACTAAAGGTATGACATCTCAACTCAAACAATGCATTAAAGGTGTGAGGTTAGAGTCTGTCTGTATCCCAACTTTGAATCAGGCTGGTTCTATTTCCAAAGTAGGAGTTAATAAAATACCACATTGACTGACTGCCTGTAGATTGTGCGCTTTTTGATCAAAACAGAATGTATCTGCAAGTACAAATCTGCAAATGCAAATTCACCCCACAGACTTATATGAATTGAATTGAATTGAATTGAATTATTGTCACATGTACCGAGGCACAGTGAAAAGCTTTGTCTTACAAGCAATGCAGGCATATCGCATCGTTAAATAGCATAGGTATGTGTGTTGTGTGTGTGGGAGAGAGGGAGAGAGTGTGTGTGCATGTGTGAGCGAGTGTGTGTGTGTGCTTGATAATGTGCATGAGTGTGATAGAGTATATGCCTGTGAGAGGGTGTGTGTGTCTGAAAGAAAGTGTGTGTGGGTATGTGAGTGTGATCGTGTGTAAGAGTGTGTGTGTACGTGTGCTGGTGTGTAAGAGTGTATCATGTAGTGGGTCACCTGTAGTGCAACATGAACGTAAGATCCCGGTCAAGGCCTTCCTCATGGGTACCAAACTTGGCTATTTGCTCTGCTCAGCCACTCTGCGTTGTGACGTATCCCAAAGTCTGCTGACACTCTCTTGCTCTCCCTCACACACACAGACACACACATGCACACCTACAGATATGTCTGTGGGGTGAATTTGGATTTGCAGGTTTCTATTGCAGATACAGCCTATTTTGTTGCAAAAGCACACAATCTACAGGCAGTAGGTCCATGTGACATTTTATAAATTCATGTTTTGGAAATAGAACCAGTCTGACTCAAGGTTGGGACACAGACAGACTCTAACCTCACAACTTTCATGTATTGTCTAAGCTGAAATGATCCAACCTTAAGCTATCTCAGGACTGAAAGAAGTTCTGGGATTTACATATTAGTCAATTGAAGCCTGCATCCCTGTCCTAAGTGATTAAGACTAAACAGCAATCTAGGTTCGTGCAAACTAGTTGTCTGACATTTTGATCTTTTACAATAAATTCTGTCACCTATGATCCTGACGACGGAGCTGCACTCAGAAAGCTTGTACTTCCACATAAGCCAAAAGGATTATGACCTCATCCTGACTTAACTGGCTGACAGATCAGGAGAATCAACGTTTCAGGCATAAGCCCTTCTTCAGGAACCTTCCTGAAGAAGGGCTTATGCCCAAAACGTCGATTCTCCTGTTCCCTGGATGCTGCCTGACCTGCTGCGCTTTTCCAGCAACACTTTTTCAGCTCTGATCTCCAGCATCTGCAGACCTCACTTTCTCCTGGCTGACAGATCAGGCAGCCTTTCCCTCCCTGTACTAAGCTGGTTAACAAAATTGACCCCATGGCATCGAAGCTGGTAAGGTTAGATGAAACCAAGACTGGTACAGAGAAGCAAATCATCAATTAGAAAATTTCACAAGATCAAAGAATTGCCTTGTGTAATGCATGGTTGATCCATTTACTTTTGACAGAGAATGAAGACTGATTCTCCAACTCTGCTGTCAGTGCACTGACTTGTATAGTTCTGGGACTGTTTTGTTCAAAATTACTGTGTGCTTGTAAGAATCAAACTACTTGCTATTGACTCTTTTTATGACACAAAATATGACCATATACCAAAGCTTTTTCCATGATTTTCAAGTTGCAATAATGTTTCCAAAATATGTTATTGGGAGAAAAAGAATGTGATGTAGACAGCACATGATTAGTATTATGCTGTGAATATCATTGCATTATTTTGATCTGAAAGAGGTATAGGCCTTTTAAAAGCTAATTATTTCATTTTCTCTCATCGATATTAATGGATAAGATATGTGCAGAGTTTCATGATACATACTCCCCAGTGGATGAAGTGCTAGAATGGGAAGATGATCAGAACATTTTCCCTCTAGCTCTAATGTGAAAATGCTCATTTATCAGATGGGCATGTACATGTCCACGCAGAGACCCATTATTTGATATATGCATCTGAAAGAAATACTCTGTCAATTTGCACAGATCATTATTCCCATTAATGAAATTGATCTAACAAATATTCTCATTTCCTGACCTGGCTGTTGCCGCTCATCCAGCTAGGCATGCAAGTAAATACTGGGAAACGAAGTTGATGATTTGGGAAAAAGAACACTATTTGTTGTGATGCATGTGAGTTTGTAATTGTCAGCAGTGAGTGTGCTTTCCTATGATGTTCCCTCTGTGTTATCCTTCTGGACACAGCATCATAAATGAAGGGGAGCATTCAAAAGGTAACCTGAAGGGAATGCTCAAGGCATTAGACAACATTCTTTTCAACTTTGTTTTAAGGTTAAGAATACCTTCAACAAACACTTTTTGGAAGGGCGCAAAGCCTATTCTCTACTATCACAGAAAATATGTTGTTCTGGAGTTATCCTGTAAGGCCACTCATAACTAGCATTGACTTAATTAATTCATTTAATCAGAAAAAATTGCAGTCTTTTGTTTGCCATCTTCTAAAGCTACCCAGGGCTGGTGTTGGGAGTACTTTTGCAGAGAGATTTGAGTGTCAGTGTTTTTATTTTATAAATTATGGGGGTTAAGCAATAGTTAATATGTGATGCTGGTCACTGCTACAGTACTGATTGGCATGTGCTTTACTTTTGAAATGACAATTGACTTCACCTTTGAGGTGATCCAGAAATTAACAAGCATAAACAAGGCCCTGAGTGTGAAGAGTGTTTCAAGTGTGAGTAGAAGCCCAACCCGTGAACTATTCAGAATTCAGAAAGCTAAATGCTTCAGATGCTGAATAAAAGGACATTTAAGGCCAAAGTGCAAGTTTAAACAGAGCTTCCCAAGCACTAGTAAATCAAATAATGCAGCACCAGCACACACTCTGGAAGATGGAGTGGACATTTATTTATGTCAGTGGAAATAACTCCTCAGAGGCTGGCATTCCATCACCATCACCCTTTATTTGCAAATACGTAGCCTTTGCAAAAAGCACTGTCTCTCACTGAGTCAGGCATTCAGGGGCCCAATATCCCTGACATTCACCCTTTTATGTCAGGCAGGTCTTTCTGGTTCAGCCGGATTAACAGTCCCAATCAGGGAACTCATGCACTATGATGTCCATCTCACTGACCTTATTAAAGTGAATAACAAGTGTCTTTTTCCTAAGATGGGGAAAGTCAAAACTAGAGGGTACATTTTTAGGGAGAGAGGAGAAAGTTTTAAAAAGGACACGAGGGACACCTTTTTAACGTGGAGAGTGGTACATATGTGGAATTAACAGCCAGAGGAAGTGGGAGACTCAGGTGCAGTTACAACATTTAAAAGACATTTAGAGAAGGAAAGGTTGGAGGGATATGGGCCAAACGCAAGTGGGATGAGTTTGGTATAGGAACATAGTCGGTGTGGGCGAGTTAGACCGAAGGAGCTGTTTCCATGGTGTATGACTCTATGACTTTAACTCAATGTCAAATATGTACCATAGAATTGGTATATAGGTTTATGTGGAGAAACAATGATGCATTAGAAAGTACCCAAAAGGACTCCATAAAGAATAATATATTTTATAATTCATATTATGCATTATATTATGGTCTTAATGCATTAAAGTACTGTGCACAGTATGATGTTGAAAGGATGACCACTTATTAAAAATATTGACAAGTCCCTTCGGATCTCAGTCATGTCTTACAAATCTTTCCATTCGAGACTTCCAACATGGTTTATCCTTCTAGTTTGAGATCTGCTTGGAAGAAAAGCTGGTTTCTAGTTTTATATATAGAAAAAACAATGAAACTGGTAATTAAGACACGCAAATCTGACTTGCCTTGTATACTTCAGAATTCCAGTCCATTATGACTGGCGATATTTCCTCTAATTGTCTTTACAGTGTAGGGATCTCTGAGGTTCATGCATGATATTATACCTGCAAGTCGATGGGCATGTGTGGAACCCTGAAGCAGCTGTGTGACCACACTGCTTATAGAGAATGTGGTGACCAGGATCTTAAATTTCAACATTAATAATGTTATTTTACTGTTTTTCCCTTCTGGAAAAGTTCAAAATTTACATGAAATCATTTCCAGACTTTTATTCGATTCTACAGCTATGTTTTCTTCTTTCATGGATTTCTTTCATTGTCACTAATATCAATTGATGCAAGATTTTCTGTATCATCTTCTTCTGTGGTTCCAAGTATTTTGGCAACACTCCTGCAGTATTGATCAATTTTCTTTATTTAAGATTAAAGAACAAAAGATTCCTTTTTAGGGTGCCAGATTCATTATAATGGCTGCAGATCTTATTATAGTTCAGATGCATCAGGCAATGGAGCCTGCTCAAAGAATATACACCATCCAAAATCCACATCATTCTTGTATTAAGAGAAGACTTGCCAGAATGCTTGGAGATCACACTGTGGTCACCATTGTTTCATTGGTGCTTCCTTTGGAACTAAGAATTATTAACCAGGCTGATCAATGGTAAATCTGAATAGGAACACTTTTATTGATGATGTACACACCTCCAGAGCCAGTTCTGGACTGGACCCCTGCTCTGACTCTCCAGATCACCTATTAGCTTCCTTAAAGGGCAGCAGCCATTTACATCCATAACAATCATGCCATGTCTCACTTTTGCCTTTTCTGTAAACTCTTTCTTTATTCCATGTGTGACTGAATGCAACTCTCAGTACAGTGTTTCACTCCTTTTTCACTACACAATTCTTTCTAATCTAGCTGCTCAGCATTTTTGGATGTCAGAGTACACTATCATAAGTTGCATAATCATTATGGTGCTACATTCCATTATAGCACAATTCTGGTACTGATTCAATTATTAAAGGACCTTATGGCACCTGAAAAATAACTCCATGGTACAACATGCAGCACAAAATAATGTACATGCACAGTCTTGAACTCTGTTGTTTGAAAATGCTGGTGGCCTGGAAAATGAGCAGATTCAAGCAACAAATAACAATTTTCATGCTGTACTTTGAAAGGAAACACGGAAGACATTTTAGGCCACATTTGGAGTTTTGCGTGCAGTTCTGGTTGCCATACTACCAGAAGGATATAGATGCTTTGGAGAGGGTGCAGAGAGGGCGTAGCAAGATGTTGCATTGTCTGGATGGTTTTGATAATGAGGAGAGATTGGGAAAACTCAGTTGTTTTCACTGCAAAGACAGAAGCTGTTCGAGGTGTACAAAATTATGAGAGGCATAGATAGGGTGGATTGTCAGAGGCATTTTCCCAGAGTGGAAAGTTCAACCAAATGAGAGCATGGGTTCAAGGTGAAAGGGAAAGGTTTAAGGGAGAAGTGTGGGGAAAAGTTTTCACACAGAGGATGGTGGGTGCCTGGAATGCACTGTCAATTGAGGTGGTGGAAGCAGGCATATTAGTAATGTTTAAGGCATATCTTGATACACACATGAATGGGAAGTGAAGAGAGTGATAGAAACCATGCATGGGCAATAAGATCTAAATAAGAATTAGGAATTGGTGCTGACTTAGGGCCTGTTCCTATGCTGTTTTTAATTGTATTGTAAAAGATGCAATATTTAAATAAGAAAAATTATGTTTATTACTGGGCTTTAATGTTTTATTACCTTATTATGCTGAGTTACATACTTCTATCTATGCTGTTTTCCACTTCAAAGAGTTGTGATTAGATATTTAAATTTTCTGTAATCTAGAAATGACTTGGTCCCAAGCAGCCTGGACTGGCAATGTTTGCGTTCATTTATTTAAAATTAAGTCTCTTTATTGGCCACAAAATTCAATGATTTATTAATTTCAAAATCAAGCAAATCTTCGTTTTTATCAAAATACTGCAACTTACCCTTCAGAAAAGAATTTCCTGGATTCAAATGCTTATGATCCATTCTTTTCCACTCCAATGCTGCCCCTTTAACAAGGTTATTCTGTCCTCAGTTTTGTTTTCTTCGAGAGGGTTCATAAAGGCAAGGTGCTGAAATGTCTGAACTGGCTACTTTTATAATGGCTAACAGATGCTGCCTCAGCCTACAATCAGAAAAAGCTTTCAGATTTTTTTTAACACTTGTGCAATGAAAGTTGAGTGGCCAGTTCAGGGTTTTCTTTTCTAGTTTTGGGTTAGTTTTAGCTGGGGACCCAATAAAGCAGCTCCTTGCTGACCCCCTCTCTCTCTGTCATCTCTCTCCTGTATGAACTTGTTTGAATTTACCTTTTTGCCAAGAGATGTGTTTATGGGATGTTGCAGGACATCGGAATAACACTTTGTTAAGTTGCGTTTTTGTGTTGATTGGGCTTTCAAATAGTTACGTTATTCTAAATTTGGTTTTCTTTTGTTCATGTGTAAATAAATTTTGTTTAGTTCAAAACTGAGTGGTTTGATCAGCCGCATCACTCCTGGAATCTTCACCATCTGCTTAAAACAACTAGGAAGATTAGGGTCTGGGCTACCTTCTTAAAAGATTTTGAGGGGGTCTGGCCTGGTTCATAACATTGACTACACTTTTTTTGGCATGAGGTTAAGTAAAATTTCAAACTTGCTCCAATTTATATATTAACTAGCATATACATTAAGTGTTGCAGTCATGCAATACTTAATGTATAAGTAGTTAATCAATATAACTCAAGGGACCTGCGAGCAAGATTATCTGTGTTGTACAAGTTATCTTATCAGTCGAGTGTTTGCATCACAGATCCGAGACTAAAGATGATTCCCTTTGGAAAGTAACTTGATCTGCACAAAGCTTTTGATAACAAAATTTATCTTGGTTTAGACATCCCAACCCTGCTATCAGTGGATCTGATGAAAGGAGCATTGTAAAAGAATATGGATACCTATTATTAGATCTCAACTCTGCTGCTCGGTTGCCTCTGGTATTCTAAACTATATATGCCTTTTAATATGATCAAATATCTGTGAAGGTCAGTGGCTGTATGGGGAAACTCATTTTGAATGTAATCCCCTGGTTCAGCTTTAACAAAAATAACAAAGTCTGGGAAGTTACAAGTCTATTAGCATCTGTAGAGACAGGAGACTTTGGTCTAAATCAAGAGATTATCATTAGTTGGAACATAATTTGGAACATATGTATCAGAATCCTATAGACTCTGGTGCACAGACATGTGTAAATTGCCTGAAAAGTTTAGGTGCCCAGGACACTCTATTAAGATTTGGATCTCGGTGTCAGATTTAGGCTTGATCTGTGCAATTTACCCGCTTACTTAACTAGAAAATGTTATGAAGTGTAATACTTGATCTAAATCTGTAGTTAACCAAGAATAACTCAACTGAACACAATGACCTTGATCATCTGACCAGCCAACCACCTTCCCTTGGCCTGACTACCCACTCACCCACCTAACTGTTTATCTATTTCAGCTCAACAATTCAGTTATCAGCCCCACTCACCTATTCACGAACCCACTCACATGTTGAAAGAGGTGGACTTTTGAAAACTTGCCAGAATTTGACAGTGTCTGTGGTGAAAAGGGTGTGTGTCTCCCTTCTTTCATCCGCTTTCACACCTGGCAATTTTCTCCAGGCTTGTATAGGTTTACTCCATGTACAGTATCTCAGTGCTTCACCTGGGAATGGAAGACAAGGCTGGAAAATCTCAAAAGGATCATTCACAGAGATTTTGCATGGTCCGCATCAATACATTCAGCATCGAGCCTGACTGCAAGATTTGAACCAGCAATTGTTTCAACTATAGACCCTTCTTCTGAATAATTGAGTAACTCAACTAATCTGGTCGTCCCTGAAGGCAGAAATATCCTTTCTCACTAGTCATCACAATAAGCAGCAAATAAAAGCGAACAAAAGAAGATTACTCTAAATCAATTAATTAACTAGCTTTCATGGTATATGAGAAGGTCTGACTTTTGTTCATGTTTCCAAAGCAATATAAAGATAAATGTTATAAATATCAGTCAAGTATGCAGATCAGCACATTAGAATTGATCATGTTGTAACACTAAATTGTCTATGAATTGCCTTACCGAGAGGTGGTCAATACAATTTTATTTGAAATGACAATTCTATGAAGACTTTTGGAGTGACCACATCTGATGTGCAGTTTTAGGATCCATATTAAAGAAATTATGTACTTGATGTGGTACAGTGAGGGTTTGTTGCAGGGAGCCCTGAGATGATGATTGGAAATCCAGAGAATACAGACCAAATTGCAACAATGAAGATCCATTCACCTCAGGGGTCTCTTCAGCAAAACCTTGCTATACCACCTCAAGTCCATCATTGCTTAAATTTAGTGGAGACTAAAACTATATAATTTTTATCTTCATAGAATTACCAGATGTGATTTCAAGTCTCAATGTGAGATGTTATCTGTAACCTAGAACTTTAGCTCATGCTCTGGGTAGATAAAAGACTTAAAGACAGCGAAGTTCATTTAAAGGACCTCCCCCTCCCTTTCAATGTCTGCATCGATATATACATTGGCATTGTAAAATACCATAACAGCATCTATTCCAAATGCTTTGCTGCTAAATACATTCTGGTATTTCTTTTTTTTTAACCAATAATGCAGAGACCTTGCAATATGGTAAGATGAATTCAACAGGAACACACTCAGATGTATAGATAAGAAGAAATAACTGATGATTTATTTTGGGTTTCAGGGAATAGGAAATTCAGCCAAGCCAAAGGTCTTTGTATTTGTGGTAGAGGTTAATTTCGTCCCTTTCATCATATTCTTCAGTAGCAGCAAAGTCCAAATTCAAGTACAGTTTATAGCATATAAAACACCAAGGTAATAGGCACAATAAATTTTCTGGATGGAAGTAATGAATTTACTGAATAGCAGAACAGGGTATGTTGTGTGTTCTTGCTGTATTCACATAAATAATGATATAGCACTTGGACATTTCATAATGAGTTGTGCATCTATCATTTCACTTTGGACGAATTCCTGATAACTTCCATTGACCACTCTCTGACTCACTTGTTGGGTTTTGTGACAAGGAGGATATCAGTTTCACTGTGTGATATGACTGCAAGCTGTCAATCTAATGGTGGAGGTTTCATACCAAGTCAAATCTACATCCACATTATGCAATTTAAAAGTAGTTCAAAGCGGCCCAGGGTTGCCCAATGCACTGTTGAAGATTGATTAGTCGACATGACTTACAAAACGACTTGAGTAGAATACTTGGCACTGGGGCTGCATATTTTGTTTCAGAAAACCCTCCAGTCTAATAGCCAGTTGGTAGAGTAGCTCTGACAAGATGAACAAAGTAACATATATCAATAATGTGTGCAGGGCGGTTGTACAGTCTTAACAACAGGCATGTTTGATATGCACACTTTGTATTTTATTGTTTCAACAATTTTTGCATTCTCTACGTCAGAATATGCAGGATTTTATGCCTTTAGAGAACAAGGCTATAATTTCAATTCCGAAGTGTTTTTTTTTCCCCTGTACAGAACTATTACACACTGGAGGATCAATCTTGAATCAAAATGCTGAACAAGCTAGATGGGAATTGCTGACTTGACGAAATAAAATCCAGGAGAACCCTTTTAGCCATGTGTATTAATTATGCTGTTAATATCAGCGCAGTAATGGATGTAATCATTAACATCAGAGGGAAATAGATCCTTAACATTCAGCATGACTTATAAGTGAGATGACAATCTTAAAAGCATCATATCATTAAATCATTTTTAACTCTGTGCATTCCAGATTTAGATTTAGCATTGCATAAGCAATCATGTGTTGGTAGTTTATTTTAAACTTCCTGGGCTTTAAAAAGCATTCTTTACAAAAATTATTTTTACTCTGAAAAACAAATGCATGTATTATGGCTTAACTATATGAAGAGCTGATATATTTCACAGTGATTTAATGAAATGGAAGTTGTCCATATAAATTCAGGAGGTTTGATCAAGAAAAGTCAGTCCACATTTTGTGTTGTTATTCTCACAAGTTTGGGATTTTAAAAAATTACAACATCATCTCCATGTGCTATCAAAGACGTTGCTCTGTCTATGGAGTAAATTTGGGTGAAATTAAAGAAGGTGTTTTTATTTTCAAATTGAGAATCTGGAGTTGAGCCATTTTCCAAAGTCATGCTTGCAACTTTTGAAAGTCAGCCCATTCACCTAGAATTTTCATCTTCATCTTCCAGTGCGAGGATCTGGCTGGAGTGGAGTCAACCCCCCCTCACCCCTCCCCCCACTCCCGCCCTCAATGCAGGCCTGAGGTGGCTGAACGTTGAGACCAACAGTCTAGAACGTTTGCCTCAAGAAAATGGGCCATCAAGTCTCAACTCTCGAAGTGTTCATTAAGGACCCCACTCAACTGAACCAATTCGTGTTCAGCCAAACATTCATTAAGGGATCACACTGTACAGCTAAATAAACAACCCATACAAAGCTTAATGCAATAAAATGTTTGAAATTATCCAAACTAAAGTTTAGTGAGGTGCTCTATCTTTCTCAAAGCCTTAATGAAGTTTCTATCAGAAAGAAGTTTGGTAACCATTCAGTTAGCTTTAATTCATTGTAATAGTCAAGCCACAATGCCCAGCTGACACATTTAATTCAGATTTCTAATAGTATTGAATGTCAAAACTCACTGGATAAAGTATTCCAATTCATGGTCTCTTACCTATAGAGAACAGAGCTCTCTGGTTAATATCTACCTTGAAAACTTAGTTAACTGATCTTACACTATTAAATGTACATTTCCACTTGGCACAATCTTCAAAATTGAACTGTTGAAATTTTTCTTACCTATCCACAGCTTTCCCAAAGGTTCATAAGCTGACTAAGATAATACAGATCTCACAGCCTTTAGGAACTTGCCCACCTTGACATAACACTACTTTCAGGGACAATTGCATTTTCAGCAGACTGACACCAACGTTACTGTACATGAGCATCAAGACCTCTCTTATTTCAGACCCAAGGGAATTGGTGAATGTTGGGATCTGGCTGTTAAGTTTAAAATTGCAGCCCTGAGCACTGTCACTTTGAACAAGTAGACATTTAAACATAAAAAATAGGACCAGGATTAGAACATTGGCCTTTTGAGCCTTTTCAATATGATCATGGCTAATCAGCCAACTCAGTCCCCCATTTCCCATATCTTATTGTGTATCACATATGATATGATATGGTATGATATGATATCATATCACTTAATCCCTTTGACTGTGAGGACTATATCTATCTCCTTCTTGAAGGCATTCAATGTATTTTGGCTCGAACAATTTTCTTTGACTGAAAATTCAACAAGGTCACCACTCTGGGTCAAGAAATTGCTCATCATCTCTGTCCTAAATGGCCCAACCCATGTACTTAGATTTTGACCTCTGGTTCTGGACTCCCTGGTCATCAGGAAAATTCTTCTTGTACATACCCTGTCTGATGCTGTTAGAGTTTTATAGTTTTCAATGAGATAGCCCTCATTCTTCTAAACTTCACAGAATATTATGCTAACCCATACAGTGTCTCTTCATATATCAATCCTAATACAGACTTTCGACATAAAAAGGCCACTTGACCCATTGAATACGCACCTGATCCTCCGAAAAGCATCCCACCCAGACCCCCACCCCCACCCTGTCTCCATAACCCTGCACATCCCTGGACATCACGAGCAATCTAGCATGGCCAATCCACCTAACCTGCACACATCTGGACTGTAAGAGAAAACTGGAGCACCTGACGGAAACTCACACAGGCTCGGAGAGAAATTGTAATCTCCACACAGTCACCCAAGGCCAGAAACAGATCCCTGGCACTGTGAGGCAGAGTGCTAGCCACTGTGCTGCCTAGCCCAGGAATCAGTCTTGTAAATATTTGTTGCATTCCGTCCATAGCCAGAACATTCACCCTCAGATTGTGTACCAAAGCTACACAAAACTCCAGGTGTGGTCTTACCAAGGTCCTGTACAAATGTAGGAATCCTCTCACTCTGAAGGCCAATATAGCATTTATCTTTTTCACTGTCTGCTGCACCTGCATGCTTATTTTCAGCAACTGATGTACAATGATATTCATTGCACTCTCTCCTTCACCATTGAGACAATCAGCCTTTGGACTTTTGCTACCAAAATAGCTTACCTCACATTCATCTACATTGTACCTCATCAGCTATACATTTGCCATTCACTCCCCTTGTCCAAAACACAAAGAAGCATCTCTGCATCGTCCTTACAGCGCATCCTCCCCCCCCAGTTTTGTGACATCTGTAAACTTGGCAATATTACATTTCATTTCCTCATTTCAATAATTAATATACATTGTGAATAACTGTGTATAAGCATTGATGCCTCATTAGTTGCCACTTGAAAAATAACCTATTTATTTCAACTGTTTGTTTCCTGTCTGCTAACCAGTTCTCTATCCATATCAGTATATTGCCTAGTCCCATAACCAAAAATGCATTAGGTTTATCTTCTGGTTTGTGGATATCTTATGTTAAATTTAGGATAGCATTTTCCTCTCTTAACTCTGAGTGAACACTAACACAGAACATGTGCCTTATTGACTGAAATCAATATGAAACAACAAAATAATCTTAATATCTAAACAAACATACTTGTTAGTGTTATAAAGCATGGAGAAAGTGAGGATTGCAGATGCTGGAGATCAGAGTCAAGAGTGTTGTGCTAGAAAACATTTGTGGGCGGCACGGTGGCACAGTGGTTAGCACTGCTGCCTCACGGCGCCGGAGACCCGGGTTCATTTCCCGCCTCAGGCAACTGACTGTGTGGAGTTTGCACGTTCTCCCCGTGTCTGCGTAGGTTTCCTCCGGGTGCTCCGGTTTCCTCCCACAGTCCAAAGATGTGCAGGTCAGGTGAATTGGCCATGCTAAATTGCCCGTAGTGTTAGGTGAAGGGGTAAATGTATGTAGGGGTATGGGTGGGTTGCGCTTCGGCGGGTCGGTGTGGACTTGTTGGGCCGAAGGGCCTGTTTCCACACTGTAAGTAATCTAATCTAATCTAATCTAAAAAAAAGTACATCCCCGTTGGCAGTATCCGAGGAGCAGGAAAATCGACGTTTCAAGCATAAGCCCTTCATTAGGATGGGCTTCCTGACGAAGGGCTTATGCCCAAAACATCGATTCTCCTGCTCCCGGATGCTGTCTAACCCCTTAAAAGCATCATACTACTTTAGTGAGGACGTAACAATACAATTAAAAGTGCTCGAGATACTAAGCAGATTTAACAGGGTCTTTGGAGAGAAAGACAGTGTTTATTTTGAGTCCAATATGATTCTCCTTTGGAACTGTCTCTTTCTCCAGATGATGCTAGATCAGCTGAATATGTCCAGCACTTTGTTTTTATTTCAGATCTCCAGCATTCATAACACTTTGCTTTTATAACAATGTAATTAATTTGCTTTCCCACATTTCGGATTAGCCTGCCCCCATCTCTCAATAACACTCCTGTTACTCTCTCCTCAATGGTCAATTCAGCACTCTGTTTCTCTATTACAGTGACTATTATGACAGCAAACATTCTGAAAAATCTCTCACTTAATAGGAACAGTCAATACCCAAGAGATTTTATAAGGCAGTAATATGATTTGAAGGATTCAAATAAACCATTCAAATATTGCTATTAAAGTTTATGGAGCTATTCAAGTCTTTGATTGGTATACATGCTAGAAATTGCTGCCTCATATCTTTTTAAAAAATAAATATTGCTTTTCAATCAGCAATGATTATTGATGTTGATGATAGAAAACAGGCTACCTGGTGTTAATGTGCAATAGCATATGCACAGCATAAATAAACATTTGTTTGTATATTTTGATAAATATTTGAAGGTAGGCTACATGGAAATCAGCTAAATCATTCAATATAAAGATTTCCACTTTGCATCTGTCATTTGACTCATAGTCATATGCAAATAATAACACAAAGGCAAACTACTGTAGTTGCTATAAATCTAAGTAAAAATAGAAAATGCTGGAAATAATTTGCAGGGTCAGACAGTATCTGTAGAGAATAAATAGAGTTAATGTGTGGTATTTAATGTCCAGCATTAATCTCCCTTCCCAGCCAAGTTAGTTTCAGAAGTGAAGGGTTGTTTTGTGTAAGTTCTTGCCCCCTACCAATCAAGCTAATTGAATCTCATTTTCAACTTTATAAAAGTTTCATCCTACTGCAATTAATATTCACAGCGGCAGGACTCAGCATCTTACAATGTAGCTGAATGATGCATGTTATGCATATCAGGGAGAGTTGAGAAAGATATGTTGATGTTTATTAAGAAAACTTTCTATTTACATTGTTACAATATCACAAACTAATACATACTGTCTGGGTTTTGTCCTTACTGATGCAAATGTACATTACCTTTACACAACTGACCAACAAAAGACACTACACTAACTTCATTACACAGGGTGAGTAACTGAAGGCAAGGCATATACCTTTACACTTGATTTGCTGGTAGCCAAGCACAATGAGATCTCACATTCACAGGCTTTCTGTGCCTAATCTTGCTTTCTTTCCTTAATCTCTTTATTCTCTATTGAAATGACTATTAACTTGCCATTCATACCTCATCATAAGACTTTTCTGATAATAAAGCAAAGAACTGCAGTGCTGGAGATCTGAAAGAAAAACAGAAATTGCTGGAGAAACTCAGCTGTTCTGGTGAAGAGTCACCAGACTCAAAATGCTAATTCTGCTTTCTCCCCACTGATGCTGCCACACCTGCTGAGTTTCTCCAGCAATTTCTGTTTTTTTGTTCAGCACATTTTCTGTTTGTTAATTTGTTTCATTACCACACCTTATACTATGAAACATTTAAGCAGTCCTGTACTTTATCTTGTCACAGACTTCCATTTTGTTCTCTTCCCTGTCTCTTGCCCTTTCACTGGCTCAAAAACAATTTCATATTTTTTTATAGTTTATTAAAAAAAAACATACTTAAACTTTCCTCTCCAGCCATGCCTGGCTTGTTCGAGAACTTCTCGTATACTTCTGTTTTAATTGCAAATAATCTGAAGAATGATATTCACAGAAAGTATAACATTTCTAGAAAATGCATTCACAATGTTCACTTTATCCAGAGAAATTTGCTTTTGCCTCTCTTTTGTTTTGGGTCAGACACATTGCTCAATGCATCATTTTGTCCACTTTAATTATTTGGATCATTTTGGTTTTGTAAGACATTCCTGATGGAAAGTGAAGAAACTCATTGGTCTCAGACTGTGTTTTAACACTTAATGTGGAACTGACAATGACAATAGCCACAGTCATGGAGAAGTTTATTTTGCTGCACTGGATATAGGGTTATAATTACGCACTATGAGAAAGAAAGCAAGTACAGCAGTGGTACAACATAAACTTAAATGAAAAATGATGAAGTAAGACCATCAAGGAACTATCTCCAAAGCAGTTTGATAAACATGAATTTTCCTCATCGTTAATTAATTTTTCAATAAGCAAACATAAATCTTTGAGATTGAAATTGAACTAAACCTGAATATTTTGATCTGTTCTGTTTTCTAGCTTTTTAAATAATGTTATGAATGATTATTCACAAACTCATGGCTGTCTTCCATGATCACGACCTAAGGCTATTTTAATTGTCATTGTTTGTTTTCCCACTAATTATGAATAAACAAAATAACATTAATTTTTAATTCCATTCATCATATTCAATTATTTTCACGGAATTCTTCAAATAAGAAATCCTTCCATTGTAATTGAAACAACTGAAAATTCTTTACAAGTAAATAATATTTTTAATCCATCAATCCCCATTCATGAGATGATCTCTATCAATATTTGTGTATCCTCATTCTAACTAGGTTAATACAAACTACTAAGTCTCCATTTGTCAACTTAACAGTGATGAAAAGACTTTTTTTTATTTCATTCATGGCATATGAACTTTGCTGGCAAAGCCAAAATTTATTGTGTATCTCTAGTTGCCCCTAAGAAATGATGGTGGATGGCTCTATTGAACCTTCACAATCATTTGGTATAGGGAAACTCACAATACTGTTACGGAGGGACACCCAGGGTTTTGACCTCGTGACACTGAAAGAACAGTGACATATTTCCAAATCACAATGGAGGAGAGCTTGGTGATGCTCCCATGTACCACAATTTTATCTTTCTACTGGTAGTGATCATGAGTTTGGAAGGAACTGGCTATTAAGCTTGGTAAATTGTTGCTGGTACACATTTCTGCCACTGTCCATTGATAGTGAAGAGCATGAAGTATTGAAGATGATGAATGTGGTGCCAATCAGGTTGATTGTTTTGTCCCAGATGGTGTCCTGAGTATGATTGGAGCCACACTAATCCAACAAGTTGGAGGGTATTGTATCATACTCCTTAGTTATGCTCTGGAAATGATGTGTAGGCTTTGAGGAGTGGGAGGTTGATTCAAGGTTCCTAATCTATAACTGTCTCTGGTGATAACATCATTTATATGCCTAGTTCATTTTCTGGTCAATAATAATCCCCAGGATATTGATACTGGGGATTCAGAAAAGGTGAAGTCACCGAATATCAAATGATGATGGTTAGATTCTCTCTTGTTGGACTTTGTCATTGCTTGGCACTTATGTAGCGTAAATATCACTTGGCACATCTGAGGAAGGATCATCAGACCCAAAATTCTAACTCTGATTTTTCTTTACAGATGCTGAGTACCTGGTGAGATTTTCCAGCAATTTCTGTTTGTATCACTGGGTACTTGTCAGGTTAATTTGGTTTTTACCAAGTTCGGTTGCATTCAGGTTGCATCACTATCTGTGGAGTCATGAACGCTACTGAATATTGTAAGATCATAGAAATTTGGAAAATAGATGGAGAAGTAGGCCATTCAGCCCTTCGGGCCTGCAGCACCATTCTATTTGATTATGGCTGGTCATGCAAATTGAGTATCCCACTCTTAGTTTCTTTCTATTCCCTTTGATCCCTCGATCCACATGGGCCATGTCCAGCTCCCTCTTGAATATATTGAATGAAGTAGCCCCAACAGCTTTCAATGGAGAGAATTCCATAGTTTCACAACTCTGAGTGAATAAATTCTTCCTCATAGAGTCATAGAGTTATAGAGATCCCATCTTTCTTTATATGTTAGTCCTGCCATCCCAGGAATCAATCTGGTGAACCTTCACTGGACTCCCTCAGTAGCAAGAAAGTCCTTCCTCAGATGAGGAGACCAAAACTGCACACAATACTTAACGTGAGGCCTCACCAAGGCCCTGTATAACTGCAGCAAGTCATCCCTACTCATATATTCAAGCCCTCTTGCTATGAAGGCCAGCATGCCATTAGCTTTCCTCAATGCCGGCTGCACTTGCATACCAACCTTCAGTGACTGTTCCACTATGACACCCAGGTCTCATTGCACCTCACCTTTTCCTAAACTACCACCATTCGGATAATAATCTGCCTTTCTGTTTTTTCGACCAAAGTGTGTAATTTCACATTCATTCACATTATATTGTATTTTCCTACTCAGCTAGCCTGTCCAATTCACCCTGGAGCCTCTTAGCATCCTTCTCACAACACACACTGCCACTCAGCTTGGTGTTGTCTGCAAATTTGGAGATATTGCATTCAATTCCTTCATCCTAATCATTAATGTATGCTTCATAAGCAAACATCCCCACTGCCAGCATTATGATTGGTTAAAGGTCATTGATGGAGCAGTTGAAGATATTTGAGTTAATTTTGATTAGAATGTTTGAGATACAAAAACTTTATCTCAAAATTAGACATGACTAGAGAGTGGTCAAATATCAGAAAAATACCTAAATGGATGATGTTGCCACACTGAGGCTGCTCTGGACAGTTGCCCCATTCATAGAACATGGAACAGTACAGTATAAGAACAGGCAATTCAGCCCATCATGTCTGTGCCAATCATGATGTCATTTTAAACTAATCCCATCTACCTGCACATGGTCTGTATCTCTATATTCCCTGCCTGTTCATGTAAATGCCTCTTAAATGCTAGTATTGTCTCTGCTTTTAGTACATCCCCTGACAGCACATTCCAGGCACCTATTAGCCTCTGTGCAAAACAATTTCCTCACACATCTTCATAAAATGTTTTTCCCATCTCACCTTAAACCTGTGCTCCTTAGTATTTGACATTTCCATCCTGTGAAAAAGACTCTGACTATTCACTCTATCCATGATTCTCATAATTTTAGATACTTGTATCAGTTTGTCTTTTAACCTTTGATGTTCTCATGGAAACAATTAAAATTTGTTCAACCTCTCCTTAAAGCTAATATACTTCGATCTTGGCAACAGCCTGGTCAACCTCTTCTGCATTCTCTCCAAAATCTCCATGTCCTTCCTATAGTGTGGTGTCCAGAACTGCATACAATACTCTGAATGTGGCCTAACTAAAGTTAGGATATTTATAGAGCTGAAACATGACTTGCCAACTTTTATACACAATGCCCTGACCATGAAGGCAAGTATGCTATATGCCTTCTTTACCATTTTATCCACTTGCGTTGTCACTTTCAGGGAGCTATGGAATTGTCCACCAAGATCTCTCTACATATCCATGTTCCTAAGAGCCCTGCAATTTACTGGATACTTTCCTCTTGCATTCGACCTCCCAAAATGCATCACCTCACACTTCTCTGGGTTAAACACTAATTCCCATTTCTGCGCTTAACTAGTCTATATCCTGCTGTATCCTTTGATAAACTTTCCCATCATCCACAACTCCACCAATTTACATGTCTGCAAGGTTACTAATCAGACCATCTACATTTTTATCAAAATCTTTGAACAATGGAAATCTCAGCACTGATCCTTGTGGAACACCACTGGTCACAGATCTCCAAAAGAAAAACACCTCTCCACTGCTGCCATTTGTTTTCTACAACCAAGTCAAATTTGTATCAAACTCACCATGGATGTCATGTGACTATGGCAGCTTACCATGAGGGACTTTGTCAAATAGTCTAGTAAATTCCATATCGACAACATCCCCTGCCCTACCTTTATCAATCATCTTGGCTACTTCCTCAAAAAAAATCAATTGGATTGTGAAATAAGACTTTTTCCACGTAAAAGCATGCTGACTCTAAGAAGTCCATTTTTCTCCAAATGCAAATAAATCATGTCCCGAACAATCTTCACCAATAATTTCCATAACACTGATGTCAGTCTCACCTGCTTCTAATTTCCTGCATTATCCCAGTTGCTCTTCTTAACTATAAGAACAATGTTGGATGTTCTTTTGGAATCTCATCCATGGCTGCAGAAGATAGAAAGATCTCAGCAATCTCCTCCCTTGCCTACTTTGGTATCCTTAGATAGATCCCATCAGTCCCTGGGTACTTAGTTAACCTAATGTTTTCATGATCTCCAACATCACCTCCTTCTTAATTCCCCGACCCAATCTTACCATCATCTATAACCTTCTCCTTGGTGAATACTGATGAAAAGTACTCATTAAGGACCTCACCCATATCCTCTGATCCATACATACATTCCCTCCTTTGCCCTTGAGTGGATCTACCATTTCCCTGGCTACCTTCTTGCTCCTACATATAAAATGCCTTGAATTGTACCTTCCAAGAACATTTTGTGGCCTCTTCTAGCCTTCCTTTTTTTTGTATAAATTATGTTCTGTTTACCTTAGATGTTTGATATATATTGATTGTTTGATTTGATTTAAGTTTCCTGAACTTTAGATGTGACTCCTTTTTTGACAACATTGTTAACATCTTTGTCATCCAAGGTTTCAGAATGTTGCCTTTCACCCTCACAGGAATATGCTGGTCCTGAATTCAGATCAACTGCCATTTTAAAAGACTCCCACATTCAGATGTGCATTTAACCCCAATATAATTTCTTCAGTTCCTGCCTAATAATATTTTCATTCGCCTTTTCTACATTCTTCCCAAATTAACATTTTCACTTGAGGGCCATTCTTATTGTTATCCCTAACTGTTCCCAAAATTATCCCCCACTGAAACTTTGATTGTCTGGCCAGGCTCATTACCCAGTGCAAGATCTATTGGGGGCTCCTTTTCAAATTGGTCTATCTGCATGTTATTTCGCAAAACCCTCATGGATGCACCAAAAACTAATTCTGCCCTATCTTATCCCCTGACACAAAGCGGGTCCCAGTCAACATTGGGGATGTTAAAATTACCCTGTTGTTTTTACATCTTTTCATAATCTGATTATACATCTATTCCTCTAAGTCCCACTGGTTATTGGGAGGCTATTAGAATAACCCCATCATAGTGATTGCACCATTGTTATTTTTATGTTCTACCCATATGGCCGCGTTGGATGAGCACTCCAATGTGTCTGCTATTAATATAGCTGTGATATTCTCATTAATCAGTAATACAACTTCCATTACCCTTTTACACCTCTCTCTATCATGCCTGGAACATTGAGCTCCTCGTCCTGCTATACTTACAACTAAGCTTCTGTAATGGCTGCAACATTGAAGCCTCATGAATTAATTCAGGCTCTAAGCTTATCTGCCTTACCTGTTAAACTCCTCATATTAAATTTAATAACTACACTTCATATCACAAGTCCCACCATGTATATTGAGCTGGCCCTGCCCGCCCTTCCTGTCACTCCATATAATGACCTACTGCTCCTTTTCCCGAACACCTGCACTCCATAAAAGGAATGTGCAATTACATCCAGAAGGGAGAAATGAGTATGATCTAAATTATTTCATAACATGAATGTGAAATTTATACTCTGTTCCCCTGCAACAGAGTTAAATCAAAGGGCGAATAATTCATACCCAGCCTCAAACCTGAATTTAGTTCAATAACGGAGAGGATTTAGAAGGTTAGAACAAAGCAGGAAACCTCATCTGCTGTGGCTTCGTCAAAAGACACATCAACGGGATTATGCAGCCGGTGAAAAGAAATGGTGATCTCCAATCATTTATGTGTCCTCTCCCCACAAATTTGCAATAGACCTCAAGATTCAAAACTAGAAATTGTAAGGCAAAACAAGGTTCAGAAAGTGAAAAAAAGAGATTAAGAGAGATTAAAGAGAGCAGTCGAAAGCAAAACATAGATGTTAGTAAGTATAAAAATGAACACTCTTCATACAGTTTACTGCTGAGTCCATCAACAAGGTCTCAAGATGGTTAAGGAGCAGGGTAAATGAGACAACAATTCCTGATTTCTGCATTTGATTGTGCAGGTTCAGGCACACAAAGTTGCTGCCTGATTCTCCTCCACAATAACATTGGGGCTATTATTCATTTTGCAAAATCCCAGACAGTGCATTCTACGTAATGAAAGAATAACAAATTAAAACACAGATTAGCTGTAAAGATTCTGAGCAGCAGAATCATTTTCAGGTTAGTGATGTGCTTGTAATTTTTTGCAGATTAGCCCACATAACATTTACCACAGGCAATCAGGTTTGCCTTGTGTCAGATATCTGAACATTTATTGATAATGATATAAACTATGTTAAAAATCACACAACACCAGGTTATAGTCCAACAGGTTTACTTGGAAGCACACTAGCTTTCGGAGCGACGCTCCTTCATCAGGTGATTGCCTGATGAAGGAGCGTCGCTCCGAAAGCGAGTGTGCTTCCAATTAAACCTGTTGGACTATAACCTGGTGTTGTGTGATTTTTAACTTTGTACACCCCAGTTCAACACCGGCATCTCCGAATGATGTAAACTATGTCATTGTAAACTAGGTAAACTATGTCATTTCAGATTTGGATATGCACTCTGGGTTACGTGCTTATTCGATCACTATGATATACAGTTGACTGTCTGATTACCAGTTTAGCAGATTGACTACCAAATAAACAAAGTAACATTTAGGATGTAGGTTTGCTCGCTGAGCTGTAGGTTTGATATCCAGACATTTCATTACCTGGCTAGGTAACATCATCAACTGATGATGTTACCTAGCCAGGTATTGAAACGTCTGGATATCAAACCTACAGCTCAGCGAGCAAATCTACACCCTAAGCCTCAACCTGAGCTACAAACCTTCACAAACCTTGCAAAACCCTATGGGCGCAACACGCTACAATTTGCCCGAAGATGGGAAAGGAATGCCATCTGAGAGAGTTCCACCCGCGAACAACTGTACTTCCTGCATGAATGTTTAAGAACTGATGATGTTACCTAGCCAGGTAATGAAATGTCTGGATATCAAACCTACAGCTCAGCATGCAAACCTACACCCTAAACCTCAACCTGAGCTACAAACCTTCACAAACCTTGCACAAAGTAACATGGTGACCTCTTACACGAGTATACCATGTTGTGATGTCATCTAGCTGTATTAAATCTATGATGTCTTTCTGAGATCTGTGTAATCCTACAACATTCACTTTTTTAACATTGGAAACTATTCTGATAAAAATGTATAAGAGTGCACATCAGTTCCAAAATTTCATTCAAATTACCAATATATTTATGGTTCTCGATTAAGTTTGCCAGACCATGGATAGATTCTGATGCTATGGTCTGGAAACTTCAGTGGCTGGAAGTGAAATGTTCATTTGCTTGTAGATCATAGTAAAACACAAATCTGTGTAGCATTGTGTATTAATGACAGAAGGTCCTACTGTATCGATGATGTAAGAGATTTCAGGTGTCCATCCCAAGGAGTTAATTGACATTGAAGATAAATAATAATGCCAATATGTAGGACAACAGACCTGTACGCAATTAGTTCATCGTTAGTGAACTTTTTCACATTATGTCACATTCCCAAATGCATCTTCTGTAAGATACAAAAGGGGATGATATTTGTACTTGCACCAGTGTACATCATGACGTAAGGCACATTTCCAATCCTTTTGGGTTATGTTGCTTGGATTGACATAAGCACCAGATTTTCTGAAAGCTTCCAAGTAAATGTGTCCAATTGATCACATTTATTGACTGGCTGGAGTCTGCAAGCTGAAATGTTACAGTAACCTCTTGAACTGCGTTAATATGTTTGCAAGTCACAGATGGAAGTTTGTTAACATCTTTGACATTATTCCTTGGTTGGCTGTTCTTCACATGATGCTCTGGAAAACCACGTTGCACTTTGGATTTTTTCAGAGTTCTCTACTGTATTGTCTTGTGCTCATTATAATTGGCATGCTTGTGAATCTGTACTTCATGGTGTTGCTGTTCCTGTTCCTTTTTGTTGTTTTATCTTTACTTTTTATTTGATTGTAACTTTATACATTATAAAATTCTCCCTGTAGGTAACATGACCACCTAAAATGAATGAGTCATGATATTTTATACACACGCTTCTAAACTTTTATGCTGTTTCTGAAAGGAAGATGGTAGAATTAACTGTTGTCTCTACATAGGTGTAGCCTTTTAAATGTATAAATAATTTTTATTTCGGTGACTTTTCAGGAGATTTCACTCTGGGACTGTGTCAGTTGGTTGGAGCTGACCTTCATCTTTTAAAAGTTTAAAACCATTTTTAACATAAATAATAATAACTGCAGAGTCCCTTTATTCAGGAGAGAGCATGTGTTTTCACAAATGTTGCTTCTGTGCAGTTGCTATCTTCAGACTTGGTTGTTAACTTCACCTTAAAGCTTAGACTGGTGATGTGTGAGTTAGGAAAATAACTTTTCACACCTCCTACTTATTACAAACTTGCTGTCACTAGTTTCTAACCTATGGTTGCTGTCACTCTCTTGTTGTGTTATTGCTGCCAGTACTGCTACAATGATTTTCTTGTGCTTATATCTGTTAGCCCAGAAAGTCTGACTTGTACTGAGTCAGATATCTGAAAATTTATTAATGACTATTTACACTATTATGTCATCTCAGGCTCAAAGAGTCTGAGAATACACTTAACACTGGTTACTAATATACTAGAAACAGTTGGCTGGCTGACAAGCTAATGGGCTACTATTTAATTGTAATAAATCATCGCATCATAATGTCATCTAATTGTCTTAAAACTTCAGTGCCTTTCTGAGATTTGTACAATAATACAGCAGTGGAAACTGATAATGTGGTCTCAAAAAATACTAAATTCTGAAATCTCACACAGAACTATGCAATTTTCAGTTGACCCAGAAAGTTGAATCAAATGGAGAAACGGTGCAGTCATATTTCCAGGCTTCATGGCCAGCACTTAGCCCATATTTTTAAAACAGGTGTCCGGTCTCAACAATGTTTTCCACACTTATAGCTAAATTACTTGGGGATTTGGTGTGAACATTCACTTTGTCAGATATAGCTTTGGGAAAGTTTCTATTATCCAGGCTTTTATGTCCATTACTTGTTTGAACTATGTCGGCGGGAACCCCTGAGTTTGTTGAATCAGTGAGCCCTGAGAACATAGAACATTGTGATAGGGTCCAAATTAGTATGTTGGATAAGTTGTGGATCACTCTGACACCAATGAAATTAAAATCACTGTCCTGCTTGGGTGGCGACTTGGAATCAACATTTTTTGCTATATGGAAAGAGATTTTATCGCAGCTAATGCGACTTTGATGTTGGTCAGGCCACTCTATAATCATAGAATCAAATAATGCAGTAAGATTGTTATTTCAACTATTAAATCTGCATCTGGTATCAACTTAGTCCAATGCCCTCATATTTCAGATGGTCTTGTAATTCTTTTCCCATCAAGTATTTAGCCATTTGTCTCTTGAAATTGGAACCAGCTGCCAGCATGGTTTCAGACAATGCATTTCAGATCACAACAACTCAATGTATAAAAGAATTTTTTTCATGTCATCTCTGGTTCTTTTGTCAACAACCTTAAAACAGTGTCCGTGAGTTATTGACCTTTCCACAATTGAAAGCCATTTCTCCTCATTTACTGTATGAAAACAATTCATGATTTTGAACAACTCAATATGATCTCATCTTTATCTCCTCAGGGGAAGGAAGAAAAATTTGGTTTCTCCTCATAACAGAAGCCCCCTTTTCCACCATTCAAGTACATTTCTTCTGTATCTTCTCTGAATCTTGTTATTCTTCTTGAAGGGCAATGTTCACGTACATAAATCTTCACAAATGTTGTTTTGTCACCCAGGTTTCTTGTAAAAATCTCTGTAAAATGGGATCCTTTATATGATTTTCTTTCAAGTTTAATTTTGATTATCAAAGATGATATGGATAGATTTTAAACACCAAATTTTCTCTTTTCATGAGCCTTCCTTCCTTTATCTCTGTGACATGCTCAAATGCAACAAGATCTGGACAATATCCAGACTTGGGCTGACAATTGGCAAGTAATATTTGTGCCACACAAATGCAAGGCTATGACCATCACTAATAAGAGAGATTCCCCTTGACCATCACCAGTGTTACCATTACTGATTTCCCACCATCAACATCCTGGGAATTATCAATGGCCAGAAACTCAACTGGACTTGCTACATAAAAACAGTGGCTCCAAGAGTAGGTCAGAGGCTAGGAATACTGCAGTGAGTAACTCATGTCTTGAATCCCCAAAGCCTGCCCACCATCTACAAGACATAAGTCAGGAGTCTTATGGAATACTCTCCACTTGCCTGAATGAGTGCAGTCCCAACAACACTCAAGAAGCTTGACACCATCCAGGACAAAGCAGTCCACTTTATTGGCACTACGTCCACAAGCAGGAGCAGCAGTATATATTACCTGCACAATGCACTGCAGAAAGTCATAAAGATGCTCTGACAGCACCTTCCAAAAGCACAACCATTTCCATCCAGAAGAACAAGGGCAGCAGATAAATGGGAACACCACCACCTTCAAGTTCCCCTCCAAGTCACTCACCATTCTGATTTGAAAATATATTGCAGTTCCTTCACTGTTGCTTGGTCAAATTCCCTCCTTTAATGACATTGTGGGGCAACCCACAGCGGCTTCCATAAGACAGCTCACCACCACTTTCTCAAGAGTATCTTAGGGATGGGCAGTAAATGCAGGCCCAGCCAGCAATGCCCACATCCCTCAAATAAATAATAATAAAACAAGTTATTTTTTGTCAGTTTAGGTTTTTGACATCCTCAAGGCTCCTTTCCATGTTGCTGACTCATGTGTTTTTCTCTCTCTCCAAATATCTTGACTAATAAGAAATGTGCAGCATGCACACTGATTTTGGTCAAGCCAATAGTTCTGTGTTCTTTTGCCAAGAAAGCAAAGGTTTCAAATCCGTTATTTTAGTTTCCTTTCAAACAATTATGTAAAGCCCTAAAATGTTTCATGCACCATGAGAAGCCCCACAACAACATGCAATTCAAACTGGCCAATCTCAACTCCCTCATATCAATGCGACTCACTAAAAATCTTCAGTAATGGAAAGTTGAAAGGCTATAGTATCAAATTGTGCTTGGAGTTTGGCTAAGGAACAGAAGAAGCTTTCTGTTTCTCTGTCAGAGTTGAGCTCATATGCAGCATAATACCCATTTCTTTCCTCACTGATGTCGACGGCATCAAACAGCACCACGTCCACTGCATACTTTAAAATTCTGCTTTTATATGTGCCAGCTGCCACAGCCAGCCTGCTCTGCATTCAGGAGCCAAGTTTAAAAAGTGCCCAGGGAAATCTGTTGGATCTCCTGGGCATGTTATAAAATTACTGTACAATGTTTCAGGATTTGGGCGCTCCATCAAAACATAAGAAACATACAAGTTCGAGAGCAGAACTCTGACCTAAATGTAAAACTGAATAACCTTCCTTGCTGGCCAAAACAAGCCGTCAAACTAAAATACTATCTGTGCTCTTTGTCATTTGCAGTTGCACTCTCAAAAGATGGACCTATGTTTTTAATTTTGTCTTACCTTACACAATTTCCATTTTAAATCCCAATGTCAACTGTGTCCTCACATGTGGTATGTATCTTCACAAGTTTGTGGTATGATGCTGCTGCCTCACACAGTGACCACCAGGTGGCTCTGCAAGCAGGCCTTTTCACTGCTTTACAGAACAATGCTGTTCTGGCTTTCCAAACTTGCCATCCAGACTGGCTTGCCATCTTGCAAAAGCTGAAGAACAAGTGTATTTTTATCCTCCCCAACTGATATTCCTCTACAGATCATTCTGTTGTGACGCGTGTTTCATAAACATAAATTTGCTACAATGATTGACGAATTGGGATGCTGTTTCTACAGTGCAAACTTTTAAAATATGTGCTGTCTACAAACGTGATAACAAGTAGTGTTTCTTAAGTGCGATTTTTCTATAATGCCGGGTCACACAAGAAAACAGCCATCACGATGTAGAAGTACTGACTGTACTTAAGCTTCACTTGCAGAGCATTGAGTCCAGGTGTTGGGAGGTCATGTTGTGGCTGTACAGACGTTGGTTAGGCCACTTTTGGAATATTGCATGCAAATCTGGTCTCCTTCCTATGGGAAGGATGTTGTGCAACTTGAAAGGGTTCAGAAAAGATTAACAATGATGTTGCCAGATTGGAGGGTTGAGCTACAGGGAGAGGCTGAACAGGCTGGAACTGTTTTCCCTGGAGCATCAGAGGCTGAGGGGGTGACCTCGTAGAGCTTTATAAAATCATGAGGGGCATGGATATGATAAATAGACAAAGTCTTTTCCCTTGGGGTGGGGGAGTCCAGAGCTAGAGGGCATAGGTTTAGGTTGAGAGTGGGTAAGAGGGGAAGGACATAAAAGGGACCGAAGGGGCAACTTTTTCACGCAGAGGGTGGTGCGTGTATGGAATGAGCTGCCAGAGGAAGTTGCATTATTTAAAAGACATCTGTATATGAATAGGAAGAGTTTGGAGGGATATGGGCCAAGTGCTGGCAAATAGGACTAAATTAGGTTGGGATATCTGGTTGGCATGGATGAGTTGGACCGAGTCTGTTTCCATGCTGTACATCTCTATGACTCTATGACTGTAAGTTATTACTGATTCCTTTTCTCCTATAAGCTCTTAACTTCTTTCTCACCAACGTGTTGCTTATTTTTCTCCAATTCTTCAGCATTTCTCTTGCAATCTTCCGATTGCTGTCCTGCCATTTTTCTGTCCCTTTTTCTCCCCCTTTCCTCTCCACTTCATTCTTTTCTATGTCATACTCTCCTTTCTCTGTCCTCTTGTCTTTCTTATATTCTTCCTCTTTGGTTCCTTCTTTTCATTTCTCCTCCCATCCATCTTCACCTCCCTCTGCTCTAATTCAGTTATCTTTCTGTCTGAAAACTGAACTCAGCCTTCCCTCTGAGTGGAATTGTACCATCAGCAATGGGCTGGAAAGCAAGAGAGTTGGCAAAACAGTGCATGAAGGCACTGGGTAGTGCGCCTCCCATGTCTTCCCCACTGACATGAAAAAGTGAGGACTGCAGATGCTGGAGATCAGGGTCCAGTTTAGAGTGGTTCTGGAAAAGCACAGCAGGTCAGGCAACATCTGACGAGCAGGAAAATCGACGTTTCAGGCAAAAGCCCTTCATCAAGAATGAGCTCATTCCTGATGAAGGGCTTTTGCCTGAAACATCGATTTTCCTGCTCCTCAGATGCTGCCTGACCTGCTGTGCTTTTCCAGCATCACTCTAATCTTAATTTATGAGGTTTCTGTGTACGAACATAATGTTATCCTAAGCTACCTCAAGGAAAGAACATAACTCAACAGGGTTATTGAAGTTTTACTTGAAATTCTACATAAATAAAAGTGTGTAGATTCACATTAAATTTCACTAGTGCTCCAGGAAACCACACACTAATGCTGGATTTTGTGTTCACTGTAAAATGGAATTTAGTGCTGAGTGACCAGAAGTGCTCCAATGATGACGATCATGCTTATCGACTGAAACAAAACAATATTCCATTAATTAATTAATTCGACAAATGTTACTGTGAAAAGAAATGTTCTTCTGAACAGAAAAGCTTGCATTAAGACATCATTTGGAATCAACACAAAGAACTTATCGTGTGACAAATTATTTTGAAATGCAGTAACTGGCATTAGATGAGCAGAAACAGCAGTTGATTTATGTTCGCAAAAGATACAACAGTGAGATTGCATCATATTTATAACAGTAAAATAGGTAATTTGCCCAACCGATCTGTACTAGTATTTACGCTCTAGCAAAGTTGAATGATATCATGATTTGAGCAGCAGTTTCGAAAAGAACAGGTAGGATTTATGTTAGCTGTAATTGCACGTTGATCCTGACCGACATCTGTTCATATGTTTGTTTAAAATGGCCATCATTATCCATACAATCTTGATGGCTTGCTGGTCAGATCTTAATGAAGTCAAACCATGATGACAAGAAGCCTCCTGGCCACTGCGACCTTGTTTTATCTTTACAGTTAGTTAGGTATCCATGTTTTCCTTTGCTTGATCTTCCATTGAGGACTATTTGGACATCACTGTTTCTGGTGTTTACTCCAGTCTTACTACAGAAATAAGCAACACAACCATTGACTGGAAGAGACTTGCTACCAATTCAATAGAATGATGGCAACTTGTCCATCAAACTGAACCATGTTTTGAATCCCCTATACCTTAATGAGGAGCCTCAATAATGGCAGTAAAGGAATGGTAGGAAATAATGGAATGGTAGGTGCCTGTGTTCAGGCACCATTACCCTATAGAATGTCCTACACCATGTACCCAACAACCTGGTTTGAGAATTGACTAACTCAGTCACATGCAGACCCATGGAAGAAAGCTGTGACATAGAGTAGTCATTCCCCGAGAATTGAGAAATCACTGAGAATTCTTATTTGTTTAGAAGGCATTCCTCTTTCCTCCTCCTGATATATACTCCACATCTGTCTCTGTCTATCCTGAATTGGAATTTATTTCTCGCAAACCTCTCACTATTTTGAACAGAAGAGAAGGAACATTAAATTACTGAGGTAATGCTGAAAGCATAGAAACTACAAACTGGCAATGTTAACATTACAGCTTAGGAGTGTTTAGTGGCGAAAATTAGTAAAAGGGATTTACATGGCTATAAATGCAGAGGTTATATGGACATTAAGAGATATTGAAGAATACCATAGGGAGCTATTAATTTTTAATCTCACTTTTTAGTAACAATCTGTGTGTGTGTTTGTTGTAACAGGTACTATGAAATCAAGCTTTATATTGAAATGACTTTATGTATTTTCTGGCTGAAAACCATTGAGTTTTAAAATATTGGAACAGCAGACCAGTGGTTTGAAACAGCAGTGGAGTTCACTGCATAAAGAAATGTTGATCACAGTGTCAGGACAATATCATGCTCTTCCTTAAATGCTGCCATAACAGAGAGGAAGTGCATTGAATGGGCACTTGATGGCATTGGCATTGCACATTGTTGCAGTACTGGGCTTGAAGGTTCGCCTGGGTTGTGTCTGGATGTTAACGTGAAACCCATAACTTGATGACAAACATACAATCACGCTACCAACTGAATCAGCTATCATAATTAATGGGTAATTTTTGTAAATCTGTATGTACAGAAGTAGCACTTGATGAATAATTGACACTTTTGAAAATGCATTATTAATTTCCAATGAACACTAATGTGTAACTAATAAATTCACTTGCACAATCTGTGGTTTAATTCTTATCTCTGAGCCATATGAAATTTTCATTTATTTTATTATTCAAATAAACAATAAACCTCTGCTAATAAAGAATGAATGTAGTGAAACTGTGTGAGCTATTCTGTGTCTTCAAATCTTTATTAAATAACAATGGACTGAATCTCATGTATTTTTTGCCAAAGGTAAATTGCTCTTTGGAGGGTTTTTCTCTGTGAGGCCTGTATACTTCCTCACTGTATCTTACCAAACTAGCTTCAGTAACCCTATGCCTACTGTTTCCCTCTTGTCTGAATCTCGTCAACATCTGACCAGACACTATAATGGAGTAACTCATTGGTGGAGAAATCTTCAGAAGCCAAAATGAGGCCTGGAATGGTAGGACTGATGTGTGGGGAGAGACTGGATCAGTTAGGACTATGTCTGATAAAAACCTATAAAATTCTAACAGGATTAGACATGGTGGATGAAGGAAAGATATTTGCAGTGACAGGGGAGTCCAGAACCAGTAGATTGTCTTTTTAGCAGTGAAATGAGGAGGAATTTCTTCACTCAAAGAGTGGTGAGGTCATGGAATTGTCTGCCACAGGGAGCTGTTGAGGTGAAAACATTGAGAATTTTCAAGAAAAATGTAAATATATTTCTTAGGACTTAAGGATGTGAAGAGAAAGCAGGAACAAGATATTGATTTGGATGATCAGTTATTCCCATTTTGAATGATGCAATAGGCTTGAAAAGGGAACATTACTCAACTGTTCTATGTTTCTATGTTTTCTAACTCCATTGTGCACCCAAACGAGTGCTATGAATCTGGAGCTGAGAGTCCTGACATTTACCCTATACATGGTAGAGATTGGTATGATGTATTCTGGTCAGGGACTTGAAGGTCCAGTTGGACTGGGCGGTGCACAGTCAGGATGTCACCATCCCTCAAGATTAGCAGTGGAAGCCACAACACCAGCTCGGCCCAAAGTTACCTTCAGGTAATAGCAGTCTCAGTCATCTGGAAGAATGCATAACAATATTGGGGAAAAAAAGACTTTGCCGGTGTTAATGTCCCAATCCTGTCCTTGGTACTGCACACTCCCTCTCTATTTCTGCTACAATACCCTCTGTCTATACAGGTGGTTATGCACTCCTACTCACTGTGTTGCCTGCAACATGCTGTCACCAGATGCAAACCCTGAAAGTACTAACCCTGCGTACCTTCTGCTCACCTACTCATTCGCATTGCACACCTCTCTACCTGCACCAAGATTAATCATTGTACCACCCACTTTCATATCCTGTAATACCTGCCTTGTTTGCATTTCAGGAGAAAATCAGTCCTCTGTAGCACAGAAAGGGGTAAAATGCTGGTTAATTCCCAACATGCAGCTCCTCATCCTTTATGTACAGAACATCCTGATGCTGACTGCCCCAAATGGCTAACTAACCATATCTGAGCACCAGGACTTCTATCGGAGGCTGCCTTTAACCTGCTACATGAGACCCCCTGAACAAAGGCTACAACATTTAAAAGACATGTGGACTGGTGCATGAATAGGAAAGGTTTACAGGGATATGGACAGAGCATGGGCAAATGGGACTAGTTTCATTTGGGAAACCTGGTCGGAATGGACAGGTTGGACCAAAGGGTCTGTCTCTGTGCTGTCTGACTCTATGACTATGACTTAGCATTGTTGACAACCGTAACAAACTTTACTAGCTTTGCCTCTGCACTAAATTGAATTGAATATTCTTTATTGTCACAGTATGACAGAAGTAACGTGAACCCGGAATCTGGCTGAGGAGGCAAGGTGAGTCAAGGCAATGCAAGGCAGGGAGACCAGGCAGCCTTAGAGTGAGTGAGTGCTACCTAGTGAGAAAAGAGCTCAGAGATACAGTCTGTTCCATTCCATGAGCTGGATGGCATGACCCTGAGCACACAATTGCAGTAGAAATCATATTATATTTGTCAATGCAGCTTGAATGTGCTGTAGTGTTAGTGGATTGGTGATGGGCCAAGTGGGTTCTTAAAATCTCTCATGTGTTGCATAACAATGTCTATAGACTCAAGATAGGTGTGACTGCTGCCCATGGAGTGTGCCCAGTGTCCAACATGAAGATTCTTTGGAGTAAGCGTTGAGCTAAAGTTGACAGGTACCTTCCATATCAAGCACTTATTCAGCACATTACGTAAGATAGGAAGCTGGATATTAATGAGGCAAGTTGTCCCATTAATAATGTGTTCAGCAAACCAAATTCCCTTTAATGAACAACTCGCGGCTGTCAAGCAGGAAATGCACATTATCACTTGACAAATACGCAAAAAGGATACAGCAAGTTGATCCTGACACCAGGATTAGCCTCACTGGATGTGAATCGTGATTCTGCTACAAACCTTACTATAGCCCACTTCACTCAAATCCTTATGGATTCCACCTGATGTTTCTTCTTTTCCAGTATAATTGAAAGAAATTCGAGGAATTGTTAAAATATTTACAATAACATATAGTGGAGTAAAGTGATGTCAATTTACAACCACTTCATGAAACCAAATGTAATAACAGTAGGTGTACCATGAATGTGGAGTCTTCAAAGTACACGGGCAGCACTGTGGCTCAGTGGTTAGCACTGCTGCCTCACAGCACCAGGGTCCCAGTTTCAATTCCAGCCTCTGGTGACTGTCTGTGTGGAGTTTGCACATTCACCCCGTATCTGCTCAGGAAACCCCCAGGTGCTCCGGTTTCCTCCCGCAGTCCAAAGATGTGCAGGTCAGGTGAATTGGCGATGCTAAATTGTCCATAGTGTTAGGTGCATTAGTCAGAGTCTGGGTGAGTTGCTCTTCGGAGGGTCGGTGTGGACTTGTCGGGCCCCCACACTGTAGGGAATGTAACCTAATCTACAGTAGAGGCCCCTGTACCCACTGGGGATACATTCCAAGACCTACCGCAGAAACCCGAAACCGTGGATAGTAGTGAACTCATTCATTTAAATGGAAAATTTACCTTCCCGGCAGCCTCTTGGTGCCTGGTTCTGGAATGTTCCATGTAATATGTTTGGGCCTTGGTAAACCACAGAAACCCGACTCTGCGGATACAGCAGTTGCCCTGTAGAGAAGAAATATTTGAACAAATCACATTTGATGATGAATTACTTGTAAGTAATTTTACTTATCGTGGGAAAACAAATTGCTGGATAAAAATATGCCTGGGCCTTTTAATATGGCACTGATGCAGTTATTCATGAGCATGCCATAGGTGAAACTGAGCCAAAGATCCCAATGTAAAGTAAACTGGCCCTGAGACCTCAAAAATATATTCAAGGTGAAGCTCCAACACTGCCCGATAGTAATTTGTGAGAATGTGATTGGATGAGTTATAGAGTGGATAGGGTGGGCGAAGATCACAATGCCTGTGTAGTTGGGCAAAAGCCTAGGAAGGTTTATGCAGAAGAAAGAAGACAAAGATTGTTGACAGCTGCTGAAAATGGGATGTTAATCATTGAGTAACATTGGTGAAATATTGTTTAAAACATTCTCCTGATGTGAGAGACATAACAATGGGACTTCTGAATTTCATAGCACTTGCACCTCCACAAAGTGGAAGCAGGCCATTTCACCTCTAAATGAATGTACCTCTTGTTTGATATTACCGTGGGAAAGAAAAATGCAACATATGGTCATATTAACCTTATAGTCTGCCACCCCTTAATAATGGACTTGTAGTCCATTAGCAACATTGTTTGTGTGACAGCAAGGTGGTTTAATATTGTCAAGAAGACTGATCAACTTCTATTATTTTCTTTTATTCATATTTAACTGCTCTATTTACTTATTTGTTTTGTTTGTATTTTCTATTTTTGTTTACTTGTTCTTATTTTGCCATCTTAATTGTGCTTCTTTGCTTTTTAACATTCAACTGATTTACTTGTCTTTTTTCCTTTTCTCTAATTTTGCATACTTTGAACTATTTTAATACTTTACTATCCACCTACGTTACGACATTTGTCTTATTCTTTCAGCTGTACATTTACCACTGCCAAGTTGCACATTTCTTTTTCAATTGATTAATCAATCCTTTTAATGGTCTCTGAGATCAAGAGACATCGCTGGTAATGTTAAACCTCGTCCAAATTAAAAAAACTTCTGTCGAATTTGGTCACGCAGTTTTGTGCAAAAACAAATGGCTCCATTCCATAAATGCTGTCAATAGCAATCAACCTTCTCCTTCACTGCAAATGGTTTCTGTTAGTTGGAAACAACAGAAACACAAGGTTTTAGATTTAATTGTCAGGGTTGATTTATAATGAAGACTGACGGTCCTCATCCTCTTTCATGATTGTAAATTATTCTCAAAATTCATTTCTATGAAAGGAAATAAACAAGTAAGGTGTCACAAATTATAAAGTAAAATGAAAACACAGATGCTTATGTTTCATCCTGTGCCTCTATAAGTGGTGAGAGCCAAAGTGCTGTGAAATGGATCACTGGTTTGCAGTCAGATTTATTGGGAGCAGCAGGTCCTTAACAATAATGCCAGCACCATAATGTCTGTAAACAGTGTAAGGGCCTGTGCTTAATTTTCTTCAGAAATCAAGTGTGTCCACTATGAACTGTACATGTGTAAAATACTTGTTTTCTTAATTAAAGGAAGAGCGAAGAAATTATGCAATGACATGATTTATTGATGAGGAGAAGACAGTGCATCGTAGGAAGGGGACATGAAATTTACACAGCCTAAGTACTTATTTTGTGTGAAGCACCGTTTTCATAATAGATGATGTAATATTCAGCATTTCTGATTGTGTTTTTTATCGCACAGCAAACAGATGCACTCAGCCACTGCAACAGACAAAGTGTTAACGTGTTATTCTACAATTAATATGAGTGGCAGTGATTTTAATTTGCAATGCTATTTCAGTATGTGGTACCATCAGACTAATTAGTTGTAGTATATCACTTTTGAGGTGTAAAAGAAAACAAAATTATGCTTTTAAAATGGACTAAGCTGCAATTCTAATAATGTGCAGTTTGTAAGTTTAAAAAAAAACTCTTTTGCACATTTATAGCTACAAACACATTGCAACTTTCCATAAATAATCTATGGAAACATGGTCATTGGATTAGTATTGATTAGGTAGCAGGAATTATTTCAGCTATTTAAAAACCGTGCAGTTTTCTGCTATTCCTTGTTTTGAATTTTTAATGAACCTTTGGGGTGATCAAACAGAGAGACCTTACTTTTCATTTTCAGCACTAATATTAACCTTGAGCTAGTGACACTTAGGAATAAACCTTACCTTTTTTTTGTACTCAGTACCAGTGCATTGACTTTTTATCAGGGATTCATGCCACAAGACCTATCCGCTATTCTCAGAACAACTCATCTGTTGCTTGATAGTGACAAAGACCAGTATCTCCATTTATTGCCCATCCCTGATTATTTTGGAGCCAGTTAAGAATCAACCACATTGTTCTGGGTCTGGAATCAAATGAATAAATATCCCTCATAGTTTTTTACAACAAAGGATTTATACAACAGTAGCTGCATGATCACCATTAGGGCAACTTATATTCCAGATTTGATAGAGTTTGAAGTTAACTATCCGCTATGCTGGGGTTTGAACCCATGTCCTCAAAATATTAGCCTGGGGCTCTGGATTCGTTGTCCAATAATGTTATCATTGTGCCACTGCCTCCACTGAGAGCACACTTAGTTAAATCAATTGGCTGCCTGCCATTGTTCAGCTTGTAGCTACGTCCATGCTGTTTCCACTTCTGGGAATGCATGGTGGCAGTGAGAAGACTGTTTATCCCTCCCATTGCTTCATGCCTCAATTTGACAAGCCCTCTCAGAATTCAGTCCTCCTCAAGCTGGTTGGTAACATTCAGCCCAGCTACACCAACATTGATGCAGTGGATCAACTAAAAATGTTTCAGGTCTGACTCAGATTCTTTGAGTTGCAAAATCACCTCCATCCATGCAACCAGATCTCAAGAAATATATTCAAATTAACCTAACTAGCTAATGAAGTAGAGTAGTAAATTATGACATATTTTAAAGGTTGTAAACGGAATTTTTGAATCTCTAAGGGATGTGAACAATGGAAGTCCAAAAAAAAAACAGCAATCTATTGTGTAACTTTTAAGGCTTTGATAGATTAAAAACGGGCTTAACTGCCAAAGAGATATGTATACGGGGCATGTTGACTTTGGATCTCATCATTATCCTGCCAACCTTTAGGATTGAATTGCATGAATTTGCAGGTGAGTGGAAGGCTAACTTGAAGATGTTGGGTAAGTTACAAAATGTTGAACGAGGTCGGTAAGTATTGCTGAAAGGAGGGACGTTGTCAGAACTTTGTGTCTTGCACTCATCAGGACAATTACAAGAATGCCAAATTTCAAATGGTCACAACAATTTATATAGCAAGACCATAGCCACCTCCTTCCCAGACCTTGGGGATGGACGAGGACATTGCACCTCACCCCCACACTCCCGTTCTTCAGCTTTAGTTTTGCACAGCTGGAAGCCAAGTGGGAAACCCGTCATTTACATCATTACATCCTGGGAAGTTAAAAGTACTTAGAGGAACTCACACCCAAATCCTGGCAAGTCAGTAAAGTCAAAATCCAAACCAGTAATACTTCATCGCAAGCCAAAGAAGTTAACTGTGAAATTGTAAATATAAATTGGTGATACATTGAGACATTGCTCATGAAGTTCCCATGGCCTGTTGGTTAATTTTTCAGATACATAAAATGATCTTTTACGAAATTATAACTGATGAGAAGCATCAGAAAGCTTTTCCGAGGACAGGGTTGAGGTATAATGAAGTAAATCAAAGTGACAGCTTTATAATATCTCTAATTCGCTGAAATCTTAATCTTTTAAGCGTTAAGAATAAATGACAGAGATGAAAAAGGAATTTGAAAGCACCTGCAGGCAAGCCATAAAGATACAATGTTTGAGATAGTTAACTAGAAATCAGTATTTTTTACAATGATGGAAATAAAAATCAGAAGAAAGAAAGGAAAAATGTGAAGGAGGCAGTTTGTGAATACAAGTGAGAGTTAAGTCAGGCTTAAAGATAAAGAAGAATTAAGAACTCGAGCAAGTGAGGAAATGGCAGACAAAGGTGATCTCTGAAGATGAAAGAATCATACACCTGGAGCGAAGAGAAGAATTGGGTTGAGATAAGTCCAGAAAAAAAAAGGCGTACTATGGCCGGAGAAAAGTGGGAGGGACTAGAAAAAACATACATGGCTTAAGACTGTTCATTTGCAGTTTTGGTCTATGGGAACAGCATAAGGACTTCAAGTTTAGTCCTCAAATCAGTTAGATTGTGGCTTAACTTGTGGCCTCAACCCACTTTTCTGTCTGCTCCGATTCTCTTGACAACTTTGTAACTCAAAAATCCAGCCAATGCCACCTTGAATTAATTCACAGCCTCCACTGCATTTTTGGGAATAGAACTCTACAGATAAGCAACCATCTGAGAGAACTAAATCTCCTCATGTTCACCTTAAAAGACAGACCTCTTATTTTTAAATGGGGTCCCTTTGTTCTCACCTTCCCTACAGGAGGAAAGGTCTGCACCCACTTCCAATATCCTCCCCTCAAATCTGTTCTGGATCTTGTATGTTTCAATCAGATCACCTCTAGTTCACAGACCACATGCTACATACAAGGTTCAGTTCTCACAATGGTTGATGTTACCATGAAGATTGTGCCTTCTCAAGCCCTGTCCTCACCTGAGGTATGGTGACCACCAGTCGTCATCTCTAATGTAAGAGTATGGTCCTCTGGAGCATGGTGACTTTACCTTTTTACCTTACCTCTGGCTGGTTACCACAGTCTCCATTGCCAACTTGGGTTATTGATTGGTGGGACTGCTTCTGATGACTGACTGCAGGTCCAGAATTTGGCAGCTCCCCTGCATTGTTCCATTGCCCCCATACTGTCACAAGAGCACCACAGTTTAAACCGGGTGGTGGTCTGCCAAATTGTGGTGTGCTTAGTGGGCCTGGGGTGAGAGGTGTTGTTGCTGCTAAGCTCTGGAATCACCAGCACTGCAGGGTACAGGGAAGGAGGGAACTGCTTAGAAATGACTGGAGCCCCAGTGGCTCCTTTTGTTGGGTGGGTCCTGTGAGCAGGCTGTCAGGTTAATGCTGTATCAGCAGTAGGTGGAAACTCAAGCAGACGGTGTAGAGTCTACTGTGTTAAGGGGTGGGAGATGCTGAAGCAGCAGTGCAACACAGGGAGACGCTACAAATTGGAAGGTTAGGAATAGTGTCAAGCCTGAAAGAGAGGGATGTTGTGCTAAAACAGTGCCAACTGGCCAGCTAAGGTACTGCCATAAGCAACATTATGTTTGATTTTCAGTGCTAATAACCTTCTGACCTTAAAGCAAAATAGCACTAAATGGAGCGTGTTTAAATGAGAACTTCCCAGATTGAGTTGGAGAGACTAAACAAAAGCAACTGATTCAAATGCAAGTGAACATTAAGATTGGGCATTAAAACTGCTCCTACATTCAGATTGAGGAATATAAAAGTGTTCATGAGATTTGCTGCCAGGCCAGGAAACGGATGTAAAACAATAACATGAGGATTTAAATTAGAAGAGCATTATGAAGCAGTTTTCGGTTGCTAGAATGAAGGATTTTTATGGTTAAGTGACTTTTACTTCTTGTCCAATACTGCTTAACTTTCATTGAGGCAGCATCTTGGATTTCAAGAAAAATGTGCTAACTTTAAAAATGAAAGGTTTGGGTTTAAGACAGCGTGTGATGAATTAACGTTTAAAAGTTGCGAAACAAAGTTGACCTATGTTTTAATTTATGTGGTCCAGTATTCAGGTAATGTTGGAAACATATGTTATACTTTTTTTTGAAAAATCAATAAGAAACACTTGCATTCATCTAATGTCTTTCACAACTTCAGGATATTTCCAAACTGACTATGAAGTGGAGTTACCACTGCAATGTAGGAGTTGTGGCAGTTGCCAAATTGTATACAGGAACCATCTACATGCAAGAAAATCATGGCTAGATAATTTATTTTACTCGTATTAGTCAATAGATAAGTGTTGGCTTAAACACTGGGGAGAACTCCCTCTTCAACTTCAAAGTATTAGAATTGGATCTAGTACATCAGTCTGGCAAGACAGGCAGAGCCTTGGGATGATAGCTCAGCTGAATGACTGTACCTCTGACATCCTCGTCTTACTCGTTACACAGGAGTATCGACCTGAAGTTTGTGGTTAAGTCTCTGACGTGGGATTTAAACCCACATGCTTTTAACTCAGGTGAAAGTGCTAAACCTGTGCCAAGCTACCCCAGCTCCACATTCAAGAATCCTTCCCTGCTATTAATAAACAGAAGTCACATGACATCAAGTCACCTGACAAAGAGGCAGTGCTCTGAAAGCTTATGATTTCTAATAAACCTGTTGGACTATAACTTGGTGCCGTGTTACTTCCGATGTTGTCCATCTCAGCCCAACAATGGCACCTCCACCTCTGTGCTGGTAATGAGCTGGGCTCGAAAAGGGTGCATATTTGAGATGGGGTTAAAAAGTTATTTTGTTGCATGGATTTGTTAGCTGAGATCTTTGGCTTATGTGCATTTGTAAGCAACATAAAAGGACTGTATATCTAATTGAATGGCTGAGACTATCAATGAAAGGACAATCTGACTTTTTAACTTTGCCACCTAGGTCTAAAATTGAACTCTGATGATACTGGCTACTAGTCTATCTGACTATATTGATTCTACATGAAATTGGTTTGGACAGTCTCAGCTCACTTTCACATTGTTGTAAATCCAAGGAAAAAGCTGTCCTAATTATTGTTCATCTTAAATTGTTGACTTTACAAAAAGTGGAGAGTGTTGTGTATAAGCTCTTAGTATTCAAATCGTAACATTGATAATGCTATTGGGCTTGTGAGGTGTTTAAGACTAGTGTGATGGTGCATTTTCATGTTGTAGCAAAGGGACTCTTGCCCTGTAACTATTTTGCAGTGTCTAGAGCCAAATGGTTATTTTAAACAACCTGCTCAGACATATTACAACACTCCTTTGGGGCAGGTGGGATTTGAACTCAGGTCTTCTGGCTCAAAGGCCGGGACACTACCGCAGCACACAAGACCTGACAATTAGGTAAATAGTTTCAAAATGAACCTTATCAGAGATGTTATGATACACCTGGAGGATAGTTGGGACTTGAACAGGGCTTTCTGATTCCAATATAGTGCCTATGATTAGATATTGAAATGTGATGAATGTAATACATGTGGGACAAACTGAAATTCTTGAGTATTCAGTGAGAGATTTTTTTTTGTTCTGTACATTGACTTCAGGTGCTCATCGGCTTTTCTACACTGGTTCAAAAATTGCGGGCCAATCTTATATCCAATTCCTTGATCTTTAATTTTCCTTTTGAGGTTGTACAAATTACTTTGATGGAAATAATCAATAGCCTGGATGATTCATACATTCGATTAGATTAGATTCCCTACAGTGTGGAAACAGGCCATTTGACCCAACAAGTCTGTACTGACCCTCCAAAGACTAACCTGCCCAGAGCCATTCTCCTACATTTACCCCTGACTAATGTACATAACATTAAGGGAAATTTAGCATGGTCAATTCACCTGATCTGCACATCTTTGGATTTGGGAGGAAACCGGTGCATCCGGAGAAAATCCACGCAGACATGGGGAGAATGGCAAACTCCAAACAGACAGCCACTGAGCCACTGTGCTGCCATCACTTACAGATTTGCCTGTGATGGTGAACCCCAGCATGCAAATAGAATTCTCCAGTGTAATCTGGAAACACTGGGGATTTTAAATGAGAACTGAAAATGCTGAAGCCACACAAGTCAGGCCCTATCAGAAATATAAATACATAAGTGAAAATTTTCAGTAGAGATCCTTTAAACAAAGAAGGAAAAGACCTTTGTACAGTTGGATAGTGTAAAAGGAAGAAATTGCATCTCTTCCTGTTTTTGTTGAAGACCAAGCAAAGCAAAGGAAAATAGGGAAAGTTTTATTCCTATTAAGTTTCCTTGGGCCATTCTCCCCTTTTCACTTCTGATGAAGAGGATGGGGTAGTTTTAACCTTCTTTGAAAATAGTGTCTGCAACATGGAACTGATGTGAGAGTACCATTGACCAGAATCTGAACAGGACCAGCCATATAAGACCAGGTCAGAGGCTAAAATCTCTGAGCAACTCACCTCCTGACTCATGAGGTTTGTTCACAATCTCCTATCTATAAGGCACAAGTCTAGAGTGTGAAGGGATGCTTTCCACTTGGTTGGATGGTTGCAGCTCCAACAAGAATCAACAAGGTTCTGCACCATCCAAATCAAAACAATCTTAAATTGTAACCCATCCACCACCTTGAATATTTATTCCATTCACCAAAGCACAGTGGCAGCAATGCATATCCTGTACAAGATATATGGCAGAGACTCACCAAGGATGCTTCAACAGAATCTTCCAAGCACTTGGCCTCTACAACCTAGAAGGAGATACACAAGAACATGATTACCCACCAGTTTCGTTTTAAGCCATGCGCCATTCTGACTTGGACCCATATCTCTGTTCCTTTATTATCATTGGGTCAAGATCCTGGAATTCAATTCCAAACAGCACTGTGTAAGAGTACACATACTACACTTGCCCATCCTATTGGGCTGCAGCTGGTCAAGAAGGCAGCTCAGCAATGCCCACTCAAGGGAAATTAGAAATTAGAAAAAAAAAGTATGCTGGCAATCCTACAATGCAATCCTGCGAATGTATATTTCAAACAAAACCTGTCCACTCTTTGCCTCCCACCCGCTCACTTTTACTGCTGTGAGGTTAAACTCATTTTAATCAAATGTGTCGCCTGCGGTAAATTGATATATCATGTGACTTGGGAGGTCTCAGTCCTTCTTGTTCATGCCAAACTGTAAAGGGCTACTGGAGACCACTGTTGAGATCACTTTATACTTATATAACTGGGGAAAGTGTGCATTCTATCCCGCACATTTTTGCCTGAAAATTGTAAGTAGGACTGTCTGCATGAAATTGGACTCTAGTTTACAAATTAAAAGTGACCACCCATTTGGTAAAGGGTAAATGTGTCCTGGCTATCCATCCAGAGATTCATCAAGGTGACCATGGCTGGAACATCAGCAAAAACCAGATGATTAACCCAGGACTATATTAAATTTCTACTGTTTTTTTTTGCCAGGCAGCTGCAATTAAAACCAATAACACATTCCCTATGAAAATATTTTCTTTAAATGTGATTAGAACTAATGGTATTGGTATAATTTTAAGCTTAATTAATGTAAATATTGTTTTCTACACATGTCAATTTCCTGTACTCTTTCAGAAAGGTAAAGCAATGTTGTTTTTAAGATAACTTTTGTGGGTTTACAGGAACTGATGGCTTAACTTCTTTTTCATTCCTAAGTGCTATTGATTATTTCCAGGATATAAAATCTGCCTTGAAGTAGTTAGATTCATTTTCCATTGTTCTCAGTCTTTGGCAAGTTTATTTCCATTGATGTTTCTGTTGAGAAACAAATGATCAAATGAATGCAACTGTCACGATGAAGAATCTAATTGCTGTTTTATTTTCCATTGTATGTGTAAAGAATTGTTGAAGAATTAATAATAGCTGCTTGAAAAAGAAAGGACAATCTGTTTCAGATCTCTCCCTCCTCTTTTCAGATTTGGCTTTTTGTACATCTATGGTGTAAATAAATTCAATCATGCTTTAACCATCTATTTCAGCATCATGTTAACCAAAGGATATTGAGCTAAGTACTCTCTGAATTGTTATGTGCAACGTGAATCACACTGTAGTCTGATTTTGCTGACCAGGAAATATCAATGGTTCCAAATCTGCTTTGTACTTATTTCTCCCAGCAAAGTAGTGGTTGACTGCTCATCTCAACATCCCTGTGTGAAGGAACATAACTTATGTTGGAAAATGTATGTGTATGGCTTTTTGAAAACAATTTGCCTGGGAATGATCCAATAAGCTGTCATGTTTAACTCCTCTTGCAATGCAGAAACCAGAACAAAGAGTTTAAAATAAAGTGGAATCAGAAGGCTTACCCAATATTTTTTTTCTGTCTACCTGAAAATTTAAGCATTTAGAAAGAAACATAGTATGGTCAGACAGACCTGAGATCATTCTACAATTGGACAGTATTGTTTGGGGCATCTATTTGATATTTTGTCTTGAAAATGTAACTAGGGCATCGTAGACAGTGAAGAAGGTTTTCTAAGATTGCAAATGAATCTTGATCAAATTGGTAAATAGGCTGAAAAATGGAGTTCAATCTGGGTAAATGTGAGATATTGCATTTTGGTACAACAAAAAAGAGCAGAGCTTATATAATTAATGGTAGAGCCTTGGGTCGTGTTGTAAAACTGAGGTACCTGGGGTGCAGGTGCATAATTCTTTGATGTTTATGTCACGTATAGACAGGATAGTTAAGAAGGTGTTTGGCACGCTTGCCTTCATTGCTCAGTGTTTTGAGTATAAGAGTTGGGAAGTCATGTTGTGGTTGTATAGGACGTAGGTGAGGCCTCGTCTGGAATATTGTGTCTAGTTCTGGTCACCCAGTTATAGGAAGATATATTATTAAGATATTATTAAGCTGGAGAGGATTCAGAAGAGACTTACTGGGATGTTGCTGGATATGTAAGGTTTGCATTAGAAAAGATTGCTGGTTAGGCTGGCTTATTTCACTGTAGTATAGGAGGTTGAGAGGTGAGCTGATGGAAATCTATAAAATTGTAGTTGTCAGAGAGTTAATTATAGTTGTCTTTTCCCTAGGAATTTCAAGAGTGGGGGGCATATTTTTACATTGAGAGGAGAGAGATTTAAGAAAGAAGACATGACAGGCAAACCTTTTACACAGAGGGTGGTTTGAATGTGGAATGAACTTCCTGAGGAAATGGTGGATGTGTATACAATTACAGCTGTTATAAGATATTTGGATAGGTACATGAGTAGGAGAGGTTTGGAGGGGTATGGGCCAGGTGCAGGCAGGTGGGACTAGTTTAGTTTGGGATTATGTTCAAAATGGACTGGTTGGACTGAAGGGTTTGTTTCCGTGCTGTATGACTCGATGCCTTGATTTATGTTTCACAGAGTTGAGTAATATATGAAGTGGCTTAACGATCGTTTCACAGACAGGTAGCAGAAATTTGGATAAAAGAGGCATTTTCAAATTTGCGGGGCTGTGACTGGTGGAGGACCACACGGATCAGTACCGAGGCCTCAGCTATTTATAACCAAAGTTAATGTCTTAAATGAAGAGACCGAGAGCTACATATGTAAGCTTGCTTATAATTGGCGAGAGATTTAAAATAGTGAAGAGGACACATTAGGGATGGACGTTCCTTCCAGGTTGCATGTGTGCACAGCCATGCAGATATTCCACACATGGCAATCCATATTGGCATATTAACTGCAGCATTGACTTCTGGTTCCTGAAGTTACTGCTGCAGAAGAGCCAGAAGAGGTCCACACAGCCCTGGCTTAACTTAGAAGAAACAATGCAGGGCACACAATGCTGTTGTACTAAGAACAGTGTGCCAACAGTAGACAGCTCACTTGATGGATTAAAATTGATTGAAAATGAAAGTATTTTTCAAATTATGTAATGTACAATTAATATTTAATATTGTCATTTAAAATATAGTATCTAATTTCAAAGAATGAAATGATGAGGATCATCTGATACAAATCCATTACACCACATGCATTGCCTGTCAATCTCTCCAGACCTGAGTACACTTAAATCCCCTTTTATGAAAATCAGCAACAATGTATCTGGGGCAAATTTAATTTTGGGCCGTGATATAATTTACTGTTTGTCATGGGACTTCTTTACTCTCTCAACATTTTAAAGAGGAGAAAATTCTTTTTTAGATTGATGGCTCATTATTCAACCAGAATGGAACTTTGACTTACATTCAAGATTAACCTGACTATGTACAGAATATTTTCATGCACAATTTTTGTGTGGCTGAAGCACAAAGATAGGTAAAATTCTGAACTCATGATATTTTCTTTTAATGTAAGTTGTCCCCAAAAATTTCCAGAAGACTCTAACTGTTGCAGTGATAGAACAAAAATAAGTTTATAGCATTAGCCAATCTGCCCTGATGTGGAACTAAATGGTTCATAACCTTTTAACCAAGCTGAATTTTTTATAGCTATGCAGATACAACTGCATGAAATAATAAAAACTAAGCTGACATGTTCTTTTTCAAGGGTTGGCAATTAAACATGTGTATGTTGGGGGAAAAAAAGGTAACAAAAGTTAATTTGTGGACCTGCCAAGTTTCACTCATCAGAAATGCAACCTGCCTTGAGGAAGATCATTGGAAAAATAAGCAAAATTGTAAATCTGCATGCTTTTGCAAACTCTGTTCCGACTGTTAATCCTAAATCCTGTTCGGTGATGTAGATGGTTATATGCTAATAAAGACAGTTGAGGGGCAAATAAGTAGGTAATTCCAGCCTTTATATAATTAACTTCAGCAGTATGAATAGCGAAAATACTTTCCCAGTTTTTGCGTAACTGTGGTTGGTACTTCTGTTGGCCGAATTAAATAGTATGTACTGATCAGGGCGAATATGAAGACAAAAGATACATCTCCTGAAATCATGGCATTCCAAATTATTGGTAGTATGTTTCTTCCTGCTTAAATCCATTAAGAGTACCTTGGTATTGAAGTAGCAAAACAAAAAATAAAAAAAAAAAATTGATGACACCTACACTTAGTAAAATGCTGGAATTTGGAATTAGCAGTAATACACAAAGCATATTTTTGCCTTCCAGTAATACAGTTAAGTGTAATAACAGTTGATTTAACATTGCAATGCATCCAAAAATATCCAAACCTTCTATTTTCTTGGCTTAGCAAATATCACACAACAAATAGATTTGAAATGCGCCCAGTCAAAGTAGTCAATAAAACATGAGACTCTAAACCTGAGTCATGAGTCTTTTCCTGAAGAAGGGCTTATGCCCGAAATGTCGATTCTCCTGCTCCTTGGATGCTGCCTGACCTGCTGCGCATTTCCAGCAACACATTTTTCAGTCATGAGTCTGTGCCTTACATTCAGTTGTGTTATTTGAGCAGGTTCAAAGAGCTGTTTGGCCTACTCTTGTGCCCAAGTCCTTTGTCTGTAAAATATAGGAATGATAGATATCTATGTTCCTAGACCTCTCACCCAAAATATTGACCTCAGTTCTGTAGCCGCTTCAGGAAAGAAAGTCCTCAATAACTGGGGAAAAAGCAAAGTAGATGAAGTGAAAATCAAATCACAATGTACTCCTTCAATATTTCTCTAAGCATGGTGCAAAGAATGAGCTTTCTATTCAGGAGGCTAATGACTTACCCAAAATAATACTACTAATGAGTACCATTTTCTATTTGCTAGGGTTATTGACATGACTACTTGCCAACAGTAGAAGAAATTGCAAAACAATAAGCCCGATATTCTCCAGGAAAACAAAATGTCAGTCAAAAACATCAAAACATAGAAAATAGGAACGGCGTAAGCCATTAGATGCTTCAAGCTCGCTGCACTATTGAATATGTTCATGCCTAAACATCCAACTCAATACCCTGTTCCCACTTTCTTCCTTTTCCATTTAATCCTTTAGTCCTAAAATCTATATTTAACTCCTCCTTGAAAACATTCAATGTTTAAGCCTCAACTACTTTCTGTGGCACAGAATTCCACAGGTTGGCCATTGTTGTCTTCAGGGAGGAGGAAGTGGGCACTGCAGATGCTGGAGATCAGTGTTGAGACTGTGGTGCTGGAAAAGGACAGCAGGTCCGGCAGCATCTGAGGAGCAGGATGCTCAGAAGACAAAAGAGAGTATGAAACCAGCGGTTTTCGTGGCAAAGAATAGTTTAGAATTTTGTTTGTAAATAATGGAATTTTGGGGTCACTGCTTGAACGTTTATGACCTGACCATGAGTGGCTGGTGCTTAGGTACTTTCTTGAACTGTCGTAGTCCATTTGGTGTAGGTGCATCCCCATTGTTGTTAGAAATGTAGTTGCAGGATTTTGTCTCATTAACTGTGAAAGAATTGCAATACAATTTCAAACTGTGCTCACATATCGATTGTCTTTGTCATTCTAGGCAATAAGAATACTGGGCTTTGAAGATGCTCTTTAAGGAGCCTTAATGGATTGTTGCAGGGTATCCTGTAGTCAGTACACACTGCTGTCATTGTGCATTGATAGTGAAAGGAATGAATGTTGATAACATTAGTTAGGGTGCCAATCTAATGGGCTGATGTGGTATTGGATTCTATTGGACTTCTTGTGTGATTTTGAAGATGTCCTCATCCAGAAAAATTGAAAAATAACACTCCCATTTGTGACTTATCGATGATCGCTGCAGAATTCCCAGCCATTGACCTGTCCATGTAGACACAGTATTTGTGTATATGATCCAGTTAAGCTTCTGGTATGTGTTAACATCAAGGAATTCAAAGATGGAAATACAATTAAATGTCAATAACTGATGATTAGATTCTCACTTCAACCATATGACATAGAAGGAGAAATTAGGCCATTCAGTCTGTCAAATCTGCTCTGCCATTCAATCATGGCTGATAAGTTTCTGAACCTCATTCTCCTGCTTTTTCCCCATGACCTTTGATCCCCTTGATACTCACGAATCTATCTAAATCTGTCTTAAATATACTTAGTGACCTGCCTTCCACAGCCTTCTGGGGCAACAAATACCATCGCTTCACCACTCTCTGGCTAAAGAAGTTTCTCCTTATCTCCATTCTAAAAGGTCTTCTCTTTATTCTAATGCTATGCCCTCAGTTCCTAGTCTCTCCTACCAAGGGAAATATCTTCTCAATATCTGCTTTGTACAGGCCATTCAGTATTCTGTATGTTTCAATTTGATCCCCCTCATCCTTCTAAACTCGATTGAGAATAAATTCAAAGTTGTCAAACGTTCCTTTTTTAAATTCATTCATGGAATGAGAGCATTGCTGGCGAGCCAACATTTATTGCCCATCTCTAATTACCCAGAGTGCAGTGAGGAGTCAACCACATTACTGTAGGTCTGGAGTCACTTGTGGGTCAGACCAGGTAAGGATGGCAGTTTTTCTCCCCTAAAGGACATGAGTGAACCAGATGTGTTTTTCCAAAAATTGCTAATGGACTCCTTTTTATCATAGACTCTTAATTCCAGATATTTAGTGAATTCAAATTCCACCATCTGCCATGGCAGGAGTTGAACTTGTGTCATCTTCCTGACCTCTCCGCCCCCACCCCACTCCGGCCTATCACCCTCACCTTGACCTCCCTAAAAAAAAAACTATCGCATTTCCAAAGCCCCTCCCCCAAGTCCCTCCTCCCTACCTTTTATCTTAGCCTGCTGGACACACTTTTCTCATTCCTGAAGAAGGGCTTATGCCCGAAACGTCGATTCTCCTGTTCCTTGGATGCTGCCTGACCTGCTGCGCTTTTCCAGCAACACATTTTCAGCTCCCCAGAACATTACCTGGGTCTCTGCATTAAGAGTCCAGTGATAATGCCACTAGGCCATTGCCTCCCCCCTCATATGTTAAAGATATTGTTCAAGATGGTCATTGTTTGGAACTTGTGTGGTATGAATGGCAATTAAATTGATTGGTCCCAAGTCTGAATATTGTCCATATCATGCTGTGTTTGGATATGGGCTGCTTCAGCACTTGAGGAGTTGCAAATGATGCTGAACATTTGGGAATCATCAGCAAAAATCTCTACTTCTGATGGAGAAAAGGTCATTGATGAAGCAGCTGAAGATGACGGGGTGTCGGATACAACACTGAGAAACTCCTGCAGTGGTGCCCCATGATATCGTTTTGTCACAATCCAAGCTGATATTTCCAGGATGTTCCACGTCTCATCCTCCAGCTATTAATTCTGCCATCAACCAATCTTATTATCATTGTGTGAATGCACCCTTTTTTGTGAATTTTGATGCATTGTTGATTCATTTTTGCATTTCATAATGAGTGAAAATTGAGGTTTGTTTCAGCATAGTTCTGATTAGCACAAATACGGTTCAGAAAATAAGCCATGAAAGTTTTCTGAGGCAGGTTGATCAAGTAGAAAATTCAAGATATGATTTCATGGAAACAAATAAACTGTGCAGAATAAAGACGTTCATTCCAAACTTTAATGCTTTTATTTGCTTTTACTCACAGCATTTTATCAGAAATCTCACAGGTGAATTAAATCAGCTCAGGCTTGCATTATTTATTTTAGTTGGGAGCTTGCCATATTGTTTGGAATACAAATGAGAACAGGATTCACAGACTCACCTTCTACGTGGCTTCTGAGCGCAAGTGTGATTATGGGAAATAAAAATGCGATTGCTTCTTGTCACAGGCAAGTCTTTACTTGCATTTGTTTAAAAAGGCTCGATACTAGACTGTCTTGGAATGTGGGCAAGGTGAAAATAGCTTCTTTTAATCTGCATTTCCCTTGATGCTCTAAAGAAATGCAATCTATGATTTATCAATACAACTGCCACATAGTGTGACTGAGCATGAATGTTCAGTTCAGTGAAATCGATCTCTGTATGCTGTAGATGATTGCAGTTTTGGGATCAAGATAGTTTTCTAAGATGTTTTGGGGAATCCTGTTTTAAACATGAATTCACTGAGTGTTCATTCACCAACTGAAAGAAAAAATAACTTATATCATTAAACGTCTATGTCTCTCCAACCAGATCCTCTGGCCTGAATGCAGCCTCTCCCCTGTCTTTTCATGACATAATTTCTATGATTTTCCTCTCTCAATCTTCTTCCTGTAATCATAGAGTCATAGAGATGTACAGCATGGAAACAGACCCTTCCATCCAACTCGTCCATGCCGACCAGATGTCCCAACCCAATCTAGTCCCACCTGCCAGCACCCAGCCCATATCCCTCCAAACCCTTCCTATTCATATACCCATCCAAATGCCTCTTAAATGTTGCAATTGTACCAGCCTCCACCACTTCATCTGGCAGCTCATTCCACATACGTATCACCCTCTGCGTGAAAAAGTTGCCCCTTAGGTCTCTTTTATATCTTTCCCCTCTCAAAAAATGTGAATCAAAAATGTTAAGTCAAGAAAATAGAATTACAGCCCTCAATTCTGAATCCCAATGCCAGAATATAGGTACATGGTAATCTTTTTTTTGTCAGATAAACACACTTAAAGCATACCCATTTGTCACTGATTAGCAGAGTCAATAAGAGTTAATTGAAAATTAATAAAACATGTATTGGAAGCAGTTGGGAAACATACTGATCTTGAACTCAAAGTTCTTGTCATCGAGCTGAGGCAAATGTTTTGTGATAGTACTGACTGCAACTGGTTCTTTTGAAATAAACCACAGACTAAGTATTTGACTAAAACATTCCGCGTCATCTCAAGTCTGTCAAAGGGCTTTTGTTTCCTTATTTGTGCATGGGATATGGGATCACTGACTATGTCAATATTTATTACTTATCCCTATTTGCCATGAGAAGGTAGTCATCTTAACCCATTGTAGTCCTTGGGGTATAGCAGCATCCAATGCACTGTTAAGAAGGAGGATCCAAAACTTAGAACTACAACTTTTCACTGTATTTGTGTTCTTCATTGTTGCAGGTTCAAAGTCATGATATTGTGTGTCTTGTGAGGAAATTTGCAGGTGTTTATTCTCCCATGCATCTGCTGTATTTGTCCTTCCAGGTGGTAAAAGTTGTGGTTTGGTCGGGGTTGTTGAAGGAGCCTTGGTGAGTTGCTGCAGTGTGTCCTAGTTTGCCTTTTGAAAATGTGACACATCACATTTGACTAGATTTATGGGACTCGCAAACCGAGAATAAAAACCTGTTACTGTCATCCTGTGCTTTTAAAGTTAAAGATAACTTTGGCTTCACGTACCTCTCTGGGACAGCATTTTCCCATATGAAGATAATCAAGTCCAAATAATGTAACCACCTGGCAGATACCCATTTGACAGACTTTATTGAACTGACATCTCAAACTACATTCAGACTTCAAAGCACTGGCAAATAATGTGCAGTAATTGGAGAAAATATAATATTATAAATACTTGTATTTAGATTTATATAGTGCTCAAAAAAAACTGATCATCCTATATCAGCTTTGAGGTAGATCCTGGGTTGTACTTGAATTCAGAAAATGATGAGGAGAAAGTGAGGTCTGCAGATGCTGGAGATCAGAGCTGGAAATGTGTTGCTGGAAAAGCGCAGCAGGTCAGGCAGCATCCAGGGAACAGGAGAATCGACGTTTCGGGCATAAGCCCTTCTTCAGGAATCATTCCTGAAGAAGGGCTTATGCCCGAAACGTCGATTCTCCTGTTCCCTGGATGCTGCCTGACCTGCTGCGCTTTTCCAGCAACACATTTCCAGTTCAGAAAATGATCTTGTCCTTAAAAAGATTGGAGAACTGTAATTTAGAGTAAGGGATTTGGTGATAGACCCAAACTGGTTGGTTAAAACGCTTGAGATATTATGTGAAGCAGGTGAATGGAAGCTCTAGAAAGAGACAATCAGGTCTTGCAGAATGGGAGTTGGAATCTGAGTTAACTTTAAGCTTGTTGAAATATCCAAAGAGATTTTCTCTCTGGTGTGTTCTATTCAGGTGGTGCTTATGCGTACTGTCCAGGGTTGCTTTTGTGATCTGTAAAGGAGTATTTTGGGATAAATGGGATTACATTTCCACCGTATGTTTTCAAATCTTCAAAGGTATCTTGTATGTAAATGGTTTGGTCTGTGCTCCTTTACTTTCATTTCTTTTGCTTAATAATTGTTCAAGCCAAACTTGCTGCATTGCAAGCTTAGCGTTCAGTAAGAAGTGACCTCGTAAAGCCAGTACAAAACAAAATATGATCTATGCAGCTAGATCTCAGTCTGGTTTGATTTGTCCAGTAATAACCTCATTTGGGATCTGAATGACCCAATGTTCCGGAAACTTGTCACGAATGGACAATTATATTCAAGATTCATTTCTCATGTGTAATTTCATAGTATTTGAATTATTTCATTCTATCCCAAATATAGTCCCTTCATGGAGTCAGTACAACAGCTGTTGTCCCTCACAATATATAAATCAAGGGAAGAAATTGATTCAGTTTAATATGATTAAAGAAATGGCATTGGAAATAATAATGAGACTGACGATAGACAATCCTCAGGACCTAAGCTGTATAGCCCAGGGCACTAAAAGAAATAAATAGATTAATCATTATTTTTCAATATGCTTCTGACCAAAGAACTATCCCCTTGAATTGGAAAATTTATCATGTTACTGAAAAGTTAGGAGGATGGAAATGATCAGCCTAACATCTTTTGGAAAGTTGCTAGAATCCATTTATGGAGACAATGTGTGTGAGCTCTTGGACAAATATGAACTGATAATAAAGAGTAAAAATGGATTTGTGAAGACCTTTGATAAGATTCCATATAATTAATATGAAAGTACACAGAATTGGAGGCAAGTCTTGAAATAGGTATGAAATGTTAAGTGTAGGCAGCACCTCTTTGTTTTCTTTCTGCCCTGTAAGTTTTTCATTTTGCAACCTTGACTGGCTTTCTCACTGACTGCATTATACTTCCATTTCAAATGGTTTTAGTTCCATCAGGATCCCGGGGCAGGGAAGGGGTGGTGCAGGGTGGGGTGGTGGAGGGAGCAGCAATTTCAGATCATTGAAGAACATAAGAATGAGAAGCAGGAGTAGGCCATCTGGCCCATTGACCCTGCTCTGTCATTCAATAAGATCATAGCTGATCTTTTCATGGGCTCAGCTCCACCTACCCACCTTAATTCCTTTGCTATTCAAAAACAAACTATCTTAGCTTTAAAAACGTTTACTAAAGTAGAGTCAACCACTTCACTGGGCAGGGAATTCCATAGATTAATAACCCTCTGGGTGGAGAAGTTCCTTCTCAGTTCAGTGCCAAATCTGCTCCCCCTAATCTTGAGGCTATGCCCTCTTGTCCTAGTTTCACCCACCAATGGAAATATCCTCTCTACTTCTATCTTAACTTTTCCGTTCAAAATATTATGTTTCTATAAAGTCACCCCTCATTCTTCTGAATTGCAATGAATATAATCCCAGTCTACTCAGTCTCTCCTCATAAGCAACCCTCTCAACTCCTGAATCAATCTAATGAACCTCCTCTGCATCCCTTCCAGTGTCAATACATCCTTTCTTTAGTAAGGAGACCAAAACTGAACTCAGTACTCCAGGTGTGGCTTCACCATCACCCTGTACAACTGCAACAAAACCTCCCTGCTTTTAAACTCAATCCCTTTAGCAACGAAGGACAAAATTCCATTTGCCTTCTTAACTCTGTATTGTATCTGCAGCTCAACCTTCTGTGATTCATGCACAAGAACACCATAATCCCTCTGCATTGCAGCATGCTGCAACATTTTAACTTTCATGAAGTAATCCTTTTTACTATTACTCCAACCAAAATGGATGACCTCACTTTTGTTAACATTGTATTCCATCTGCCTGACCTTGGCCAACTCACTCAATGTATCTATGTTCCTCTGTAAAGTTTCATAGTCCTCTGCACACTTTACTCTGCCACTAATCTTAGTGCCATTTGCAAACATTGACACCCTACACGTGGTCCCCAACTCCAAATCATCTGTATAAATTGTAAGTAATTGTGGTCTTAATTCCGATCCCTGAGGCATACCAATAGTCACTGATTGCCAGCCAGAATAGCACTCATTTATCCCCACTCTTTCCTTCCTGTTAGTCAACCAATTCTCTATCCATGCTAATACTTTACTGCTAATTCTATGCATCCCTATCTTAAGCAGCAGCCTCTTGTGCGTCACTTTGTCAAAGGCCTTTTGGAAATCTTGGTACACCACATTCACTGGGTCCCCCTTGTCCACTTTGCTCACGATGTCTTCATAGACTTCCAAATGATTTGTCAAGCATATCCTGCCCTTCATAAACCCATGATGCCTCTGCCAACTGTGGCAATTTCTATTGAAATGCTTTGCTGTTTAGAGTCATAGAGATGTACAGCATGGAAACAGACCCTTCAGTCCAACACATCTATGCCGACCAGATATCCCAACCTAATCGAATCCCACATAGATTAGATTACTTACAGTGTGGAAACAGGCCCTTTGGCCCAACAAGTCCACAGCAACCCTCCGAAGAGCAACCCACCCAGACCCATTTCCCTCTGACTAACACTATGGGCAATTCACCTAACCTGCACTTTTTTTTTTGGACTGTGGGAGGAAACCAAAGCACCCAGAGGAAACCCACGCAGACACGAGGAGAATGTGCAAACTCCACACAGATAGTTGCCCGAGGCGGGAATTGAACCCGGGTTTCTGGTGCTGTGAGGCAGCAGTGCTAACCACTGTGCCCCTGTGTCGCCCCACCATGCAGCACTTGGCCCACATCCTTCTAAGCCCTTCCTATTCATGTACCCATCCAAATGCCTCATAAATGTTGCAATTGTACCAGCCTCCACCACTTCTTCTGCCAGCTCATTCCATACATGTACCACCCTCTGCATGAAAAAGTTGCCCCTTAGGTCCTTTTAAAACCTTTCTCTTCTCATCTATGCTCTCTAGTTCTGAACTCCCCCGCCCAAGGGAAAATACTTTGTCCATTTATCCTATCCATGCCCCTCATGATTTTATAAACCTCTATGAGGTCACCCCTGAGCCTTGGATGCTCCAGGGATAACAGCCCCAGTCTATTTAATCTCTCCCTGTAGCTCAAATCCTCCAACCCTGGCAACATCCTTGTAAATCTTTTCTGAACCCTCTCAAGTTTCACAACATCCTTTCGATAAGAAGGAGACAGAATTTCATGCAATATTCCAAAAGTCACTTAACCAATGTCCTGTCCAGCTGCAACATGTCCTCCCAACTCCGATACTGAGTGCTCTGACCAATAAAGGAAAGTATACCAAACGACTTCTTCACTATCCTATCTGCCTGCGACTCCATTTTCAAGGAGCTATGAACCTGCACTCCAAGGTCTCTTTATTCAGCTTAGGATTCAGCTAACACTCCTTAGGACCTTATCATTAAATGTATAAGTCCTGCTAAGAGTTGCTTTCCCAAAAGCACCTCACATTTATCTCAATTAAACTCCATCTGTCACTCCTCAGCCCATTAGCCCATCTGATCAAGAACCCGTTGTACTCTGAGGGACCTTTTTTGCTGTCTACCACCTCCAATTTTGGTGTTGTCTGCAATCTTACAAATTATACCTCTTATGTTCATAACCAAATCATTTATATAAATGACAAAAAGTGGTGGACCCAGCACCAATCCTTGTGGCACTCCCCTGGTCACAGGCCTCCACTCTGACAAACAACCCTCCACCATCACCTCTGTCTTCTAACTTTGAGCCAGTTCTATATCCAAATGGCTAGTTCTCCCTGTATTCCATGAGATCTAACTTTGCTAACCAGCCTCCGATGGGGAACCTTGTGAACGCCTTACTGAAGTCCATATAGATCACATCCACCACTCTGCCCTCATCAATCCTCTTTGCTACTTTTTCAAAAATTCAATCACGTTTGTGAAACATGATTTCCCAAGCACAAAGCCATGTTGATTATCCCTAATCAGTCCTTGCCTTTCCAAATACTTGTAAATCCTGTCCCTCAAGATTCCCTCCAACAACTTGCCCAACACCAATGTCAGGCTCACTGGTCTATAGTTCCCTGCTTGTTCTTACCATCTTTCTTAAATAGTGGCACCATGTTAGCCAACCTCCAGTCTTCTGGTACCTTACCTGTGACTATCGATGAAATAAATATCTCAGCAAGGGGCCCAGCAATCTCTTCCCTACTTCCCATGGAGTTTCAGGGTACACCTGATCAGATCCTGGGGAGTTATCCACCTTTTTGTGTTTTAAGACATCCAGCATTTTCTCCTCTGTAATATGGACATTTTTCAAGATGTCACTATCTATTTCCCCACATTCTATACCTTCCATTCACCACAGTGAACACTGCTGCAAAATACTCATTTAGTATATTCCCCATCTCCTGCGGCCACACACAAATGTTGCCTTGCTGAACTTTGAGGGGCCCTATTCACTCCTTAGTTACCTTTTGTCCTTAATGAATTTGTATTTCTCCCTTAATAAGAGAGGCAAGCATCTTCCCCACTGTAGACATTAAGCTAACCAGTCTATAATTCCTCAACTGTTATCTACCTCCCTTTTTAAACAATGGCTTCACATTTGCTATTTTCCAATCTGCTGGGTCTGCCCAAGAGTCCAGCGAATTTTGAAAAATTACTGCCAGTACACTTACTATTTCTCCCGCCATCTCTTTTAGTATCCTGCGATGCATTCCATCAGGGCCAGGAGACCTATCTGTCCTTAGATCCAAAAGCTTGTCCAACACTACCTCTTCCGAAATAATGATTGCTTCCAGGTCCTTACCTACCTTTGGTTCTTTGTCACTTACTGGCATGTTATTAGTATCCTCCACTGTGAAGATCGATATAAAATACCTGTTCAATGCCTTGGCCATTTCATTACATCCCATAACTAAAGTCCTCTTCTCATCCTCTGAAGGGCCACTGTTTATGTTAGCCACTCTTTTTCGTTTTATATATTTATAGAAAATTTGCTATCTGTCTTTATATTCTGTGCTAATTTTTCTCAAGTTCTATCTTATTTTTCTTTATAGCTCTTTTCATGGTTTTCTGTTGACCTTTAAAGTTTTCCAAATGTTCTAGTTTCATGCTGTTTTTGGCCACTTTGTATGCCTGAGATTCAATTTGATAGCCTCCCTTATTTCCTCAGACACAAATAGCAGATTGCCCTTTTTCTTACAGTCTTTCCTTTTCACTGGAATATACTTTTGCTGAGCCCTATGAAAAATAGTTTTGAAAGTCCTCCACTGCTCGTCAATTGACGCCCATAAAACCTTTGTTTCCAGTCTACTTTAGCCAAGTCTTCCCTCGTTCTATTGTAGTCTTCCTTGTTCAAGCACAGGACCCTGGTATTGGATTTTATCTTCACGTTGTTCACCTGTGTTCTAAATTCAACCATACTGTGATCACTCCTTCCAAAAGAATTCCTAACTCTGAGGTCATTAATTATTCTTGTTGCATTACACAGGACCAGATCTAGGATAGCTTGCTCCCTCATCGGTTCCATTACATATTGTTCAAGAAAACTATCACGTATACACTCAACATACTCCTTCCCAAGGCTACCCAGACCAAGCTGGTTTGACCAATCGACATGTGGATTAAAATCCCCCATGATAATTGCCGTACCATTTTTACAGGCATTAGTTATTTCTTTGTTTATTGTCCACCCCAACGTGATGTTATTATTTAGTGCCTAAAGGTTATGTCTTTCATTGACTTTTTCCTCTTAGAACTTCGAATTTCCACCCAAATGGATTTAACCTCATTCTCCAAAGAATCTATATCATCCTTGAATGTTAGAGCTACACCTACTCCCTTACCTTCCTGTCTGTCCTTCCAAATAGTCTGGTACCCCTGGATATTTAACTCCCAGTCCTGACCACCCTGGAACCATGTCTCCATAATGGCTACCAAATCATAATTATTCACGATGATTTGTGCTGTTAACTCATTGACCTTGTTATGAATGCTATGAGCATTTAGGTAAAGTACCTTTATGTTAGCTTTCTTATGCTCATGATTTCCAACATCTCCAATAATATCTCCTGAGTTATCCTTCATTTATCCTTCATTCTTTCATAGTCTGCCTTGAACTTAAATCTTCCTGCACACATGCTAACCTGCTGCTTGCCTTTTTATTTCCTAACATACTCCCTGTCATTTTCCCCTTCACTTCCCCCTGACTCAATGGTTTAAAGTACGAGTGATCACCCTATTTATCCTTTTTAATGGAACACTGGTTCCAGATCTGTTCAGGTGAAGACTGTCTCATCGGTACAGATCCTCCTGATTCCAAAACTGATGCCAAATGTCCCATGAAATGGAACTCCTCTTTCTTACACCGCTCCTTTAGCCACGTGTTTACTTCTCTAATTTTCTTATCCCTGAACCAATTTGCACATGGGCCAAGTAGTAATTCAGAAATTATGATCTTTGACGGCCTGTTCCTTAATTTTGTTCCTCACGTTTGATAATCCCAATTGCCTATGTTACCTATGTGGACCACAACAACTGGATCCTCCCCCTCCTGCTCCAATATCCTTTCAAGCTGATCAGAGATGTCCTGCAACCTGGCACCAGGCAGGCAACACACCATGCAGGACTCACGATCCGGCTTGCAAAGGATACTGTCTATCTCCCTATTTATAGAATTCTATATAATTACCAGTTGTCTTTTTGTTCCTCTGTCTTGAATGGCCTCCTGCACCATGGTGCTGTGGTCAGCTGGCTCACCCTCTCCTTAGCCCTTCTCCTCATTCACACAGGGAACAGGTACCTCATACCTGTTGGATAAGATCAAAAGCTGAGGCTCCTCCACTCCTGAACTCAGGATCTCCCTACCTGCCTCACTTGCAATCACACCCCGTTGTTCATGATCACTAACTGAATTTGAATTACTTAGTCTACTGGGTGTGACTACCTCCTGAAACAAAGCATCCAGGTAACTGTCCCCTTCCCGGATGTGCCACAGTGTTTGAAGCTCAGATTCCAGGTCATGAACTCTGAGCCAGAGTTCCTCCAGCAACCAACATTTGTTGCAGATGTGAGCACTGTCTTGCACAATGGGATCAGCCAGCACATCATCTGTCCAACCATCTTTACTACTTTATATAAATGTATAAGTTAAATACTTTCTAATACTTCTCTGCTGTGGTCTTTTTCAAATAACCAATTAATAGATAAATAGAAGTAAATTTTTAATCAATTACATGATACAGAAGATATAGAAAAAATAGAAAAACTTTTCATTACCAACAGACCACAGAGTCCTCTTTTTAGTTCGAGGTGGAGGGTGGGTGGGAGTCAGTACACATGTAGTGTCTCAGGTTCAGTGCTGCTCAAATATATTCCCGGCAGCCCCCTGGTTCTTACTGTCACCTCTCCCTCTGCTTTTGAAAAATGAAGGAAAAGGAGACAGTTGCCAAGAGCTGCTGAAACAAGGGAGAATGTATCATGACCTTTAAGAAGATATCAGAGAGATTGGCACAGAGCATAAAAGGAGATAAACAAATTGAGAACAAAACAAACATAAAAAATAATAAACCACAATGTTTAGTGTTGGATGGCGACATGACTGGAATTGACAGAGATAAAAGAGCAGATTTTTAAAAAAATGCAATTCAGGCTATATTACACTTACACAGTGGGAACACCTTTTTAATACATTTATCTGTTGGAATATTTTTCGCTCCCTGTCATCCTGTGAACTAAACAAATCAATGCTAATTATCGAGACTGGGAATAAGTGTCTGAAAAAGAACACATGTGAAAATCAATTAACCACACCCCAATTAACTTCCATCAAATCTGTTTTGATTAATTGTTAGTTTGTTGATTTTTGGTTGGAATCTCTTTACCTTTCCCACATTTCCAAACTGCTGTTTACTGCTTTCACACTGTCAGTATTAGATATAGACCTCCTGAAAACATTGTTGCAATGATTCTCCCAAAAAAATGATAATTTGAGAAACTTGTTTCCTTACAAGTTACTGAACACTAGCCTGAACGTTATCTGTACACGTCTCAACTAATTGCTTAATCAACATGATGACAAGTGGCAATGCAACAGTAAATGGAAGTCGTGTGTTAGAACATGTTTTTCCAATTGTCGAAAAACAAACCTGAAATAAAATATAAATATGGATCTTCATGTTACACGTCTCTTGACATTGATGTGAATTGCAATGTGTTTTGAATGAAATATGTTGGATTATCTATTGCCTTGTATGTATCTGTTGATACTTACATTGAGATATTTTCCTTTCTCCTTCCTTTCTTTGTAAACAATGAAGCATAAGGTGTTCACACAATAAAGTATAATCAAAATCACTGCCTGCTGGCTTTGTCAGATATGAGATGGTGCTGTATTTTTGATGTTTGTTTAGTTGGGTGTGCGCCATTTTGGTACATCACGAGGATCTTTATAAACATATCCTTTCCCTTTGTCAAGTCAATAGCAATCTACTTTGAAATATTGGAACACCATTCCAAATGGACATTTTTATCTCTATGTTAAAATACATTAATGAAGTAAATTAGCAATGACAGAAAATGCCTGTCTTCCCAGTTGCATTAGTTCTGGGGTAATTTAAAAAGTATCATTCACTGGATATTACTTAGATGGAGGGAAACTTTTGTTTTTACATCCTGAAACCCTTGTCATGTTGTTTCACATTTTGAATGCTGTCTCGAGCAGAAATTTTGTTTATGTAACTTCTTGCCATGACATAAAAGCTAAATAGAATGACATCAAGCTGAATTTAATCCATGAGTGGATCCTGAAATCAGTGGGATTTCTGAGTGGCTGGGTTGACTGCAGTCACACAGCAGTCTGTGAATGAGGACTACAGTCCCTTAGGAATTTTCAAACTAAGTGGCAGGGTTGTCCCCTCAGACTACTCCTGCATCTCCAAAAAAGACACATGCAGACACCTCCTGTGACACTATTCCACCACTGCTGTAAATCTAGTAATTGGGTTTGTGATTTCCTGAGTCTGACTTTAATACATTCACTGGCCACTGACCCTCAATTTGGAGTGCTAATGCATGCTGCCCAGTGTCTTCAGTCAAGCCTTTCCTCCAAGATTGAGGTCCCGCAATCTGTCTCAAGTCCTGCCCTGTAAACCATATCCCTCAGACTGCCAGAACGCTCCCCTTTAACCAATGCTCCTCCGACTGCAACATCAATCTTTTGCATCCTATGGTATCCGCAAAAAGAGCTGACTGCCAGGTTTTACTGAGATTCCATGATCCCCGATTCTACTCACTTCATCCCAAATAGCTTTAATGGGACAAGCAGCTTTCTTAATTGTTAATGGCTTTCCATCATGGTCTTGCAGGGTCAGTACCTCACTGATTGTGCACCCAGCATTTAATTGTTGCCTCCCATAAAACACTGTAGTCCAATCCTGGTGTAATTCCTGTTCCAGCCTGACTAATTTTTCACCTTCCCTCAATGAATTCCTGTTCAATCTTAAATAATCTGTCAAATATTTCACAAAAATATAATGTTCTCATTTACATTTTAACTTAAACCTGGAAACTCCGATATATGGTCAAAAGCCAACTTGAGCTGTAAAAAATGTAAATGTTGGACAAATATTCCAACTTGCTCTGTTTGTTTTCTGCACACAGACCAAACTGCTCTGAAGTTTTTCATCACTTAATGCATGTTGTTTTTATGATATACTTTCCAGTCATGGCCTTGAGCAAAAGGCTAAGCTAGTGGTTAAATCCACTGAGTTTTGCAACTGTAGCTTGAATTACACTGTGCAATACTTTTGCTTTAATACTTGTACATTACATTATATGGTTTCAAACATTTGCATTAAAATCCAACCTTAATGTTAGTGCACATATGCAGTGAGCTGTCAGTATGAAGGATGATCTTTATTTGAAGTTGAAACTTTAATCCATAAAGAAGAGCTCAAACATTTTTAAGAAGAATGTTTTAAATGGATTATTCATGAACTAAATTTCCTGCTGGGCATTTTTAACTTTGTAATACCGTGTGGTGGAGCAATCAGCTTGTAATATTTACATTTTTCACATTCATTGTATTTCCTTCTTGCAATGTCCTCCAGGGTTGTTGCAGAATGTCTGTGGAAGCTGGCCCCACTTAAATCTTTTCATATTGCAAATAATGTGTTGTTCTTGTTTCTGTTGTGATCTGTAAATTTCAGATACCAAGCCTAAGGGATATATAAATTGTAGCAAAAGCAGTACCAACATGCTCCTTAAGCAAAGGCACGAGTTACATATTCAACTTGTTGTGTACTTTATTATATTTCACAAGATGGCAGATAATCAGTGAACCTCTATGAAATTTCATGAGAATCACCTCTATTGGTTGTCTCTGAGTTCATTTGCCTTGAAAAACTCTACACTCACAAATGCTGTATTTCCTTTATCTTATGCTTTAAACCAATTATCTGCATTTTGTGATACCAGTCTGGAGTATCTTGGGCTGTCAGTGTCTGCTTACACTCTGTTACTGAGGCAGCTTTATCCTGACCTTGAAGGGAAGATATTCACATTTTTATCTACCATAGCATTTTTTATTTAACATTTGTATATATGTTGTGAACATAGCTGTCTATTGGTAGTGTCTAAGACCTCTCTCTTCACATGTTCATACTAGGCTAGACTCTTATTAATGTCAGAATCATTTGCTCAATTATTTCATCATAATTAATATGAATCACATTATGCCACAACTGCTTCCATTTTTTTCCCCTTAGTTTGTATGATTCCTGTAATTTACTTCTACTTCCTTACATAGTCTTTCTAAAAAATAATTTCATTCTTAACATAATTGTTACCATGATCAATGGTACATTATCCCCATCTTCATATTGTGCCCATCCCCTTAAAATCCAAATCTCATCGGCTGAGATGATGTGGATGCCTGATTTTACAACCTGATCTAGCTTATTTTTACCTTGTCTGGAAATGTTGGAGCAGCTTGGGGTGTGGTAGCAAATTAGTAATGTCACTGGATTAGTAATATTCTGGGGTCATGTGTTCAAATTCCATGCCTGATGGTGAAAATTGAATTAATTAAGATCTGGAATTAAGAGCTCTGTAATGGCAACCATGTAATCATTGTCAATTGTTATAAAAACCCATTTCATTCACTAACCTCATAACTTTTTCAACCATATGTGTTTCATAAAAAATATTTTTTGGCAGCTCACAACAGGCTGCAAGACCTTTGCTATATTTATGACTTTGGAGCCACATCTTGTACGTTCTAACGTAGAGTTGATGATGTTGTTTCCTACTGCTTTTGTATTTTGTCAAGATTTGAAGGAGATGATGATGATGCCCACACATTTGTCTGTCACAAGAATCCCTGATGTTTTATTGTTGTACTGATTGACGTTGGGCCCTTCTCACTACATAACAAATTGGATTGCCTATCCAATGTTAAATCCTTCTTGGTTTGAAGAAAGTCTGATAACTTTTCAGCCCTCATACTGACTGCTATACAATCTCTAATTAATTCATCCTTCAATGTACCATGCCTGCAATCTCATGCAAGATAATATAAATCCATCACCAAAGTTTCTAATAATTCTCCCATATGCTGAGATCGCTGATTGAATCTCACCTGTTCTATCATTAAATTCACTTTAGAGCTAAAGTGCATGTCAAATGATTTAATCAATGTATCATACTTTCTTCCCCACTTTGTTTAGTGGGACATCATCAGCTATTGTACCTACAGATTGCAAAAATGTGTTCATTGGATGGTACTACATGTTCTTGTGTCAGCCTGAAGCTGTTCTATTAAACTGAAACTTCTGCTTCCAATGTTGCCACTTCTGGACTCATCCACATTACTAAAATTATGAAGTAATGGCAAGCTCTGAACCAGAGCTGCCAAGCCTATGGACTATTGTACCTGATTACGCAGCATGAGTACTTGAGCTTTTCCTTCCTACTGTCAAATTATTCTGATGAGCAGGTGCTGGTGTTGAGTCTTGTGACTCTGCTACTTATCATGTTAATCCAGTCATTTGGTTTGTCTCTGACACACATTTTATTTTTGACTTTTTGTAATTATCTCCCTGTCTTAATTACTCGGTTCATAAGCCATCCCTTCGCTTGCTAATCAGCTGTTTATTCACACCATTTGACATTTCTGGTCACATTCAAAGACTTGTTATTCAGCCTGTCAACACCTCACTTACACTGTTTGTACTTAGCCATTGAGTTATTTCTCCACCTATATACTCTTTGCCTGTGCACTTCCCTCCTCCTTAGCTGACAAAGGAACAGCACTTTAAAAGCTTATGAATTCAAATAAACCTGTTGGACTATAACCTAGTGTCGTGTAACTTCTGAAAGTATTCTGATTCAGTGTTTTTCTTCTCCAGAGTATTGCTGATTTGTGTCCAGGCTTTAAAATCTTCTAAAATACTTTTATTTTCCTTACCCTTTTGAGTCTTCTGACGAGGAGGCCATCTAATCAAAAACATCTGAGCGTTTTTTAAATCTCTGCCTTTGGTGTGTCCTTTCCAACTTTTTTGTTCTTGAAGTCTTGGCCTACCTTAAGATTCTCCTCTATTTAACTATGTCTCCTAGACTTTGTTTTAACTGCACACCTGGTTCGGGAGGTTTTATTTTTCAGTTGTGACTATTCTTCAGTCCAACAGTGCTTCTTGCACACTCCATGCACACTTCTTGACTTTGATTGTATTTAGAAGAATCAGGCTCAATCTTTATGCTTGGTATCTAATGTATTAATACTTCTCATTTTCTTTATTCAACAGTTTACAATTGAAATTTTGATAGCATTCAATAAAAGACCACTTGCACTTGTTTTAAGGAACATGTTTAACTTGAATTATGTTTTACCTCACAAATCTAACCTGCACTTCACCAGTATCTTGAATTCTGTTGTATTTATAATGCCTCTACAAAGAAAACATTTACAACTGTCACAATTCTCTTATCAGCTATGATTACAGTGGCTAATTATTGCTGCACCAGAATTATCAAGTCTAATTACTTCAGGACTAAACTAGTGTTCTGGAGTATGGGAAAACCATTGAAGCAGCTGCAAATTACCCATGAACCTGCAGGAATTAGCACTTGATTTTCAGCTAATGTTCTGAAATGATTAGAATTTTTAAATATGTCTCAATTTCATGAGTCTTTTTTGCAATTCCCAATAACCATCTACCCCACCGTTCATGTTTAACCCCATTAGTTCATGTTTATGTTCATTTCGGTTGTTATAAGAAATATACTATTTAGTGTCAGTATAAGTTAAATAGTATTTAGGCTTTACTTTGTTAATTCTTGGATAAATTATGGATTATTGTGGCATTATTCTTTCATAAATAATTAAGATTTCAAGTTTAATGAACTTGCGAAAAGTAGATGCTTTTGAGACCGCAACAACTGTCTATGTAGTTGTTTGGCTCGCAAGGTGGCTCAGTAGTTAGCACTGCTGTCTCGTAGCACCAGGGACCCAGAACAATTCCTGCCTCAGGCTACTGTCTGTGTAGAGTTTGCACAGTGTCCCTGTGTCTGCGTCGGTTTCCTTCCACAATCTAATGATGTACAGGTCAGGTGAATCAATCATACTTAAATTGCCCATAATGTTAGTTACATTAGGTAGGGGAATGGGTCTGGGTGCGTTACTCTCCGGAGTGTCGGTGTGGACTTGTTGGGCCAAAGTGCCTGTTTCCATACTGTAGGGAATCTAATCTAATGCTTTTGCTGTTGGATGTTAACAATTTCTGTTGACTTTCAAGTTTAATAATAGTTAAATACCTTTGCTGATAAATATCAAGCATAACTCACCACTGAATCTGGAACAGAGTTTCAATTGAGGATGCTACCTTGTTTTAAAACTGTAGCCCTTACAAGTACCCAAAAGAGACTTATGAACAATATTATACAATTGAGAGTTTGACTGTGTGCACATTCAATTACTTTGAGACGTGGTGACTGTAGTGATATGGGAGACTAACCAAAGCAAAATATTAATTTGCATGTACTTCATTTTTCGGAAGAGGCCGGTTACAGATTCAAATTGGTATGTTCCCAAATAACACAACACGGGCAGCACAGTGGCTCAGTGGTTAGTACTGCAGTCTCATAGCATCAGGGACTCAGGTTTGATTCCACCCTTGGATGACTGCCTGCCTGGAGTTTGCACATTCTCCATGTGTCTGCATGGGTTTCCTCTGGGTGCTCTGGCTTCGTCCCACAGTCTAAACATGTGCAGGTTAGGTGGATGCTAAATTAACCATAGTGTCCAGAGATGTGCAGGTTAAGTGGACTAGCCGTGGTAAATGCAGGGTTACAGCGATAGGGTAGAGAGGGGAATCTGTTGGGATGCTCTTCTGAGAATCATTGTGGGCTGAATGACCTGCTTCCGAACTGTAGGGATTCTACTATTCTATTCTACAAAAAGAAACAAAAGCAGCACATCAATCGAGCTCTAACCCAATCAGTTTATGCAGAATGCATTCCACAGAGAGGAATCTTACTTTTAAACAGTGAATGGATGTCAACTGATGGTTAAAAGTACTGAGAGCATGCCAGAAGTCCACACTAACCTGTTTATAGCACGTGGCTGTGAGAAAACTCTCAACACGAGTAGTTGATTGCCAATTCAACTTTGTTAATACCTCGAACAACTGTCTTCAACCTTAACTGTACCTCTCTGGGTTCCCTTGCATTGTAGCATATTTCAATGATAGCAAGTTAATGTGTTTGTGATTGAGATGGCTAATGACATTTTAAAAGTTTCATCACACATCTGTTAGCTAGCAAAAATGAAACACAGAATCCCTATATTATGGAAACAGGCCTATCAGCCCAACAAATCCACATAGAGTCTCTGAAGAGTAACCCACCCAGACTCATCCCCCTATCCTATATTTACCCCTAATTAATGCACCGAACCGACACATCCCTGAACACTATGGGCAATTTAGCATGGCCAGTTCACCTAACCTTCATATCTTTGGACTGCGGGAGGAAATCCACACAGACATGAGGAGAATGTGCAAACTCCACACAAACAGTCGCCCAAGATTGAAATCAAACCCAGGTCCCTGGTGGTGTGAGGCAGCAGTGCTAACCACTGAGCCAGAGGTACATATGCTGTGAATGTGCTTTCAATTTTTGGAAATGTTCCATAAATCCATTGGAGGTAGATTTCATTACTGCTGAATTTTTTATTTGAGCTCCACTTCCAGTCTGAGACCAATGTCAATCTTCATAGTAAAAAAGACATTCAGCTCAATGATATCCTTTCGGAAAGGAAATCTGCCATCTTTACTCAGTCTGGCCTGTCTGTGAGTCTGGACCCATAGTATCATAGTTGATTTTTAATTGGCCTTTAGACAAATAGGTATAGGCAATAAATGTTGGCCTAGCAATGCTGATATCCTATGAAAGAATATGTAGTTATATACACCAATACAGTATGGATACCAATTGCACCATATTATGCTAGAATTCAGAGGAGAATCAAAGTGAGCAGCAACAACATGCTCAATGAGAGCCTTCCCCTCACAGACCTGATGTTTCACAAGAGACGAGTGAGGAACAGAACAGTGTAGCTTACAGGAGATGGTATGTACAACACAGAGTGCATCGGCAGACAATCTGTTTCTTTGACATGTCTGAAAGCAGTGTCACTGGGAACTCAATAGAACACACCAGGTTATCCAAAAAGTTGTGGTCTATTGGAAGATGACCTGCTGCCAAGTGGATCGGGTGGTTTTACCAGTGCTTGTCAAAGTGATCACTATTCTTTGACTTCAGCTCTTTCCAGGGGCTGATATTTGTGAAATATTGCAATTACTGTGCCACAAGTGTATCATATAAGTTTTCAATGCCAGGAAATTTAGAGGTCAGTCAGCATAACTGGACTTGTATCCATGACTGGCTTTCCCCTAGTGCAGGTTATGATTCTGTACTTGTGGCAGTCAAAATGCCTCCATGTTGCTGAGGGATGTGGATTACAAAAAGTTTTAATTCCATCCTTGTGAAATTTGCGTGCAACCACAGAAAAATTGTCATGCTTTTGCATTCAAGTTTCCAAAGGAGCTGACATGGTTTGTTCATTGAAACAATGAGTTTCCATATAAATTCACCAACTGAGCCTTCGAGAACAATGCTATCTATTCAAAACCTGGCTGATGACACCAATTAGGAACCCAAGCAATGTGGCTGAAGAATACAACAATCAGAACCACATGACAACAAATTGTGTTAGAAGTCACACAACACCAGGTTATGGTCAAACGGGTTTAGTTGAAGTCAGAAGCTCAGGGGAAGGACAAAGGAGCAGTGCTCTGAAAGCTTGTGATTTCAAGTAAACCTGTAGACTATAACCTGGTATTGCGTGACTTCTGACTTTGCCTACCCCCATCCAACACTGGTACCTCCATATCACAACAAATTGTGTAACAGATAAGTCAATTGGAATGCTGAATATGGACTTTTTTCCACAGACATGAAGGTACCTTCAATAAACAACACTTGAGATTAAGTGTGATGTGCTGTTCTCTGAAAATGTATAGAGCAGTGAGGAGGAGAAACAAGAAGAAGGAAAGCGATGGATATGGTCATGGTACCAGTTGGGATGGACCTTGCTGCTCAGTCTGTCCTCACAACGGCACACTGTTTTATTTTTAAGTTCGTTCACAGGATGAGAGCATGAATTGGCTAGTCCAGCATTTATTGCCCATCCCTAATTGCCCAGAGGGGGCCAGACAAGGATGGCAGTTTCTTTCCCTAAAGAACATTAATGAACCAGATGGGTTTTTCTGACAATTAATTCATGGTTACCATCAGACTCTAAATTCCAAATTTTGTTATTGTTTGAATTCAAATTCCATCAAGAGCAGCACAATGGTTCAGTGGTTAGCACTGCTGCCTCACAGCACCAGGGACCTGGGTTTGATTCCCGTCTCGGGTGACTGTCTGTGTGGAATTTGCACATTTCCCCATTTCTGCATAGGTTTCCTCCAGGTGTTCCGGTTTCCTCCCACAATCCAAAGATGTGCATGTTAGGTAAATAGGCCATGCTAAATTGCCTGTAGTGTTAGCTGGATTAGAGTCAATGTTAGACTGGTGATGGAAAAACACAGCAGGTCAAGCAGCATCCAAGGAGCATGAAAATCGACATTTCGGTCAAAAGCCCTTCATCAGGTACCCACTTCTGCCTGTTAGGTGTATTATTCAGGGGTAAATATAAGGTAGGGGAATGGCTCTGGGTGGGTTACTCTTTGGAGGGTCTGTGTGAACTTGTTGAGCCGAAGGGGCCTGTTTCTATACTGTAGGGAATCTAATCATCTGCTGTAGCAGGATTTGAACTCAGGTCCCCAAAACATGAGCTGGGTCTCTGGATTAGCAGTCCAGTGATAATGGGACAAGGACATCACCTTCCCACATGGTGAGGTTGCAACAGTGTACTCATCTGGCAGCCACATAGTCAACACATTTGGCCCTGCAACAGTGAATTCCACCTCAGTCTCAGCACAAAACACTCCAGCACTCAACATAGCATTATTGTCAGGAACACATTTTTTGGCTGTATATTTAATCCCAACATATAACAGAAGTGAGAAGGTCACTTACCAGGCAGCAGGTAAAACTAGCAAGCAAAAATAAATACAAAGAATTGATCAAAGTTTGTGCGAAGATTTGTAGCTCGGGTGCTCGTTGTTGTGGTTCTGTTCGCTGAGCTGGAAATTTTTGTTGCAAACATTTCGTCCCCTGGCTAGGCGACATCATCAGTGCTTGGGAGCCTCCTGCGAAGCGCTTCTTTGATGTTTCCTCCGGTGTTTATAGTGGTCTGTCCCTGCCGCTTCCGGTTGTCAGTTTCAGCTGTCCGCTGTAGTGGTTGGTATATTGGGTCCAGGTCGATGTGTTTGTTGATGGAGTTTGTGGATGAATGCCATGCCTCTCGGAATTCCCTGGCTGTTCTCTGTCTGGCTTGCCCTATGATAGTAGTGTTGTCCCAGTCGAATTCATGTTGCTTGTTGTCTGCGTGTGTGGCTACTAAGGATAGCTGGTCGTGTCGTTTCTTGGCTAGTTGATGTTCATGTATGCGGATTGTTAGCTGTCTTCCTGTTTGTCCTATATAGTGTTTTGTGCAGTCCTTGCATGGTATTTTGTACACTACATTCGTTTTGCTCATGTTGGATATCGGGTCCTTCGTTCTGGTGAGTTGTTGTCTGAGCGTGGCTGTTGGTTTGTGTGCCGTTATGAGTCCTAGGGGTCGCAGTAGTCTGGCTGTCAGTTCCGAGATGCTCCTGATGTATGGTAGTGTGGCTAGTCCTTTTGGTTGTGGTATGTCCTCGTTCTGTGGTCTTTCTCTTAGGCATCTGTTGATGAAGTTGCGCGGGTATCCATTTTTGGCGAATACCTTGTATAGGTGTTCCTCTTCTTCTTTTTGCAGTTCTGGTGTACTGCAGTGTGTTGTGGCCCTTCTGAATAGTGTCCTGATGCAGCTTCGTTTGTGTGTGTTGGGGTGGTTACTTTCATAGTTTAGGACTTGGTCTGTTGTGTGGCTTTCCTGTATACCCTTGTAGTGAATTCTCCGTTTGGTGTTCTCTGTACCATCACGTCTAGGAATGGGAGTTGGCTATCCTTTTCTTCTTCTCTCGTGAATCGGATTCCTGTGAGTGTTGTGTTGATGATCCGGTGTGTTTTTTCTATTTCCGTGTTTTTAATGATTACAAACGTGTCATCGACATATCTGACCCAGAGTTTGGGTTGAATTTGTGGTAGGACTGTTTGTTCTAACCTTTGCATAACTGCCTCTGCTATGAGTCCCGAGATTGGTGATCCCATGGGTGTTCCGTTGATTTGTTCGTATATCTGGTTGTTGAATGTGAAGTATGTTGTGAGGCACAAGTCCAGTAATTTAAGTATGCCGTCTTTGTTGATAGGTTCAGCGTCCTGTTTTCTGTTCTGTATGTCCAGTAGGTTGGCTCTTGTTTCTCTGGCTAGGGTTTTGTCAATCAAAGTGAACAGTGCCATCACGTCGAATGATATCATGGTTTCTTCTTTGTCTATGTGTATATTTCTGATGATGTCCAAGAATTCCTGTGTTGATTGTATAGAGTGTTTGGATCCGCTGACCAGGTGTTTCAGTTTCTGTTGTAGTTCTTTGGCCAGTTTGTATGATGGTGTCCCTGGCAGTGATACTACACTGCAGTACACCAGAACTGCAAAAAGAAGAAGAGGAACACCTATACAAGGTATTCGCCAAAAACGGATACCCGCGCAACTTCATCAACAGATGCCTAAGAGAAAGACCACAGAACGAGGACATACCACAACCAAAAGGACTAGCCACACTACCATACATCAGGAGCATCTCGGAACTGACAGCCAGACTACTGCGACCCCTAGGACTCATAACGGCACACAAACCAACAGCCACGCTCAGACAACAACTCACCAGAACGAAGGACCCGATATCCAACATGAGCAAAACGAATGTAGTGTACAAAATACCATGCAAGGACTGCACAAAACACTATATAGGACAAACAGGAAGACAGCTAACAATCCGCATACATGAACATCAACTAGCCACGAAACGTCACAACCAGCTATCCTTAGTAGCCACACACGCAGACAGCAAGCAACATGAATTCGACTGGGACAACACTACTATCATAGGGCAAGCCAGACAGAGAACAGCCAGGGAATTCCTAGAGGCATGGCATTCATCCACAAACTCCATCAACAAACACATCGACCTGGACCCAATATACCAACCACTACAGCGGACAGCTGAAACTGACAACCGGAAGCGGCAGGGACAGACCACTATAAACACCGGAGGAAACATCAAAGAAGCGCTTCGCAGGAGGCTCCCAAGCACTGATGATGTCGCCTAGCCAGGGGACGAAACGTTTGCAACAAAAACTTCCAGCTCGGCGAACAGAACCACAACAAAGAATTGATTGTTATGTAGCTCAAATATGTAAACTTTATCAGTCAACAGCAATCCTATTTAAATATATTTCACCTTTCACGGGATGTGGACATCGTTGTCTTAACCAGCATTTATTGCTCAACCTGACCTATCCTCAAGAAGGTGTCAACTTTGTAATTGCATTTGTGAAATTTTACCCCTTATTCTGCTACTTAAACCTGGTGCAGCCCATGGTTTCAACAAAGAGAATAACAGGCTGCTCAGTCTGTGTTCTGACTCACGTGATGTTCTTAAACAGCATCCTCTGTTTATCTTTGAACTATTGAAGACTCAAGCGAATGACTGCCCCACATGCAACTGTGCATGGGCAGATTTTGGTCAGTGGCAGTATATCGCTCTCGCTCAGGGGATGCAATGGGTGAGAAGTGGAAATGCATTCTACAGTGTCTCACTTTGATATTCCTTTCATCATCATTCCTTTTGCTGCCATCATACACTTTCCTGTTAACATGACCTTGAGTGAACTTTGATGTACATCAGTGTGGTATGGAAGAGCCATGGAAAGGTTCTGATCTGCTCTATTTCCACTACCATTCAGAGTAAGGGCCAGCAAACCTTTTCTTGGAAAGTGTCAATTGAGACTCAATGTACATGGCTACTACTTCCATGAATAAAGATTAACATCATAAAAGCCAGTGAAATTATGGTACTCCTGTTAAAGATGGACTCATCCTCCAAGTTATAGGGTCATTGAGGCATAGAAATGTACAGCACGGAAACAGATCCTTTGGTCCATGCCGAATATAATCACAAACTTATCTGGTCCACCTAGCTGCTCCTGGCCCATATCTCTCCAAATCTTTCCTATTTTGTATTTATCCAAATGGTATTTTAAATTTGGTAATTGTACCCACATCCACCACTTCCTCGGAAAGTTCATTCCACACGCAAACTACCCTCTAGTTAAAAAATTAGCTTCCTCTGTCTTTCTTTCACTCTCTCTCCTCTCACCTAAATCATATGCCTTCTGGTCATGAAGTTCTCCTATCCTCGGTGAAAGACAGCTACCATTAACTCTATCCATCCCCCTTACTATTTTATAAGCTTCAATCAGGTTGCCCCTCAACCTCCTACACTCCAGTAAAAAAAGTCCCAGCCTTTCTTTATAACTCAAACCTTCTGTACCTGGAAACATCTTGGTCAATCTTTTCTGAACACACTTTAGCTTGAAAATATCTTTCTAATAACTAGGCAATCAGTATTCGAGAAGAGGCTTCACCAATGTCTCATACAGCCTTAGCATGACTTCCCAACTCCTATACTCAAAGGGCTGAGCAATGAAGGCAAGCGTGCCAAATGCCTTTTCAACCACTCTGTCTCAATGTGACACAAGCTTCAATGAATCATGTCCCTGCATGCTGAGGTTTCTCTGTTCTACAGCACTACCCAAGGTCCTACCATTGATTGTGTAAACCCTACCCAATGCAAAAACCCTACAAAATGCAATATCTTGCATTTATCGAGATTGAACTCCATCTGCTATTTTACAGCCCATTGACCCATTTGATCATATTCCCTTTGTAATCTTAGAAAATCTCCTTCACTGTCTGCTATGCCATCAAATTTGGTGTCATCTGTAAACTTACAACCATGCTTTCTATATTCTCGTCCAAGTCATTTACATAAATGACAGACATAAGAGGTGCGTACAGTGACACTGGAAAAACTGTCAGTACCTCACACGTCTTTTGTTGCTGTTTTAGAATTATTCTCTTTCTGATCCACCTTTGCAATAGCATCCACCTGAGCAGCAATTAAGGTTTTCTGGATCCTCTGACTATCTTCAGTTTTCCAGTTTTCCATGTGCACCATTCACTCTTAATTACCTGTGGTGTGAGGGACTCTAGGTGAAACTGTCTTACCTGTTCCACTGAGATGAGTTAATGGAACTAGTGCATGATCTAGGTAAAAACAATGACTGCAGATGCTGGAAACCAGATTCTGGATTAGTGGTGCTGGAAGAGCACAGCAGTTCAGGCAGCATCCGAGGAGCAGTAAAATCAACTTTTCAGGCAAAAGACCTTCATCAGGAAAACAGGCAGAGAGCCTGAAGGGTGGAGAGATAAGTGAGATGAGGGTGGGGGTGGGGAGAAAGTAGAATAGAGTACAATAGGTGAGTGGGGGAGGGGATAAAGGTGATAGGTCGGGGGGAGGGGGGAGTGGATAGGTGGAAAAGAAGATAGGCAGGTAGGACAAGTCATGGGAACAGTGCTGAGTTGGAAGTTTGGAACTAGGGTGAGGTGGAGGAAGGGGAAATGAGGAAACTTTTGAAGTCCACATTGATGCCCTGGGGTTGAAGTGTTCCGAGGCGGAAGATGAGGCGTTCTTCCTCCAGGCTCCCTCACCACCAGACGCCTGGAGGAAGAACACCTCATCTTCCGCCAGGCGTCTGGTGGTGAGGGAGCGGCGGTGAACTCCCCCTCCCACTCCATGTGCTCGGCAGAGTGGGAGGGGGAGTTGAAATGTTGGGCCACAGGATGGTGTGGTTGATTGGTGTGGGTGTCCCAGAGATTTTCCTAAAGCGCTCTGCTAGGAGAGCAAAGTCTCCCCAGTGTAGAGGAGCAATGGATACAATAAATGATATTGGTGGATGTGCAGGTAAACCTTTGGTGGATGTGGAAGGCTCCTTTTAGGGCCTTGGATGGAGGTGAGGGAAGAGGTGTGGGCGCAGGTTTTGCAATTCCTGTGGTGGCAGGGGAAGGTATCAGGATGGGAGGGTGGGTTGTAGGGGGGGCGTGTGCAATTCCTGCGGTGGCAGGGGAAGATGCAATTCCTGCGGTGGCAGGGGAAGGATAATCTGCACATACTAATGATTCAGCAGCTACAGAGTGAATGAGTATTAAAAGTGCTATTGTTCTTCTGCAACACCTCCTCACTGCTTGAAGGGCCAATGTGAGATGAAAATCATGAATTTGTCCTTATGTAGGTCTTCAGTGGACATTGAGCACACAATTATATTTCACTTGTTGATGATGTCAGGTGAATAAGAGTGAATTTTTTTTGTGCCATATGATAGTTAGTTCTGTCACCAGGAACTGGGAGACCCCCATCTCTCCATCTCCAAGGAGCAAGCATGCTGTGAGTCAGCTTTGCTCCAGCTCGGGTACAGAGCCTCTTCTCCTGCAAGGAAGCAAGTGACTTACAATTATGAACAATGTGTGAACTTATTGGAAGGACAAGTATTGATGGTGACTTTGAAGAAGAAGCTTGACATTGTATAAAGATGAGGTTTTTTGTCAGTTGGTAAACTGAGGAAGTATATCAGCAGGAAGTGATAGTGAACCTCAAAAGTAAGTTGTTTTGAAGAGCGATTATGCATATGTTGGCCTGGGAAGATATAGCGTGTGGGTTTGAGGTGGCATGCACATCAGCACATGGTCTGATTAAGTTCGTAAAGTGTCTTCCTGCACTGTATCCAGGAGCATTTTTCCACAAACCGCCTCATAGTCTCTGGCCATTTGTTTTCTCAGGCAAGCTATTTCTTCCTGTTGGCTGAAGGGAATGCCCTATGAACATATACAGACTGCAGCTTCAGTTCCAGAGAATTATGTGTAGATTGAGCTACAGCTTTTATCTCATTGTAAATCCATTAGTATAGTTGCTTTCTCTGTTATTCCATCTGCACAATTTTTAGCTACCATTTTCACAGTTTCCTTGTTTTAAAAAGTACAACTGGGATAAATTCTTGCAGATCATTATTCTACCTTCATCAGCTAATTGGTCAGAAATCCTGGATCTTAGATTTAAACAAAATGTCTACATTTTAAAACCTCTAGCCAATGTGTTACACATACTTATGGGTTCCTCACTTGCTGCAGAGCTCCCTAAACCCCAACTCATCAAACATGGAATTTCCATCCTACGCCTGGCACTGCTTTGTTGTTCAATATTTTGTAAGGGAAACCTGTACATGCTCTGAATCTTAACACTTGAAGTGACATTTTCATTTCTAATACCCCTGGAATTAATATAGCTGCCAGAAGCAATTTTAACCAAGTTATTTATCTGTATCTTGTAGCTTTTGACAACGGTAACTGTGTCAAAGAGAAATATTTCCCTTGATATCTGCGTATCAGTTTTATACTTGACAATAAGAGACTCTTGAAAGTCCTGCAGGGGCTATTTATAATCAACACAGCATTTGGTACAGCTCTGTATGTGTCAGTGAACAACTTGAAACCCAATTACTTTCATGGTTCTTCACTTGGTAGCTATCTACTCAAGTAAATTATGCTTTATTGTTGAAAGAATTGAAAACATGGAGAGATTTTTCTGACAGAAGTGGCAGGACATATCCAATTAAAATAAAATTTTAGGACATCTATCCTATTGATTTCGTTCTGTGGACAGATTACCTTTATTGGGCACTGCCTTGTTCTGAACACCTGATCTAGCCAAGAATGACAAAATGACTTTCATATTCAGCATTTTTCAAGAATATTTGAGAACAAAGCAAATTAAACTTGATATATTGTATCAAAAGAACTGAAATACAATAATTGGCCTGGGTATTCTGTGACAGCAAAAAAAAAACAATTTAATCAAATCATTTAGCGATTTGGTTATCCAGAGTTACAAAGGTACGAACCATAAAAATTTTGAAGGTGCCAGGGTTTTTTAAAGGAAATGAAGAATGCCAGAAGCTGCAGTAGAACAGTATTCAAGAAAATATCTATTTACATTCTTTGTACATTTATGTATGCAAGGAACCAAATAAAATAATTTTCTTGGAATGTAATTCTATAAACAAATAAAAGCACATACAGTATTACACAGTAAATGTTTCAGCCATATGATTTTTCTCCTTGTGTTTATGCTGCATCTTACATTTCATCCTCCTGTACTTTATCGAATTGTATCAGCCATTGGTGATCCATTTATCCTGCAAGTTTGAACTTTAACTTCTGTTCGCCCATGTGCACACAAGTTTTTTTTATTATATTTTCACAAACTGACCTATATAACGCCAAACCTTTAAATGTATATCCTGGTGTGTGTCTGTTTCTCCACCATCAAGCCTGATATCACTATCACCCTATATATCACACTATTGCTGATCCTAGTACAGTGCGATATATAGCAGCAGCAGCATTGGATACCCCTGAAACTAAAATGTCAACCTGATGATTCTATAACATGCTTGCTAAACAGCAGAAGTAATGAGCTATAGAATTAAAGAGTCACAGATAGATTGTTAGTTCACAAAAAATTTGGCAGATGGAGTTAAAAAAAACAACTTGCCCACTGAGGCAGGAATAATACAAAAGCAGCATACAGCTGCATATTTCCAAATCCAGCAGCTTAAGGACCAACGTCTTGCTGGTTCTCATAGAAAAAAGAAATTGGAGTGTGTCAATTCAAAGATGAATGTCTTAATCCAGTGAATAGGAAATGCAAGAAAATCAACTGAGGTGACTGGAAAGAGATTTAGGTTTATGTTCATGTTGTGGAAGATATGAGTTCATTTCACACTCATTGAATTTGATAAGTCGTTTATGTCTCCCCCTATTTCCTTACATCAGCATAACCTGTTTAAAATGAGAAGAGTTGAATCAAAACGTGTCTAGTTTTTGGTCAGTGCTGGTGTTTGGGTAGTTGAATTATAAAAAGTGTATGCACTTGAAAAGAAAACATTAATTAAAGTTAAAAAATTAGTCAAGTGATTAGGATTGCAGTTGCAATATTTTTGTTTAGATCATAAAACCATAACATATCAGAATGAGGCCATTCAGCCCATTGACTCTGCTATGCTGTTCATTCTTGGCTGATATATTTCTCAACTCCATTATTCTGTCTTCTCCCCCCAGCTTTTGATCCCTTGACCAATCAAGAGCCTATCTACCTCTGTCTTCAATCACTCAATGACATTGACTCCAAAGCCTTCTGTGGTAATAATTTCCACAAATTCATCACTTTCTGGCTGAAGAAGTTCCTCCTTATCTCATTTGTAAATGCTCAACCCTTCACTCTGAGGCTTTGACTGCAAATCCTAGGCTTTCCTAGTGTTAGAAACATCTTCTCCATATCTAGTCTATCCTGGCCTCTCAGTATCCAGTCGGTTTCTCTAAGATCTTCCCCCTCACATCCTTCTAAAATCCATCGAGTACAGATACAGTGTTCTCTACCATTCCTCACATGACAGGCCCTTCATCCCAGGTATCACTCTTGTAAACCTTCTCTACACCCTCTCTAATTCCAGCACATACTTCGTTAGGTATGATGTCCAAAGCTGCTGACAATATTCAAAATATGTTCTGTCTCTGCTCTTCTGTTCAAGCCCTCTTGACATGAATACTAACATTGAATTTTGCCTTCTTAACTGTCAAATGAAGCTACATGGTAACCTTAAGCGGATCATGAACAAGGACTCCCAAGTCCCTTTGTTTTGCAGATTTCTGAAGCATTCCCCTACTTTGAAAACAGTCAATGCCTCTATTCTTGCATGACCTCACACTGTCCCCCATTGTATTCCATCTGCTACTTCTTTGTTCACTCTCCTAACCTGTCCACTTCCTTCTACAGCCACCCTGCTTCCTCAATACTCCCTGTCCGTCCACCTATCTTTGTGTCATCTGCAAATTTATCAATGATGCCCTCAGTTCCTTCATCCAGATTATAAATGTATAATGTGATTAAGTGTGGTTCCCAACACTGACCAGCTCTAGTCACAAGCTGCCATTCTGATGACGACCCATACATCCCCACCCTTTGCCTCCTGTCAGTAGGCCACTCCTCTATCCATGCCAGTACCTGGCTCCTACTTTATTTATCTATTTCCTGTGCAGCACCTTGTGAAAGGCCTTCTGAAATCCAAACAGATCATATTCACTGTCAGTGCTTTGTCTCACTCATTACCTCCTCAAACAATTCACCAGTTTTGTCAGGTATGACTTGCCCTTGATGAAGCCATGCTGATTCAACACTCTTTTAAATTCAAGTACTCCACAATATCAGCCTTGAAGTGGACACTAAAATCTTAGCCAATTTGTCTCATTCTCCCATAATCCTGCAAATGGTCTCCGGTACAAGACCAATTTTTCATTCATTTTTGGGAAGTGGTAGTCACTGGCCGGCATTTAGCACTTAACCCCCAGAGGGCAGTTAAGAGTCAAACACATTGTTGTGGGCCTGGAGTCAAGATTAACTGACCTATAATTTCTTGACTTCTGTCACCCTCCCTTCTTAAAATGGGGTGTATTACATAAATCATTCTCTAGTCCTCTGGATCCTCCATGATGCCAATAATTCATGAGAGATCACCACCAAAGCCTCCACAATCTTCTCAGCTATCTCCTCTAGAAATCTAGGGAGTAGTCCATCTGGTCAAAGTGAATTATCCATCTTCTGACCTTTCAGCTTCTCCAATAGTGATTGTCACAACACTCAAGTCGACTCCCTGATTCTCTTGAAGCTGGTACCACTCAAAGCCAACTGGAAAGCACAAATGTTACTGTACTTCCCAGGACTTGAAGTCTTTGTGAAGATTGGCTACTAGTTGGTGCAGTAGGGGCTTTTAGGATAAAGATGAACCTTAGTTTCAGGGTGGTCTGCAAGCAGAGTTTGGAGTTCAGTCAGCTTATTCTACTTCAACAGTTGTGGAGTTGAATTTTGGCTTGGTTCACTTCCTTGCATTGTCCAATAAGCAGATGATCATGTATGAATGTTTTGAAATATGGACAGTTGCCCTTAGGAGTGGACTCATTGCACCAAACCCTATAAGATTTCTGGCAGCAGAGCCAATTGGAATCATGAGATGGGTATTGTGTCCAACTTCAAGTCTGTACAAGGTGGGGTGAGGTGCAGGAGGAGGAGAGACAGTCAATCGCATATTGCACAATGAGGCCTTTAGCCCAAAGACTGAGTATTCATTTGAAATATTCTGATTGGTCTTAAAGTCAATAAAAGCAATAAGCTCAAAGATGTCCTTGGATAAATCCTCAATGATGCACTGCAGTCTATTAATTCTATGCATTGATTGTGTGGAAGTTTAATCTGTGGATTACTTAACAATATTTGTTGAAGATTGCTTGATGCAGAAGCCAACTACTGCAGCAAATCTTTGATTGATAAGGTTGTGTGTTTTTCAAAGCAAAACTATTAATGTCCAGACCTTTGCCTTCATTAATTGAAGAAGAAGGTAAGTTGACTGAATACACAGTACATCCCTGTTCTTTCACTGACACCACTCACTGCTTCTGCATACGGGATATCAGCTGCTACAATGATCTCACTTCAACAACTCGGGTTCAATGCACTGTCTAGGTACTTCATTATTTGGTCAATCACACTCGCTCTGCCATTCAACAAGGTCACAGCTGATCTGTTGGTCTTCTGAATTCTATATTCCTGTCTATCCTGTTAACCTTAGATTCTTGTTACACAAGGAAATCACTTGACTTCTGTCTCAAAAGTATTCCATGCTGGAGTCTCCAATGCATTCTTAGGCAGAGAGTTCCAAAGTTGCACTACCCTCTGCAATAAAAAAAGACATTATCCTTATTTCTGACCTAAAAGGGCATCACTAATTTAAACACATTGTTGCCTTATCCACATGTCCTTTTCACGTTAGATTAGATTCCCCCACAGTGTGGAAACAGGCCCTTTGGCCCAACAAGTCCACACTGACCCTTCAAAGAGTAACCCACCAGACCTCTTTCCCTCTGACTAATGCACATAATAACATTATGGGCAATTTAGCATGGCCAATTCACCTTTGGACTGTGGGAGGAAACCCACGCAGATGCGTGGATAATGTGCAAACTCCACACAGACAGTTACCCAAGGCTGGAATCGAACCTGAGTCACTGGTGCTGTGAGGCAGCAGTGCTAACCACTGAGCCACCAGGCTGCCCCATGTTCACCTAGTCAAAAACATTCAGGATCATATGCAAAATAAAAACTAAAAGAACTGCAGATGCTTAAATCAGAAAAACCAACAGAAATTGCTGGAAAAGCTCAGCAGGTCTGGCAGCATCTGTGAAGAGAAAACAGAGTTAACATTTCATGTCGGGTTTTGAGGAAAGGTCACTGGGCCCGGTGTGTTAACTCTGATTTCTCTTCACAGATGCTGCCAGATCTGCTGAGCTTTTCCAGGATCTTGTACACTTCAATCAAGTTACTACTGATCTTCTAAACTCCCACCCTGTCAAATCATTTGTAATATGATGCAGGAACTCCACCTTGGGAGTTCCAGGATTTTGACCCAGTCACAGCTGAGGAACAGTGATATAGTTCCAGATAAAGACAGGATGTGGTTTCTCAATGAACCAGCATCTCCAGAACAGCCCATTCGAAGCCTTTATGCCTGTAACAAAGTAAACATGTACTGAGCTGGATGGCCTTAGAAAGTTGAATGTTTGACACAAGTACTTTTACATAATCTTTTGATTTCAGTGAGTGACTGCCTATATAAGCAGGATTAGAAAAAAAACCTTTAGAAGTTTGATACTAATCATCAGCTGAGTCCAAATTATTTCAGACTAGTATTTTCATCGATACTTTCTGTTGTCCTTCAAAGTATAATGGAGTAAAGATGGCATCATTTCCTTATATGTTCTCTCTTATTGTTTTGTGCAATCCTCTCTCATAAATTGTATAGATGGAGAACTGACAAATTGAAAGAGAGAAGAAACTGAAATTGGTAGGTACATAATGCCCAATAGTGATTCATATTCACATAGTCCCAAGTGGGTTCAATTGCATGATTTTGCCTTATACAGGTCCAATAGCTAGAATGAAGTGTTCAGGGATCATGTTCTGAAATGCAAGGGTGAAAAAAGAGCCTACTATTGTCCAGGTCACGTTGCATGCCTACACAGATTGCTTTCATATCTGAGCTGAGTTGAAAACAGTATATTCATCATTATTATCTGAAGGAGGTAAATGGTGAAGGAGTTGACAGTGGTCAGGCCTAAGAGACTACCCTGAACAACTCCTGCATTGATGGCCTGAAGCTCAGACATACCAACTGTTATTGTAAGAGATTGTGTCCTTGGTTCTAGATTTCTCCATGAGGAGAAACATCCCTTCAGTGTCTACCTCATCAATTCCCCTCAGAATCAATATGTTTCAATAAGATCATCTCTCATTCTCCGAAACTCCAATGGGTAAAGCCCCGACTTGCTCAATCTTTCCTTTAAACAACTCCTCCATCCCAGAACTTAGCCCAGTGAATTTTTTCTGATTTGGATCCAATGCAAGTTTATCCCAATTAAGTAAGAAGACCATAACTATGCACAGTCCTGTGAATCTCAACAACATTCCGTATAATTGTAACAAACCTCTCTTGTGTTTATGCTACATCCTTCTTTCAAGAAATACCAAGATTCTTTTAGCTTTCCTAATTGTTGCGGTACTTGTTTTGTGATTCATGTACGAGGACACCTCGATACTGTTGTACCATAGAATGCTGCAGTGTCCCTCCATTTAAATAACCTGCTTTTCTATTCTTTCTGTCAAAGTAGACAGCCTCACATTACATTTCATCTGCTGAATTTTTTTTTGCTCAATTGCTCATTTTACCAATATTTTTCTCATTGCAGACTTTTGGTATCCTCTCCACCTTTTGCCTTCTATCTTCATATCATCAATTTTGCAACAACACAGTTGGTTGCTTTTGGAGAAAGTGAGGACTGCAGATGCTGGAGATCAGAGCTTAAAAATGTGTTGCTGGAAAAGCGCAGCAGGTCAGGCAGCATCTAAGGAGCAGGAGAATCGACGTTTCGGGCATAAGCCCTTCTTCAGGATTCCTTCTTTCCCTTCTTTCGGAATATTGGAACAGCTTGGCCAGTGAGATGCTTCCGATTTAGCTAGAAGAATTGTGTAATACAGCCAGCATCCACAAAATCAGGGAGTTGTTACTGTGCAAAAGGAAGCCATTTTACCCATTGTGTCTGCATCGGTACACCAACGAGCATTATGATGTGATGCAATTCTTCTGCCTTTTTTCCAATCCCTCGTATAATGCTTTGATTTGATTCAAATATACATCCAGTGCCCCCTTGATTGCCTCAATCAACTCAGCCTTCACCATACCTCCAGTTAGCGCATTCCCGATCTGAACAACACGTTGTGTGAAAATGTTTTCTCTCACGTCACATTTGCTAGGTTTGCAAAAGACTTTTAATCTGTGTCCTCTCCTTCTCGAATCTTTTGCAAGCCAGAACAGTTTCTCACTATCTACCTCATCTAGACCTTTTATGAATTTGCACATTGTGATAACATCAGCTCTTAGCTTTCTTCCCTCCCCAAGGGGAACAGTCCCATGTCTCCAGTCTGTCCTCATAAATGAACTTACTCTCTTTCCTATCACTCATTCAATTTTGTATCCCTGCTGCTACTGTCCCTTTTATTTCATGAAATGCAGTCTTTCTTAAAGGGTTCTTATTCGGCACTGTCTCAAATGCCCTTTGTAAAGCCACGTGTACCACACAAATGCTTCCTTGTACCTTTTTAAAACACCAGCAAGTTAATCAAATACAATTTCTGCTTTGAAAAAACAATGCTGGCCCTTCTTGAAGAACTGACTTTTCTTTTCATGTGCCTGCTCACTCTGTCCTGAATAATTGTTTCTAAATGTTCTCTAATTGCTGGACTTATGCACATACACATTCTTGAATAAGGATTTAATGCAATTCTTCAAACCTTTGCCACTTGCTCTAGCGGAGGTGAAGAAATTACGAGCAATGTTCCTGCAATTTCCATACTAACTTGCTTCAATATCATCAGATGAATTTCATTTGGACCTGGTGTGTTGTCAACTTTAATATTGATAGTTGAGTGAACATTTCTTTCTTACCAATTTTGAACTTTTCTAATGGTCGAGCTTCCTGTTGCATCACAGCCTGGGTAAATACAAATGCAAAATATTCATTTAACAACTTAGCTATGCTTCTTTCCCTATCTATAGAATCCATAGTCTTTGCTGCATTAAGTGTCTAGAATCCTGATGAAGGGCTTATGCCCGAAATGTCAATTCTCCTGTTTCCTCGGATGCTGCCTGACCTGCTGTGCTTTTCTAGCACCACACTCTTGACTCTGATCTCCAGCATCTGCAGTCCTCACTTTCTCCTCCTGCATGAAGTGTCTGCATGCCTTTCTTCAAATCACATGGAGTAATTCATATTGACTGAAGACTGTGATGCTGGGAGCCTGAGAAGGAGGCTAAGATTAATTATCCATTCAACACTTCTGGCTGAAGATAGTTATAAATATTTCACACTTGTCTTTTGTACTGATGTGGGGGACTCCCCCATCATTGAGTGTGAGGATATTTGTGGAGCTTTCTCCTCCAGCTCGTTATGAATTATTCACCAACATTCACAGTTGGGTGTGACAGGATTGGAAGGTTATATTCAATCTATTCATGATGGGATTATTTTAGCTCTGCCTATAGCACACATTCTTTGTTTATTTAAAATTCACCAAGTCCTGTGTTTTAGAATTGTCAGGTTAGCGTCATAGTTTTAACTTGGCCTGGTATTGCTCTTGGCATACTGTCTTCACTGAATCAAGTTGGGACCTATGGCTTAATGTTAATGGTAGAGGGATCAACTTGATCACAATTTTACAGGAAATGGATGAATGCTAATGCTAATAGGATGGTACAAAAATCTGGCAGTTTTGAAATGTTCACTTGACTGAATCGCAGCAGACACCTTTAAAACACATACACGTATTCTCTCTCTTTCTCGCAGTCTCTCTCTCTCAGGAAAATAAAATGAATCCACTTGGATTTGTGTGATCAAAAGTGTTCTCGGTTATTGCAGAAGGTCAAGCTCAACTTAATGCCACAGAGAAGGTACACGTCACAGAATGTTTACGCTTGAATTAAGACTACTATATTGCTTCCTTCATTGAACTCAAAGTAAAGGTGAAATTGTTGATTTAGATTTTTGGTTTGAGTTTTTTATTGCTTCTATTCACCAATGCATTTCAAAAAAAGGTGTTACTGAATGTTGTCCGAGGTTGGAGATAGTACTGAAAATTAGCAGCAGGTAATATGTTTATCAGGTTTATGGCACACGAGTTCCTACCACCTTATTTCATTTCATCTGTCAACATACTAGGCAAGATATTACCCCTGACATTACAACCTTGATGTGGGGACTAAATGGGACTCCTGAATCTACACTTACCAGAAGAGTGCTTTCCAGTGCAATCTTTCCAAAACCACACATCTAATTGTCCACCTCTACATTTGGCATTCATTAAGGTTGATGGATGTGCTCTTGATACTGGTTCAATTAAATGGTCTGTGGTCTCAGTGGGAGAGGTAAGGAATGCAAATGCAACTCAACATGGATTCATCCTCTGAAGAATTGAAAATTAAACATAATAAATTGTGGTTACAGCTACCAGACCAATATAGCAGATGGAGAGGAACATACACCTGCAGCTGTGATCCACATGGTCTTGCGCATTCATAATTTTGTTATTTTGCAAGATGTGCCTCCAACTGCCACACACCCCCTTCCCATGTCCTGACTTAGTGTCAGGAGGTTACCAGTCATTGAGCTACAACTTGCAATTTCTTTACAGAAGGTGTAAAGAGTGCCTTGAATTAGTCCTTTCATAAGCTGAATTGACCACCGAGTTTAGTAGGCTGCTAGGCATCATCTACCACCAGGACCCATCTCATTGAAAATTGAACAGAGGATGGGACATGTTGTCTAGGACTGATAAATTGCTCTTGCTCTTGCATTCAAGCAGAAGTTGCTAGAGAAACTTAACAGGTCTCTCAGCATCTGTGGAGAGAAAGCTTTAGGTCCAGTGACTTTTCTTCTGAAGAAGCTATTTCTGTTTTTGTTTCAGGTTTGCAGAATTTGCAGTTCTTTGTTTTGTTTTGTAAAATAAATGAACTGTCGTTATGGAGTTCAATGGAGATTTGTTTCTGGAACTGTTGTCTTGAGTCCCGTATGATACATCATTTCCCAAATGTTGATTAAAAATCTCTTGAATACTCTTGCTGAACCAACCTCAATTACACAATTCCTTTAAGCGAATGAATTCCTCCGCCACAGAACAAGGGACCATCCATTTAAAACTGAGATCAGAATGAAAACTTCTCCCAGAGGGTAGCAAATGTTTGGAATTTTGCATCCAAAGAATCATAAGGATTGATCACTGAATGCATTTATAGATGAGGTGGGTATAATTTTGAAATAACAAGGAGTTGAGGGCTGTGAAGTGTTGCTGGCAAAGAGAAATGAGGCCTTGACAGTTCTGATATGATCTTATAGAATGGCAATGAAGGCTTCAGTGGACATGTATCTTACTTCTGCAGTTTGTTATATTCTTTGCTTCTAATGTTCCTCAACTCTGACTTAAATGGACAACCTCCATCTCTGAGATTAGTCCTTTGTTTCTTGTCTCTCCCCACAAAGGAAAACAACCTCTCCACATCTATCCTGTCAAGACCCCAAAGAAGCTTTTGTGTTTCATTAAGGTCACCCGTCATATTTCTAAACGCCAATATGTAAAGGCCTGAGCTACTCAGTTTCTCTTGATAATAATATCACTCTATAACCAGGATCAACCAATTGAACCTTCTTTGGGCTGCCTCCAATGTCAAAATTTCTTTATATTAATGTATGAGGATCCTCAAATCCCGATGTGCTGCAACTTGCTGCCATCTTTGTTAATTTAAAAGCTATTTAGTTTTCTCTTCTTTCTGTCGAATTACAGAACCTCACATTTTCCCATGTTATATTTCCCATGTTATATTCCATCTGCTGAGTTTTTGCCCACTCACTTGATATGTCTCTATCCCTCTGCAGACTTTTTGTGTCATATCTCCAATTCGCTTCCACTTATATTTGTGTCATCTGCAAACTTGATAAAGCATTCAGTTTGCTCATCCAAATCATTAATTATATTGTAAATAGAAAAAAGTTCACGTCCTGGAGCAGAGTTCCAGGAGTTACGAAGCAAACTGAAAGCAGATGTTAAGGTTAGGCAAAACAATCCAAGATAGATTTGTGGTATCTATATGTAAACCAATGCAGTTTGATAAATAAGGTCAATAAACTGCAAAGATATGCCACTGTATGGGACTACAATTGCATGCAATAGAGCACTTACTCAAAGAAGGGAAGGATTAATATTTTGACATGACAAATTACAAGCTTGGTAGCTCTCAGTTAGAGTTGTAGTTTTAATCCCCCAAAAATTGTGATCTCTACAGGAATCTATGCTAAAGACAGAGTTGGGTCCCTTTTGTCATTTTCTTGCTTGGAACTGTTCCGAAACTGATTGTACGTATCAGCACAGCTTAGTTCTGAGCTGAAATAACTGGCAAGTTAATGCTCAAAAAATACTAATATCAAATGTAATATAAAGACATTAAAATTTACACTTACCTATATTTTTGGATTTATCAGGCATCATCTAATGGTAGAGGTTAGTTGGGGTTGAGAGCTATAGAGTCCACATTTCATCAATAGATGAAGCCTCTCAGTGTGAGTACAGAACTGAAACCAGGAAATGGAAAAGTTGAATATTGAACTCTTAGCCTAAAGTAAGAAGAAGGAAACAAAGGCCAGACAACACAAAAAGAAAATTACATTGTTTTGGAAATTATGTAATTCAGATAAGTAGACCATGAAATAAAATATGTTCAAACAAAATGATGTTAAATGGGACAATATAAAATGAGGACTACTTGTATTTAGACTAAAAAGGATTCCCTCAAATGCAGGAAATATCTCAGCATTTTGACCACATCAAGCTGTATCAGAATCCATGTTTCAATTAAATTTCCTCTCATTCATTAAAACTCCAGGAAGTACTGCCCTAATTGGCTCAGCCTGTCATCACACGATAACCCAGAACAATCCGAGTGAACTTCTGCACTGCATCCACAGCAATTATGTTCTTCCTCAAATATGATGACTCAAACTATAGCTGTAATATAGATATAGCCTCAACTAAAGCCAAAGGTATTTTATAATCAATCTGGACATTAGATATTAGAACATTGCATGTTCAGAGACATTATTGCACATCCCTTGAGCAATTAATCCTTGAGCCTACATCTCCCAACTGAGAGGCAAGTGCCATATGAGCTCTGAAAATGGTATTGAAGCATATAGCTGGATATTTTCTAATCAATCTCTACAGCGATTTTATGACATACTGCTGGAGTTGAAGGGTCTTGGACCTGGGATCAGTTGAAGCAGAGATAGCGATACTACCACTGCACAACAAGAGATCTCCCGAATTCCTGTACGATTGTAGAAAGAATTGCAGAGGGCACAGAAGAGACCTAGGTCTCAGAGTTTGGAGATTAGTTTGGTTGGGATTATAGTGTTGAAGATGGAGCTGTACTCAATAACTTGAAACCTGATGTAAGTATCCCTATTATCCAGATGTTCCAAGGATGAGTGTAGGGCTAGGGAGATTGCAGCTGCTATGGGCCTGTTTTGTCGGTAGGAAAATTGCCAGGGATCAAGGCAGGCTGGGAGGCTGAAGTTAATGTGATCCATGACAAACTTCTCAAAGCACTTCATGATTATGGAGGCCAGCTCCACTGGTTGGTAGTCAATAAGGCAAGCTGCATGATTTTTCTTTGGTATCCGGGTGATGGTGGCCTTCTTGAAGCAGGTGGGGACTTTACACTGTAGCAAGGAAAGTTTAAAGATGTTAGTGGATATGTCTTCCAGCTGCACAGCACAGAATCTGAGTGCACAGTCAGGGACTCCATCTGCCTAAGTGCTTTCCCTGCTTGTGTGGCTTTCTAATGTTCCTTATATAAGCATACTAACGCTGTCTGGAAATCAACATTTTTTAAGTTGTATGGCCTTTAAAACAATTCTGCCTTCTATTCTTACTACCAAAGTAAATATCCTCTCATCTTCTCATTCCATCTCTACAGCCTGTTTGTGTCTTTCTTACTGCTTATATTCCCAGCTAGCTAGCTTTGAATCTTCAGCAGCCCTGGATACATTACTCTCATCTCTTTGTGCAAGTCATTAATATAGGTTGTAAATATCTGAGGTCTCAACACTGATTCTTGTGACACTAGATTACATCCTGTCAAATTGAAAATGCCTCATTTATCTCTAGCCTCTGCTTCCTGACTGTTAACCAGCCACCATCCAGGCTGATATATTTCTTCCCGTTCCATGAGCCTTTATCTTGAATTGTAACCTTTTGTGTTCCATCCGATCAAATATCTTTTCAAAATCCACATAACCAAGTGGATGATAAAGAGGATACAGCTAAGGGCTAAAGGATTATAACAATACCATATCTTTGTTCAAAAGGAGAGATGAAAAAATTGGGTAATGAAAGGCTAGTCTTGGAGGAAAAGCTACCGACAATAATCCAGGATAAAAGTGAAATTCATATATTTTTCACACATGTTTACAGGTAATTGTCTAGAAATGAACTGATGTGTTTTGTTTGCACTTTTATAGATTTGTCATCCTCAGTTGCTACATTTACTAGGGCAGCAAAGTGGCTCAGTAGTTAGCACTGATGCCTCACAGCACCAGGGACCAGGTTTGACTCCAGCCTTTGGTGACTGTCTGTGTGGAGTTTGCACATTTTCCCTGTTTCTGCTTGGGTTTCCTCTGGGAGCTCTGTGGTTTCCTCCCACAGTCCAAAAATGTGCAGGTTAGGTGGATTGACTGTGGTAAATTTACCGTAGCATGCAAGCCAGGTGGCTTAGCCATGTAGGGTTATGAGGATAGGGCTGGGTGGGATGCTCTTTGGTGCAGACTCAAATGGCCTCTTTCTACACTATAGGGTTTCTCTGATTTAATGTTTCCTGAATTTGTAGCTTTGATTCATCTCTCGGAGGAAATATTGGATCAGGATTACTGCCCTCTCCCCACCCTGTCCTCTAACCCATTCATAATTTTAGGACTAAAGTTTCCATACCTAGGTGGGTAGCTCAAGTTAGGACATTTCCTGAATCAATTTCCTGGAGTCCCATATGCATTTCAAGAGCTCAGTTTGATCCAATATTTCCTCTGGGAGGTGAATGCAGGATCTCCTTCCTATCGGAAAGATATTGTGAAACTTGACAGGATCCCGAAAAAACTTAGAAAGATGTTGCCAGGGTTGGAGGCTTTGAGCTATAGGGAGAGGCTGAAAAGGCTGGGGCTGTTTTCCCTGGCTGAGGGGTGACTTTGTAGAGGTTTATAAAATCATGAGGGGCATGGATAGGATAAATAGACAAAGTCTTTTCCCTGGGTTTGGGGAGTCCAGAACTAGAGGGAATAGGTTTAGGGTGAGAGGGGAACGATATAAAAGAGACCTAATTGTTTCACTCAGAGGGTGATATGTGTATGGAATGAGCTGCCAGAGGAAGTGGTGAAGGCTTGTACAATTGCAACATTTAAAAGACATCTGGATGAGTATATGAATAGGAGGAGTTTGGAGGAATATGGGCCAGGTGCTGGCAGGTGGGATTAGATTGGGTTGGAATAACTGGTCTGCATGGACAAGTTCAACTGAAGGGTCAGTTTCTATGCTGTACATCGCTATGACTCTGTGACTCTATGCTGAACCAGGAAGCAAATTGTAGGCGGCCACAGTGGCAGGCAGGTCCAAAGATAAGCAAGTTAGGAGACCTTCCTCACCTCGATGGACACTTTTTTGAGTTATTTTAGGGGTTTTTGGGGCTCTCTATCCCTCACCTCACACCCTCCACCCACTTCCTGTAACCCTTCCAAGCCAACTCTTGCCTGCTTTCAACTACTTCTGCCCTCCATACCTCATGCCAGCTCCATGCCAACACATTCACCCCATCTACTTTCCATGACTTCTCAACCTCCATGCCAGTTCCATAATACTAATGCCTCCCACACATCTCCGTGCCCTCATGCCACTCCATAACTACTTACACAGTATTCACTTTGGGCTGACCTCAGGAGCCAAATAGAAAAACACTTCTAGCAATCTTAAGCACTTGGTAGAAGAATATTCTATTGATACAACACTGGGGTGGCATGATATCTCAGTGGTTAGCACTGTTGCCTCACCTGGGTTCAAATCCATCTTTGGACAACTATGTGACGTTTACACCTTCTCCCCATGTCTGCATGGGTTTTCTCCAGGTGCTCCGGTTTCCTCCCACAGGCCGAGGATATGCAGGTTGGGTGGATTGGCCATGCTATATTGCCCTGAAGATGGGTTAGCCACGGGAAATGCAGGGTTACAGGATGAGTCTGGATGGGATGGTCTTCGGAAGGTCAGTGCAGACTCAGTGGACAGAATGGCCTGTTTCCACACTGTAGGGATTCTATGAAAAGATGCTAATTTAAAGCTTTTAAATCTCCTCAAGTGGTTTACCTCTTCAAAAAACAAACTCCATTTCAGTGGCCACATCAAAGACAGCTGACCCTTTAATAGCCTTGTTGAACTGTGAAACCAATATCCCCATTGAGATACCATAATTTCTAAAACTCAGGCAAGATTTATAATAACATCGTAATATCCCTTGGGAAATGACAAGACAGATCTCTGATGAAAGTGCACAGACAGGTGATTTTGTTTTATAACCTTGAGGTGATGACCTGTCCATCGAAGCATTTTAAAAAACTCTTGCTGACAATTTCAGTTTGCTTCTTTGGAAATTAAAGAATGGGGCAATTTTAAAAAAACTTCAGATAATGTCAGTTCAACAGACGTTAACTGCCCTTCAGGAGCATTTGCGTCAATTGCATATACTTATGGTGTGTATTCAGGCTTTAAACCAGCCAAACTTGTGTCTACTTTAACTCAGCACAAGTTTCAAATGGCCCTGCTGAGTTAGGGTTACCAACTTATCAGAGTCGCCTTTGTGCTGTCCCTAGCTTCCTATGTCAGCCATGGTTGCCTCATCCTTCCCTTAGAATGCTGCTTTGTCCATCATCTATGTAACAAGCTTTAACAGCTATTCTGTGTTTCTGTTTTGTGGTGAGTTTGCTATCAATTCTAATTATACTCCATACGATCTGAACTGTCCTTCCCCTTTCTCCAGTTTTCAAGTTATTATGAACAAATTTGAATGCTCCTGGCAAAAACAAACTATTCTTGACTAAAGCTATGAGAGATCTGTTATATTCGCTTAAAAGAGAAAGCATACAATGTGATGAAGGTTAACGCGAAGCCAAAGGAATGGGAAGACTTTAAAAACCAGCAGAGGGTAAATAAAAATGTGTAAAAATAGCTGGGGGAAGATGAAATGTGAGGGTAAGGCTAGCTAGTAATACAGAAGAAGACTGTAAGAACGTTTTTGTTTAGAAATAAAAAAAGGTAAGAGAGCGGGGCACAAGTGGATATTGGACGACTGGAGAAGTTGTATTGGGGAACAAAGAAATGGTGGAGGAACTGAATAGGTATTTTGCATTAGTTTTCACAATGGAAAGCACCAGCAGCACAACAGAACTTCAAGACAGTCAGGGGGCAGAGATGAGTGCAGGGCAACCACGAAGGAGAAGCCGAAAGGTCTGAAGGTGGATAAATCACCTGAACCCGATGGTCTATCCTACAGTTCTGGAGGAGTTAGCTGAGGAAGTTGCAGAGGCATTGGTAGTGATTTTTAACAGCCACTGGAATCAGCGAAAATCCCAGAGGGCTGAAAAATGCTTTACATAATACCACTACTTGAGAAGCGAGGGAAGCAGAAGATGATAAGAAACTGACCTCAGTCATTGGAAAGTCTTTGGAATCCATTATTAAGGATGAATTTGCAGAGTACTTGGAAATGCATGGTCAAATATAACTGAGTCAGCATGACTTTGGAAAGGGAAGGTTACGCATGACAAATTGTTAGAATTATTTGAGGAGGTAATGAGCAAGTTAGACAAAGGATGCCAGTGGACATGATTTATTTGGATTTTCAGAGAGCCTTTGACAAAGTGCCACACAGGAGGCTGCTCAATAAGTGCCCATGATGTTAGAGGTAAGATACTACTATTGGCAGAGGATTAGCTGACTGGCAGAAAACAGAGAATAAGGACAAAGAGATTTTTTTCAGGATGGCAGCTAATGACTAGTGAAGTTCCACAGGGATTCATGTTGGGAGCACAGATATTCACATGATTCATTAACGATCTGGATGAAGGAACTGAAGGAATTGTTGCTAAGTTTGCAGATGTCATAAAGATAGGTGAAGGGATGAGGTTGTATTGAGGAAGCAGGAGGGCTACAGTAGTACTTGGACAGGCTACATGGGGTCAATGTGGATTTCACCAGTTTCCTCATTTCCCCTTCCCCACCTTCTCCCAGATCTAACTCTACACCGGCCTCTTGACCTGTCCTACCTGTCCATTTTCCTTACCACCGATCTGTTCCACCTTCCTCTCTGACCTTATCACCTTCACTCCTACATTCATCTACCTATCGCATTCCCAGCTACCTTCCCCCCTTGCCCACCCCTCCACCTGTTTATCTCACAGCCCTCATGGTCCAGAAACCTCATTCCTGGTGAAGAGCTTATACTCGAAATGATGATTCTCCTGCTCCTCAGGTGCTGCCTGACCAGCTGTGCTTTTCCAGCACCACATTTTTGACTCTGATCTCCAGCATCTGTGGTCTTCACTTTCTCCCAGGCTAAGAGAGTGGGCAAAGAAGTGGCAGATGGAATACAGTGTGGGAAAGTATGAGGTCATGCACTTTCACAGGAAGAATTAAGACATAGACTATTTTTTAAATGGGGAAAAGCTTCAGAAATCTGAAGCTGAGAGGGACTTGGAAGTCTTAGTTCATGATTCTCGTAAGGTTAGCAGGCAAATGCAATATTGGCATTCAATTTGAAGTGAGCTGGGATACAAAAGCAGTGATGTACTGCTGAGGCTACATTAGGATCTGGTCAATCCACTTCTGAAAAATTGTGAGCAGTTATGGGCATTGTATCTAAGGAAGGCTGTGTTGGTGTTGGAGATGATCCAGAGGAGGTTTACAAGAATGATCGTGTGGCTGAAAGGCTTCTCATATGAGGAATGGTTGAGATTCTGACTGTGTACTAGATGGAATTTAAGAGGATGAGGAGGGTTCTCATTGAAACTTACAGAATACTGAGAGGCCTGGATAGAGTGGAAGTTGAGAAGGTGTTCCCACTAGTAGGAGAGACCAGGACTTGAGGGCACAGCCACAAAGTAGAGGGTTGAACCTTTAGAACTGAGATGAGGAGGAATTTCTTCAGCCAGTGGGTGGTTAAGCAGTGCAGCTCATTGCTACAGAAGGCTGTGGCGGTGAAGTAATTGAGTATATTTAGTACAACAATAGATAAGTTCTTGATCTGTAAGAAGATCAAAGGTTATGGGGAGAAGGCAGGAGAATGGGGTTGAGAAACAAATTAGTCATAATTGAATGGCGGAGTAAACTCAATGGCCAAAGGGTCGAATTTTGCTTCTTTGTCTTATGATATAAAGTTCCCGATTCTGCATTCACTCCCTCACTTTGCCCCCACCTCTACAATGAAATTTTCTGTGGGGTTCCACCTGCCAGTCCAGTTTATTTCTAGTTTCCATGTTGGTGAGTGAAATTAAAATAGTGTACCAATATTAACTTTAAAAAAGTATTCCTCCCTTATCATGATGATAGAGCTTTTTTTTGTGTTGTTCCAGAATTGCATTCTTAGTGGAAAATTTCAAAGATATTTGAATTATCTTGGTGCGTGTCTTAGTTTGTTGATCGTTACTGACAGACATGACAAGATATAAAATTTGAATGCATGACTTCCAGAAAATAAAAATGCCTTTTGTATTTACATGTCAACAATTTTCTTTGTGAAAGCAATTTAAATTATTTCAAGAGAAACTTTGGTTCCCAATGTCTGTATTCATCAGACATAACTAATTTTACACCCTTTCTGAAGGATAAGCTTGCATTGAGAAAATCTGTTGTATCCGCAAGGTGTCCCACAATGCTTCACAACTGACAAATAACATTTGATGTACGTTCACTGTTGTTATTCCAGCTGAACACAACAACCAACTTGCACAGATTGTTACCTCAGTTGAAAATAATGGCAGGCTTTAAATGTAGTACTACTTTGCACTGCTTTGAATATAAATTACACATACCCACCTAACAAGGGAGTAGAATGAACAATTCCATAACTCCATACTCTATCATATACAAGGATGAGTGTATAATTCCATGAAAATGCAGACTTCCTGAGGACAGTAACAGCACATTAGTTATTGTTTAGTTGATATTGCTTTTAATTTGTTTGCGACAGTAAAATTCTCAATGTCAAATTTTACCACACAATTCCTTTCAGTTGGTCATTGGAATGCAAATCTCTGCTTTTATTAAAAAAAATTAGAGGTCTCTCCTGGATTGTGACAATACAAACTCACAATTTCATGATTATCCTACTCTGTCATAAATAATTATATCCGCAAATGTACAGATTGAAAGCATCTGTCTAAAATTGATCATGCATTTGACTGTAGAGTTGTGATTTAAAGTTTGGTAACTCCTCCATACCTAGTCATCTCTTCCAATTTTGAAATTGTCACAGAAAACCTACCACAATATTCTTTTCGAACATACTGAAAGGATGTGTCCATTTAAGTGACTGTTTGAATGCTTTTATTTTTCAAACATTTATTGTTCTTTATGGCTTTATTGGTGTTTTTATCTGTTTTGCTGTATAATAAAGTGAAACATTTGGTGTTTTCTTTGAGTAGCTTTTTTTTTGTTTCATTCAGAAAGGCCCTGAAATATCTGGCTACATTGGAACATAACACACACTGTCATGCTTCAATGTGGATGGATGACGATTTTTGTGTCGAGTGTGTCTGGCCAGACGGTGAATGGCAAGTGCATAGTTGCTGCCTGGAGATGTTAGGCTGGGAACTGATCCCATTATAATGGAGTCAGCAAAGTGCCAACACAGAACACATTACACAATCGTCAGCTTGCTGATCTGGAGACGGGAAATTGTGAAGGCCACTTTACAACAGAAGGAATGCTGTATGCAGAATCTGCAACATTAAATTTGGAAAGCTTTTCGGCTCAAAACACAAAAGTCTCCTGAACCATTTCTCTTCTATTGAGGATTTTTTTTTAGTTTTCACTGAAAATGCAAAAGAAGTCACTTGTAAAGACTGTCAAATTTTTACTGAGTATTCCACTATGATCCTCCTCATTACAAAGATCCATGAGCTTCAGTGAAATCTGCCTGTTCGATTATTAACCCCTGTATCTCCAAATTTAGTGTTGTAGATTAGATTAGATTCCCTACAGTGTGGAAACAGGCCCTTTGGCCCAACAAGTCCACACTGACCCTCCAAAGAGTTACCCACCTGATGAAGGAGTGTCGCTCCGAAAGCTAGTGTGCTTCCAATTAAACCTGTTGGACTATAACCTGATGTTGTGTGATTTTTAACTTTGTACACCCCAGTCCAACACCGGCATCTCTGAATCATTTCTGTCCTAGGGTTGCTACAGTGGATCAGTGAAGTCCAGTGCAAGCCAAAAGAACAGCACATTATTTTCTGTTTAGAAATATTTTACAGATTTCAGGACTCAATCAACCAATCAAGTCAAACTATTGGATTGAATTCAACTATTTCAGGCCATGAAACGTTTTGGTTCCCCTGCCTTCTCCAACAACTCCTTATCAGTGTCTGGATTTTCTTTCAGCAAAGGTGGCCCATATTCTGATAGGAACAGTTACTATTAACACAGTGATGATATCATGATACTTAAAAATATACCGACATAAGAGTCATAACACAATATTTTCTCACTTTCTGTTTTTGTGTGATCTTCAGAATCCACAGCTTTTGCTCATTTTATGACATGACTTGACGTACAGTAAGTAGATGAATGAGTGAATGGGTATGTGAAGTAAGTGGATGAGCTAAGTGATCGGTAGGCTGGCAGATAGATGAGTAGATAATATGGTCAGCAAAGGTAATCAGATTGGGTTGGATGGCTTGTTGGTGGGCAGCAGTGCAGGGAATAGTTGGGTCATTGCAGTCAGTTGTCAGCTTCAAGGGGTAGCTGCGGTATCAGTTCCATAGTTATCCTAGAGTTCCTTGGATGCTGCCTGACCTAGATTTTTAACCTAGGACAGAAATGTATGCATAATAGCAAAACAATGTATTTAAATGTCAAGTGACCATAATGTTAAAGCATTAATGGTTTAAGTAACAGTATTCTGAAAAACTCTGACCCAACCCACATTCGGTCTCTGAGTGAACTGTTTTTTGAATCAGTGGACTGCTGACAATAACATTGCACATTAAAGAGAATATGGGAATATATATTGTCTGCAAGGAATTTGCTGAGTTTACCAAAGATTAGGATTCAGAAATCCTTAGCTGTCAGAACTTCACTTTCAGTTTGTGAATGACTAGGTAAATAGCTAAGTTAAAACTGTTAAAAAAAATGTGTGCTATGTCATTTCTTGTCTTCTTTGTTTAGCTTGAATGCATTCACCTTTTGTTAAAAAGCAATGGTTTTCCAGACCACTGCTGACTAAATCATTTTTCTTCATTTGATTTTTAAAGTTATTATTGTATTATTGTTACTGACAACTTGAATTGAGTATCTACCATTTCTTGCATGATAGTAAACTCTGTTTCTCTACTGTTAGAATGGCAACAGCAATATTATTTAAGTTATTAAAATCTGGTTTAATGGTGCTCGGCAGACGATGTGATGCTGATGAACGTTGATGTTATTGATCCTCTGCAGGTGCTTTTTTTGAGACTTTTGAAGTCTGAATTGTTATTAACTTTCAAATTCTGCTGCCAAGGGGGCTGCGCCAGTTAATGATAGCTGGCAGATAACTGCCAAACTTTGTTTAAATTTTAAACCAGGCAGGTTGACGTTGATTGGCCACAGTATTGTACTGAGAATGGCTGTCACCTGTTTTATTGCACAGAAGCAGGTGCAATGTACATACATGTTCTTTCTGTCTGCAAAGAACAGGGACATGTCTATTAATATATGTCGTTCCAGAAAATACTGCTAACCTGACAATCCCAAATTGGATGTCAATATTATCCTTTGCACACCACACCATAAATGTGGCTTATAATTAATTTTGTATCTCTTGCAAATTGCCTTGATGAGTTCAAATTTTAAAAATTGACAAAATATATATTCTTTCGCTGACAAACAAAATGAATCATGTACCTGATCATGGTATCCTGACCCTTCATGGGTAAATGGTAAATGCTTCTTTGGGCTTTTGGCTTGATGGCAGAAAACCAAAGGTGGTGGACACAACTGCATACTAGTAATGTGACATAGTTACAGGATACTCAAAGCTTGAAGTTGCCTTACTTTTCAATATAAGTGAAGCTAAATTAGGCATTTTATTCAGGACCAAAGCTATGGTGCATTTGCATGTCGTGGAAGTTACATATAATCATTGAAAGGGCCCTTGTTCTTTACGTTGGGGAGACAGGACACATCCTTGCAGAGTGTTTCAGAGAACATCTCCAGGATACCCGCACCAACCAATCCCACCGCCCAGTGGCCAAACACTTCAACTCCCCCTCCCAGTCCGCCAAGGATGCACAGATCCTGAGCATCCTCCATTGCCACTCCCTTACTACCCTATGCTTTGAGGAATTACGCCTCGATTTGGGACCCTCCAACCCCATGGCATCAATGTGGATTTCACCAGTTTCCTCATTTCCCTTCCCCCCACCTTATCCCAGTTCCAGCCTTCCAGCTCAATACTGCCCTCATGATCTGTCCTATCTGTCCATCTTCCTTCCACCTATCCACTCCACCCTCCCTTCCAACCTATCACCTTTACCTCCACCTCCATCCACCTATTGCACTCTCAGCCCCACCACTCTCCCATTTATCTCTCCACCCCTGAGGTGCCCAGCCTCACTCCTGATGAAGGGCTTTTGCTGAAATGTTGATTTTCCTGCTCCTCAGATGCTTCCTGACCTGCTGTTCTTTGCCAGCACCGCACTCTTGACTCTAATCTCCAGACTATGTAGTCCTCACTTTTGCCTTGTTCTTTACAGACAGAAATAACATGTACGAGCACTGTGACTATTTCAAAACAATGAAACAGGTTACAGTGATTCAATCAGAGTCAACCTGCTTTGGTTAAATTTAAGGAGGAGAAAATGAGGACTGCAGATGCTGAAGATCAGAGCTGAAAAATGTGTTGCTGGAAAGGAGCAGCAGGTCAGGCAGCATCAAAGGAGCAGGAGAATCGACTTGTGCCCAGGGCACACCCTCCTCATTCCTAAAGAAGGGCTTATGCCCGAAGCGTCGATTTGCCTGCTCCTTTGATGCTGCCTGACCTGCTGCGCTTTTCCAGCAACACATTTTTTAACTTTGGTTAAATTTAAGCAAAGGTTGGTAGTGAACTGCCAGTCATCATTAACGGTACATCTACTGGCAAGGACTCCTCCAATCACACCCACCTGCTAAACAACCAGATTTTATGTCCTCTGATAAAAAAATGAATATTGTTCTTGCCTTGTGTTGATTTTTCATGCAAATTATCCTGATGAGTGCAAGACAGCAACCTCAACAAATTGTGTCTTTTTTTATTAAGCAATATTCAAGTACTACACAACCAAATGATTATTTTGTTTGTCAATTTGATAACATTCCGCCTTGGTTTTATTTTTCCAAATGTATTCATCATGGCCCTCTAATTTCCTTGTCATCAATGAAACTGGTGTCATGCAAGGATTTAATTTAATCCCATGATTGAAGTTACACCTACTCGCTTTATGGGAGCGGTTAGAGAAGAGATTTGCTCATAGGTATTCCTAGTTGATACTTATACTTCAGCTCTTGCTGTGGTGATCTGAAGAAGATCATTAGTGTAAACTAGGGTCTCCATAATGATCTGTTTCTGTCCACTGCGGGTGGATCTATGCATGATTTATAAGTAATTTTAGTCAACCTGTTCAGATATATTAAGATGTAATTCAGCTGCACATGAAACTTGAACACTGACTCCCTGGGCCAGAGGTAGGGGTTCTTGCTTTGTGTTGCTGCTGAAGTTTAATTCCTTCATTCCCCACCTTTCATCAATATCTTTTCAATAGCTAAAAGTTGTCTCAATTGATGAGATGTATGTTATGTGTATAAAGCCCAGGTTAATTGTCTTGCAATGTGAGTATAAACTCAAAGGAGACATGTTTGAATTTAAAAAAAAACACCAGGATTAAAATTGTCATCCAGCAGTTTCAGAATATACTCCAGGGGAAGGGGGATCAGGTAGAATTTGTTGTCGACATTGATATTAACAGCATTAGTAAAAAGAGGTATAATGTCCTGAAAGCAGAAGTTAGAAGTTTGGAATTAAATTAAGAAGCAGGATCTCAAGGGCAGTACTCTCAAGATTACTCCCAGTACCATGTGTTAGTGAATATTACATCAAGGGAATTGATTGACTGAACTTAGCTGGAGTAGGAGGGAGGGCTCTGATTTCTGAGACACTGAGACTGGTTCTCAGGTGGCTGGGACCTGTAGAAGCTGGATGGCTTACATTTTAAAAGGACCTGCGTTAGGTGTCTCAGTGGTTAGCACTACTGCCTCACAGTGTCAGGGGCCCGGACTCAGTTCCACCTTTGTGTAACTGTCTGTAGAGTTTGCCCATTCTCCCCATTTCCTTCGGGTCCTCCGGTTTCCTCACACAGTCTAAACATTTGCAGGTTACCTGGATTGGCCATGGGAAATGCAGCCTTGCAGGGATAGAATGGGGTGGTAGGTATTGCTGGGATGCTCTTTTGTGTGTTGGTGTGGGCATGATGGGCTGATTGGCCTGTTTCCACTCTGTAGGGATTTCATGACTAGGACATATATGCTCACAGGGAGATTTGCTGGTACTTGTCAGAGTGGGTTTAAATTAGCTTGTCAAACTTATAGGAACCTGAGGGGTAATTCAACATTACTTTCTTCCAATTTGGCAGGCGAAGTTGAAAAGATACTTGGGAGACTAGAAGACAGGAGAAATAAAGCCAAGCATCGAGTATGCTACAAGAGCAGAATTATGTTATAAAGACAATTTTAAGGGCATTCTACCTGAATGCATGCAGCTTTTGCAGCAAGGTAGATGATTTAAAGGTGCAATTGGAGATAAGTGAATATGATCTCAATGCCATTACTGAAAGATAGTTCTGTGATGACCAGGACCTGGAACTGAATATTACGAACAGACAGAAAGAAAGGATTGGGGTTTCAGTTTATCTTGCTCCCACATCCTGGATTAGTGGTGAGGATACACTTAATTTTGTGGTAGCCCAAAGTCAGCAAACTGGTCTGGGCTGTTTGATTTCCACTTGCTATCTTCCACTCAACATTGTATGGCTGCTTCTGGATTAGTGGTGCTGTAAGAGCACAGCAGTTCAGGCAGCATCCAAGGAGCTTCGAAATCGACGTTTCGGGCAAAAGCCCTTCATCAGGAATGTATGGCTGCTGGCCAGTGCATAATTGTTGAATTTCCCTCAAAAATATGGGAGATGGTAACACAGTGGTAATATCAGTGGATGAGCAATTGGGGAGCTTTGGGAACACAGGTTCAAATCCCAGCATTGTAACTGATTGAATTCAAATTCCATCAACCAACTTAACAATTGAAAATGGTGACCATGAAACTATAGTTGGTTGTTATTTTATAAAAAAGTCTGCTTCACAAAGGCCCTTTCGGAAGGAGTATTGACATTCTTACCTGGTCTATCCTCTGTGATTCCAAAGTCACAGTAGTGTAGTTGATTCTTATGGAAGCCATTCAGTTCAATGATAATTAGGGAGCGTATCAAATACTGGCCTTGCCATTGATGGTCCAATCAATAAAATGATTTATTTACTTAGTTTATTTGCTGCAAAATCTACATGTTGAATGTTATGCAGTGCCATTCTAAATATTCTTTACCACTTGGTTTGGATTTTCCATTATTCAAAATGAAGGACAGTGCAGACTTATTATTAGTGGGGAATCCTCTGAAACTTCCAAATATCAGAGAATACTTTAGTATATGATAAATGTAACCTCACAAATCTTTTGATCTTCAGATATGTCAAGTGAAATTAATATTGCAGTAAAGAGAGCTGATGAAGGAAACAGTATTGATGTGTCAATTCAAAAATCTTTTGTCCCCTCCATAAATTTCTGAACCCCCAGTCTTGAATTCAAAATATGTGTTTGTGCTTTCAAATACATACCAAATCAATTGGCTTGTAAAGAGCCAAGCTGAAATGAACTACTTTCCTTTCATATTGTGATTGAGTTTGACCACATTGTTTGACCATTTCCCTGTTGCATCAATTGACCAAACATAGTTAAGAAAATAAATCACAATCATACCAAGCTTCTTTCTTTTCAGAGGCTAATTATTTTAGTGACTCCACTAGAAATAAGAAAAAGTTCTGCTTCATTGCATGCATAATATTAAATCTAGGCTTAATATTCTTGGCCTGGGATGGATCTATTTTAAAAGAAATGAATTGTATATCTTAGTTTATAATCATTGTAAAATATATTTTAACTACACAGCATGTCGATGTAGAAACAAAATAATAGGAAAGCAATTGGTATGTTAGCCTTTATTGTATTGTTATAGCTTTTATTATTTAAAGGATTGGAGTGTAAGAGTAAAATATTCTTATTTCAACTATATGGGTCTTTGGTAAGAATATGCCTGGAGTGTTGTGTATTGTTTTGGCTCTTATCCAAAAAAGAACATATTTTCCCTAGAGAGTCAATGCAATGAAAGTGTCTGTTCCACAAGGAATGATTAAGTAAGCTGGGATGATATTTCCCACAGTTAATAAGAATGTGAGGAGGTCACATTGAAACGTATAAAACTCAAGTGCTTTTAGAGGATATTCTCCCAGTTGGGAAAGCGAGAGCATGATGGCACAGTCTTATGAGGCAAATGTTTCGGGTTGATACGAGGAGAATTAACTTATTTGAAGGTTTTTGAATTTTTAGAATTCTTTAGGGCGGCATGGTGGCTCAGTGGTTAGCACCGCTGCCTCACAGCAGGGACCTGGGCTCGAATCCAGCCTCAGGCGACTGTTTATGTGCAGTTTACACATTCTCCCCATGTCTGCGTGGTTTCCTCCCACAATCCAAAGATGTACAGACCATGCTAAATTGCCCGTAGTGTTAGGTGCGTTAGTAGGGGTAAATATAGGGTAGGGGAATGGGTCTGGGTGGGTTACTCTTTAGAGAGTTGGTATGGACTTGTTGGGCCAAATGGCCTGTTTCCATACTGTAGGGAAGATAATCTAATTCCCTTCTTCAGTGAGATTTTATGAAATGCAATCAAATCAGAGATCAAAAGAATTTTGGATACTAAGGAAAATGAGGGATATGAAGAGAGTGCAGGAAGGTATTGAGGTAAAAAGTCATCTGTGATCATGTTGACTTTTGAAGTAACCTTGAGGAGCTGATAGCCTAGCCCTGCTTCCATTACCTTTTTTGCTGCTGTGTTTCTCCACCATGGTGGCCTATGTTAAATTAATGAAGTTAATGCCTGTTTAGAGGACTCTTCAAGATAGAGGTGAGCTTATGGTACGCATTTTGCATTGACAAAAAACATGGACCATCCTTCCTGTCGCCTCATGAGCATACACACAATCCTTAATTGGTTAGTAGATTTATAGGTGGCCAATAAGGACAGTGTTTCCAAGAAAGTCAACATTGCTGAGCATATTACCAATAAGTGTGGGTTCAGGATCTGAAATGATTACTCTTAAAGGGCACAAAACTCTGCCCTTTAATCTATTACAAACTTTGGCTAGACCCACTCATTTTGGACTCATGGATTTCATTTGGAACAATTCACAGTGTGCTAACCTTCCTTTTCTTCCCATTGCTGCTAAATTTGAAACTAGTACATTTAAATGACAGCTATTAAATGAGGAATTTGAACTGGAATGATAATAACAAAGATGTTCCTTGTTTTGTATTTTTCTGTCACAGGTTTTCGGGGATGAATCTGCCTCCACCTATAATCAGCAGCAAGAACTGGCTTAGGTTGCATTTTGTAACAGACAACAATCACAGGCACAGAGGATTCAGTGCTCAGTACCAAGGTAACTTTGTATGCACAAAAAAAAGCAACTTTGCATGCACAAAAAAAATGTAGCTTTGCATGTAAAATCATCCAGAAGATGATTTTGTGCATCCACAAAAGAAGGGGCGCATCCAAGAGTAAATTTTCAGCTTGGATGTTTCTGGGAATAGCTGAAAGAAAAAAATACTTTCATGTTTAAAATTGGGTTTGTATGGAGTCAAAGTCTTTTGAAACATTAATCACAGTTTGAAAACCTTCAAAGCGCAAAGACAACTTTAAGCCAGTGAAATTTGCGGGTAAAGATAATTAACAATTGACTGTTCAGAATAGTATCAATTTTAGCTCTGCCTCTCTTGCTACCCAAAAATAAATTTAAGACGTTCTCCTTTCTCCAGTGTATCTGTAAACAATGCAGCAGCAATAAGTATTCCACAATCCCTGCTGAAATCATGTAAAGCACTGTTGGTTTCCAGTGAGATTATGTAAGTTACTTGTAAACTGTAGAGGAGATGGAATAAACCTGCTCGTACCTAGAAATGTCCTTTCAAAGTAACTCAGTTACAGTCTTTAATATACTAATTATTACCAGAACTTGCAGATGGACAATGCATTAAATAAGATCCATATATGAAGCTGAGATCATAACCACGGCATATAAATTGTCAACAGCAAGAAACAGTACTTTATGGAATACTTTGCACATTCTCTCAAAGATTGGTCCTCGTTTATATCAGGTGGAGTGACCACTAGAGGGACCAGTACCAAATCTCTGGTCAATTACTTTGCTGCTGTGAACTCATCTTTACATTATTGAAGTTTTCTCCAAAGTCTTTAACCTAGTTAAACAAAGGACAACCTTTAGTGATCAATGTTTGAGAAAAGAGTTTTTAAATGTTACAGCAAGTAATCAGCTCAGTTGGCTGGATGAGTTGTTTGAGATGCAGAGTGATGCCCACGGTATGGGTTCAATTCCTGCACCAGTTGAAGTTGCCACGAAGAACTCTCCTTCTTCTCAACCTCTCCCCTTATCTCAGGTGTGGTGATCCCCAGGTTAAACCACTACCAGTGTTCAGGAAGCCTTTCAGGAAGGGCTTATGCCCGAAGCGTCGATTTTCCTGCTCCTCAGATGCTGCCTGGCCTGCTGCGCTTTTCCGGCACCACACTTTTCAACTCTGGTCTCCAGCATCTGCAGTCCTCACTTTCTCCTAAACCACTACCAGTGTCCTGCTCAAATGGGTATGGTCCAACAGGACTATGGAGATTTTACCTTTACCAATACCTAAAGACAGTATCCCATAAACTGTATCACAAGAATAAAAACCAATAGTTTTGTCTTGTCAAAGTACTTAAATGTGCCCATGCAAGTTCTGGTGTACTCCAGAAGTTTTCTTTGGCTCTCGTATAGTATAGTAGATCGTATAGTAGATGATAAATAGCTACCAAACGAATGGCTGAACGTGACAGGAGCCTCTAAAATGTGTAAATTAAGACAGAAAAACTCTATCCAAACAAGATTCAAAGTTATTCTCGCAGATATTTTATCATTTCTAAATTTTTTTTTTGAAAAAGCATACTGTAGACTATCAACATAACATTTCAAGATTTAAGTTAACTTTCAGCTTGGCTTGACCTGATTAAGCCATTACAAAACCCCATTATCAAAGCTTTTACTTTTCTCCATTTTTTAGTTTTTTTTTAACTGTTGCATCTTCTGCAGTGGACTTACTGAATTTGTGACTTGCCAGGAAAACTAAACAAGGCATTTGTAATGTGTACAAATTTAAGAATACATTTGAAACTGTATTCCATATTTTCAGGACTTGGTAAGATCAGCTAAGACACGAAGGGTAAGTTTATTTAAATGTGATGATATTTCACAAAGAGGAAACTATTAGTTTATGTGTTTAATGTTTCTGATAGGGAGATCTTCATGTCAATTTAACTATTGAAGAAAGAACAATCCCGAGTAAAGGAGAGGGAAATAGGGAAATGTATGCTGCAAACACTCAGCTCTTGGTCATCATGCCCAAGAGAGTACTGCTGAGATAATTAATCAAAGAAGATATTTGGAATAGCTGAGAGTAGTGGACATTTTTATGACTCCTTTATCCTGCTTAACAACAATGTTAGTACTCTAATAAGTGGATAAGTGCCTAATTACAGAATAATGTAGGTTTATTTGGCGAAGTGCAGAGAGTCATTCATTTGATTCTGAATTCAGTACAGGCCCAGAATTAAACCAGGTTAATAAGTTGTGTCCAAATGTTATTATTGATAAGGCCACAGCTATTGGATGAACTTACACAGATTAAATAAACCCAATTAACTCTCTGGCAATCATCATCTCCATCCACTACTTTGAAATTATTCCAGAGTCTGATAAAATAATGTTAAATTGATGAAAATTTCATGGTATGATCTGTAATGGCAATTCTCAAAACCAAATGCAGGAAAAGAAAAGTTCTGGACATACCATTAAAATTGTCTGTGACTTGCTATATCACACAACCAGCTGCTGTGTCTCCTTCAATAATCTTGTACCTCTTGGAATCTGCTGGAACCATCTGGGATGCCTTGGAAAGATTCAGTGTCACCAATCCTTCTGATTGATTTCAGCATAAACCACTGTTTCAATGTAGGTAGAGATGCCGATGCAATTTGTTCGACAGAAGCAAGGCTCAGTCTTGATAAAGAATAAGTAGTTTTGTTGCAAATTACTTAGTAGCTATTTACATTAGATCTGAGATGTGTTTGTCACTTATGAGACTGTCAGGCTCAATTTAAGATTAATTTCATGTTGCTACTGTAGCCAAATGCTGTTAATACTTGGAAAAATCACTGAAGGTCTACACACCTTCTAGTGAACATGCCCAGAAGATGTAAGACATGTACAGAACTTTGATTAGCTCCTTCCAGGAACAATTATTTATATCTGAATGGGTGAAGCATGTTTTGTGATATCAATTAACCCTTTAAATAAGTTACAACAAAGAACAATACATATGTGGCTGTTGGGTGCCATTTACTTGCACATTGAGAAACAAGCACCTTAAACTGTCTCGATGTATACCAAAGCACAAATAGACCGGCATATTTGAATATGAAGGAAAAGAAGAACTTTATTGTCCAATTTGCACTTTTTGTCAAACTGTATGCCAAGGATGTCCATGAGTGTCTGGTGTCCTGTGTACTTTGAACCTTGAGGGAGAAATAATAAAAACTATACATCCCATGGGTAGTTTGGGAGCAATTATTTGCATTACCAATACAGGTAGAACGTATTTTGTTGAATTTCTCTGATGCCTCACAGAATGTGCATGTATCTACTGACACTGATTTCACAGGAGCTTTTTTTTTATTCATTCACTGGGTGTCACACATGTGTTAGATCCCAAGGTTTCTGACAATATTTATGACACTGGCAATTGGATCCAAGTCTACCTCCCAATGGCGGACACAGGAATTTCTGGGGTCCTACAGTCTAAGTCTTAAAATACCTACAATTGGGAGAAAAACCTGGTGAGCTGTGAAACTTTTCAGATTTAGTTGTTACATTCTGCTTTTAAAGAAGTTGCTCCAGATATTAAGAGTATAGTTTTTTTTATTTGATTGTATAATTTTTGAGAGTGAATGCAAAGATACTCTGAATTTGTGACTCCCTATGAACAGCACCCAGAATCAATATGCAGTAATGACTTAACAGAAATACTATTATACTGAGAAACTGTTTGAATAGCGAAACAAAAGATTCTACAGTTACACCCCAAAAACTCAATCAGATCAAAATAATTACATTGAATACCAATGGTGCAGTTTCACATACCACTCCTCCTACCTATCGAAAACATTCACCTTTATTATTTGTGTGCAGATATTCAAAATCAGAATTAAGCCATAACAGGTGAATCCAAGAATCTGGAACATGCTTCTGGTCATAAGATAAATGTGACTTGTTCTTTGATATGCCCACTTTATTTTCTCTCATTTGCCTATGCACAAGAAAGCCAGCATTACCATCAAATCCATGTGACATATGACAATATTACATTTATCATTAGCCTGATTTCTATTGGTGATGTAAAAATGTATGACATCCAGCAGAAGGGTAGTGACTGCTTTTTAATGTTACCATGTTATTTTAAAAATAACCTACTTGTTCAATGAAGTGTATTCTTAATTGTCAGTGAGGCCAAGATGTTTTCTATCAGTGGTAGCCAGGTCTTGAAGCTAATCCATAAACTATTCAAACCTAAAAGGTACATAAAAAATGAATTGTACTGCCAAAGATTTCATGTTCTCTTGTTCTTGGTCAACAGTTCAATGAATTAACACTCTTGTTACTCTTGGTGCTTTCTTATATGTTAATTATGGAGTGCTTCTATAGATATTTTACTACATGCGGTGTTATAGCACACAGTCTGAATTGCAGTAAACCTTGTATGAAATGAAACATGAATACCCTTATTCTGCTTATTACTATGCACTCTTTATTAACTGCATCCCTCTTCTGAGTATAAGCCTCATTATGGAGCCCCATGCATGGCAAATAAACATTCATTTGATTAGAATTGTCCCTATTAAACAAACATCATTAAGGTTTGCATAGTATTGCTCACAAATGGAGATATGTCTCATAAAAAGAAATAAACTGAATGTATTACTATTCTCTCACAGCTGGTTTCCATTAAATGATAAAGGAGAATTAAGCAGGCCCAACTATCTCTATTGGGTGACATCGATTAGTGGGAGATCTTTTGTGAAAAGTTCTCATTCATACTAGCTATACTCCATTAGTTCACAAATATCTGAATCAAGATTACTTATTCAAAATACCTAAATAGATAATGCTTTGATATTGCTTTTACTTAGTGTTTTCAACTGCCAGTTCAGAAATGGGAGACTAATCAATTTTATACAGAGACAATACATGACAATACATTATCATAATCACCAAGTTATATTTTCCATTATGCCATAAGTACATTTGCTCGAGAAAAATAGTAGTCGCTTTGTGTAAAGAATCCAATTGTTCATTAATTGGAATGTGTCTTTTATACTTCAAAGAATGTCAGTATTTTACAGTAAAGTTACAATATCATATGAACCAGGTAATAAATGGCATTGGGTAGAAATATGTCACATGGATGCTTCCAATATTTATCGGTGCATAAAGTAATACTTGTTGCAGCTCTTGAAGAAGTCAGATAGTCTCTATCTCTGAGCCATTAGGCTCAGGTTCAAGTCCTATGTGATCCAGAGAAATGTCATAATAGTTCTGAGCACATTAATTACAAACCAGCATTTGGAGCAATGTTAATTTACAGTATTTTTGTACCTGGACACACAAATTATGAGTAACAATTTGTAGGAAATAAGTTACATTTACTCTTTCAGTGCTAAGAATTTGAGAGAAGAAAGAGCAGACATGTTTTTTGTCTCTCTCTCTCTGTCTCTCTCTTTCCTGCAGCATCCTTCTTGCACAAGGACTTTAAACCATGACTTTGAGTATACTGATGGGGCAAGATGAGAACATAAGCTTCACAAGCCACTTCAGCCTGTATAGAGATCGAGCCTATGCTCTTGGTGTTATTCTGCACCAGACTCAGTTTGGTTATGATCAAACATTGGCACTCATGCTCTGTCATCAAACTGGAATATGAAGTTTTATTTTCTAGAGGGTAAAATTTCATCAAGCTTTTCTTTAAATCTTTGATATTTTGCACATATTTTCCTCATTTAATTTGCATTTTATCCATGTCTTCAACTCATTGCACAATATTTCTTCAACCAATGGAATGGATGTGTGATGTCCTTCTAGATCTTTGCTCAGAAACTTTATGGCTGGTCACCCGGAGTTATGAAGTATTGTTACACATGACCAGCTTTGTCTCCAATTGTCTTTTTCTCATGTTGGGACACAAAGCAGTCTCCACTGTGCATGTTTCCCTGGATGGCATTGCCTTGTGTTCATCTTCTCTCTCTGAGAATGGACATAGACATGTTATTGCTCAATCGATGTTCTAGTCGCTTATCTTATAATTTTAACCTATGATGGCTTGCAGAATTTCAGGCTGATCGATACACATCTCTGCAAAGGAGCAAATCATAACCATAGCCAGAGCCAGAACAAACCTCTCCACTATGTCCCTCCATTAAACTGGAAGAGAGGAATTAGCAGAACAATTGCCCTCTTGTTTAGAGGGACATGTGTTTCCACAAAAACTTGTATTAGGAGAAATAAAACAGGAAATGTATAGTAGATTTAAACTGTAGATCAAAGAAAATTCCTTGTCATTTACTTTACATGCAAGGCATTGGATATCATACTTTAGCAGTGCATTAAAAAAAAGGAAGTTCCTGTGACTGTATTTGTAAAATTATCAACATAATAGGAAGGTATTCATAGATTGTTCATTTCAGAAAAATTGTAAAATCTCATGTGATAACGTGTGTTGTTCAACTTTTTTTCTGAACTTCTATTCCGAGACTAACATCAGTGGCCATGGTAATGGAATTAGTTATTAAAGCATTTATTTTGTGTTGCGTAAGTTCAAGAGCATCGTCAGTGTCATTTGTTAAACATGCTTGCTGAGGTTTTTTTTTTAAATACAAGGTTACATACAGCATAATTATCTATAATGTAATCGTGGCAACAGTAAAACCATAGACTGCAGAACAGCTTGTGATCCTGAAATTATAATTATATCATTTGCTGAGGTAGCAGACTGTAAATTGAGCCTCACAATTCCCAGATTTGTCCTAAATGCTGAAGTTATTCTTAAGGTACGCACAGCACCTCCAAATGACCTGACTTCCAGATCAACATTGTTGGAATGTACAGACCAATTGTCAGTACGAGCTATGTATTGTTATTTATAATAAGCAGTTAGATTTTAGCTGGTAACTATATGAAAATCATGGGCATATGACACTACTAACAAAAGCTCAAAACTCCTTATAAACATAACCTTACATGCACACACCCATATAAGCACATAAATACAGAAAATAGATTATTGCTGGAGTTAGAGAAAAACTAAGAAGTCAGTATAGTTCTCTAGCTGAAACCATGTGGAGGCAACAAGGCTCTCAACTAACAGTTATTGGAGAGTTATTAGGAGCCCAATGTCAACATTTTCCATGAATGCCCTCCACAGCATGTGCCACATGGGTGCCACAGGTTAGTGGCACGGAAGAGCCCTGACTGCTGAGAGCTGCCAATCATTAAGAAGATGGAGGTCTGGGGAGTGGTGGCACCACCAATGAAGTGATTACTGTAAATATGATACCGATCTAAGATCTCTCAATGTTGCTAAGTCTTCAGTCGCAGAGTTCTGGTGGTTGACGGGAAGGGGTTGTTGTCAGGAGAGGTTTTTAGAGCAATCCCTTTTCCAAGATCAGGGCCGTCATTCAGACAACCCTGGGAAATGCCGCTAGGTCAGCAGAGACAGGCTGAGGCCTTAATTGAGTATATTGACCATTTAATGGCTTCAATCAGCAGTGGGGTGGAAAACTATTCACAAGACACCTCTTCCCCATCTTCTCCTCTTCCCCTCCTCCGTGGACTTATTCTTTATCCATCCAATTAAATGACCCAAACTTCAATCATCAAACTTGCTAGTGTGTAGGGCAGAGTGTTGCAGGCACATAGACAAATGTCTTTGTATATTATCCGATTATAATCTGAACATCATAATTAGGTTGATGCAGTAAACTGGAATTAGAAACTGTATAAAAGAGGGCACTGAATAAAGTAAGAGATGTTAAAATCTTACCAATTAAAAATGATCAACATGTTTGGAAGACAACATTGTGGGTTGAATCTTATCAGCTGTCAGGTTCTGGCTTCCCCCAGTAATAATACTCTATCTTCAAGTGTGCCCCACTCTGACTGTCCTCTCACTGGTGATACAGCCTCAGCAATGGTCACCACTAGAGTTGGCACTACTGAGGTGTCACCCTCTGGCCACTAGCTTCAGGACAGTGCTATCAACCATCAGTGGATAGTGGTCTCAGTGACTGCCTCTTAATATATTGACCATAACATGCCATCCCAGGGATCCCACTACCTGCTAAATCATGTTTAGCATCCACCTTCAAATCTATAAATGGGATTTCACCATCATCAATATAATTTAGTCCTCCTTCACAAAATGTTTATTTTTTTTTACCAGTTTTAGGTATGAATAAGGAGAAAGTGAGGTCTGCAGATGCTGGAGATCAAAGTTGAAACTTTATTGCTGGAACAGCACAGCAGGTCAGGCAGCATCCAGGGAACAGGAGATTCGACGTTTCGGGCACAGGCCCTTCTTCAGGAATAAAGAAGGGCCTGTGCCCGAAACGTCGAATCTCCTGTTCCCTGGATGCTGCCTGACCTGCTGTGCTGTTCCAGCAATAAAGTTTCAACTAGGTATGAATAAACTAATGTTGTAAAGATAATGGATTAAGGGTTTTAGTGGAAGCAATGTTGGAATCCCATATTTTTCCAGGTTTACAATTCCAGAAGTAGTGAATAATAATAATTTTAAATAATCACTTCTCTTTTTGTTCTACTTTGCTTTTTTTTGTCCGTAGAAGTCATCAGTATTGAAAGTGCAACATATCGCTTATAGCTGGTACCTCTTTCCACATTTATACCAACCATAGCATTATTCCATTTAAGCTCTTCAAAAGATTACTTTTTATTTGTTCTGTTAATGTAATTATTTCTGGCTGCTCTAATTCAGATAAATCCCTCCTTAAACCACTTCAATTAATGTGCTGCTTTATGAGAGTGTACATTTGTTTGAAAATACACTGGCAAAATTACTATTCAAATGATTTAGTCTATTCTCATCTTAGTTAAATATTAAATAGTATTATCAAAAGTACTGAATTAAAATGCCATTAACAGTCCATAATCTCTGCTGGGTTAATTTTCAACAATAATACGTATTGTGTTCTCAAGGGCAACAAGGGATGGAAATAAATGTTTGCCAGCCAGCAAGCAATGCCCACATCCCACAAAATGTATACATTTTTAAAAAATGATATACATAGAAAGTGAATTTTAATTGCATTTGCTTACTTAAGGCTAACGTTTTCGACAATTACATTTTCCACATGTAGAACTCATCTTAAATTAGCCAAAAAGGTTAAAAAGTTGCAGAATTTTAACTGTAATTTCTGTACAGAACAAATCAAATGTTCATAGTCTTAAACGCGGTTTAAGAAATATCATGCCAGAAGTTGAGCCTGTCTAGCAAACTGACCACAGTCCAGGAGAAAATGAAAAACTATTGAAAGTTTCTTCCTTTAGTCAGGCTCTTACTATAAGCTGTTGCTTCTTCTGGGGATAAGGACACTTGCAAACATGTTTTAAAAGCATTACACCTGTGTGTGTGTGTGTTTGTGTGTGTGTATACGTGTGTGTACGTGCACACACATGTGCAGATTCACATGAATATATACCAAATAGAACATTTCACATGGATACATGGACCTCAAAGTTAATAGAGGTAAGGTGGCAAAGGTAGATTGGGAACCAACATGAAAATGTTTGACAGTAGATTATCAGTGTCAAGATCAGAGTGGTGCTGGAAAAGCACATCATGTCAGGCAGCATCCGAGGAGCAGGAAAATCAACATTTCAGGCAAAAGCCCTTCATTATGAATTCCTAATGTTGATTTTCCTGCTCCTCGGATGCTGCCTGCCTGCTGTGCTTTTCCAACACCATTCTAATTTTGACTCTGATCTCCAGCATCTGTAGTCCTCACTTTCGCCTAGTAGATAAGCAGTGGCTAGTAATTGTTTGTTTTTAAAAAGTGCAGTCAAAATCCATTCTTTTCAGGTCCCAAGGTTCACCAGGAAAAGGATCTTTTCATTGTGAACCAGAAGTGGAATGTGAAAAAGGTTTATAAAATTATGAAAAAAGCATAGAGTAAGCCGAAAGATTGGGAGGATTTTAGAATTCAACAAAAGAAATTTATATGGGAACAGAAGGAGAGAATATGAGTATAGGCCAACAACAGACACAAAAACAGATTCTAAATATGTTTACAGGAGTGTAACTAGGATGAGATTATTGGAAATAAACATGGACTCATTAAGGCCGAGACAGATGTAATATAATGGAAAATAAGTAAATGGCATGGACAGGAAACACATAGTTTCCCTCTGCACTCACGGTAAAAAAATAGGATCTGGGGGCTAGAGGAGAGTTAAGGATTTAGCAAGAATGAGAAACATAAAGAAATCAGACAAAGAAATAAAGAATTGAGGGGACAACGTGGCAATAACTTCCCTGGGCCTGACAACCGATGTCTTTGAAGAGCAGTGGTTGCCTTTGTTCTGATCTTCTAGAATTCCTTCGATTTTGGAACAGTCTCAAGGATTGGAAGGTCAAAAATATAAACCCAGCTTTTAAGCAAAGGGGAAAAGAGAAAACGATGAACAGTAGCTGGAATTTGATTAAGTGTGAGAGTCAACATGTTTTATGGTGACCAGGAGTCCCACCTTCAGTGCAAAAGTCTACTGGATCAAATACCAATCAGGCACTTAAAGTCATCTGAGGCTGCCAGAGACCAGCAGCCAATGGGAGCTGACAGGCCTACACTGCCTGGGCATGAATTCTGGGCTTGGTGAGAAGGTGAGTGTTCTCTTTCGGTGGGATTGGTGGGAGGAGGGAAGTGGGGAAGAGACATGATTAGGGTAGGGATGGTGGGGAGTGTAATTTGAAGCAAGGGCAATATTTCTGCAGCCAGCACCCTGAACACATTTGTGCCTGATGTATTGTTGACAGGTCGGTATACATTCCTTGAATTAGGCAAAAAATGGCTTTCAGAGATTGAAATTGATAATTTGGCAAAAATGCCAGGTTTCCCCTTTCCCATCAGGGTCTTTTCCTTGTCCAGAAAGCAGTTCCTCACTGTAAGGGTTGCCCATTTTTGAGAGACAGAAGGGAATAAACAGAATTAAAAGCCTCCTCCAGCATTTTGACACAAAATGGCCAACAAGGGATTACACAGAATTAAAAAAACCTTCTCCAGCAGTTAAATGGTATCGTTGAACAGTGAAAGGGGGTCCTGCCCAAACATTTGATTAGAAAAATGTTCAAGGACAGACAGTTAGAAGATTTGTAACAAACACTGAAAAAGGTAAACTCCTACCAACACAAACATAGATAAATTAATGGGATTGTGACTCATAAAAATCTGGAGGATCAGACAAGTTCATTAAATTATGACAGTGACTGACTCCAGGCTCATTAATGAAAGGAATGTTGTCCCATTAGGTGAAAAGAACCAGTCAGAATAAGGACAATAAATTGCAGTCCAGAAGACAGTCAGCCAAGCTGTGCAGCTGTGAAAAGAGCAGCGCAAGTTATTTTGCAGTAATTAGCTGTTTCTCTGAAATTATTCACAATATTAACAAATACTTTGCAGTCAAAGATTCTTCAAATAATCAGATGTAGATTCCAACATAATTATAGAAACATGTATATAATAAGATACACTGATCACTGAAAAGCATTAGGTGAAAAGATTCAAACATAGATGTAAAAGTTAATTAGTCTCGGGAAGCTTTTTCTTTATCACTAAAGGGATGCCTGGCTATCCTGTAAGAAACAAATTGCTTGCAACTCATTACCTGAAGAGCGCTAACAGTAAAGTTGAAAATCACATAACAGCAGGTTATAATCCAACAGGTTTATTTAGAAGCACTAGCTTTCAGAGCGCTGTTCCTTCATCAGATACAGCATTCTGAAAGCTAGTCTTCCAAATAAACCTGTTAGATTATAAGCAGGTGTTGTGTGATTTTAACTTTGTACACCCCAGTCCTATACCAGCCCCTCCAAATTATAAACCTTTACATATAACTAACTTTATAATATAAATTAATATTATGAATCTTATAGCAGTTAGTTTGAACTAACTGTCTTTTGTATTTTTTATATATAATTAGGACAATTTGATAAATATAGGAAAGGAATACAATGGACAAAATTCAAGCAGTCCTTACATATAAGCAAGTCTGGAATTGGCCAGTGTGGAATTTTGTCTGAGCAGGGACATGTCTGAAGGAGTACAGGCAGTAACTTTGGAATGCAAATTTAGACGATGCATGGAAAGATCTCAAGGTCTGGTGATTACAATGTCTGGTAAACATCATAACATTATGGGGAACCTAGGGCTGTTCACAGGAGTGTCCCTCATTGATTAGGTAATTCAAAGTATTGGATGTATAGAATGAGGGAAAGGGGATAGTCACGTTGTATGTGATTATTGTAACAGAAAATGTATAAAAATACTTAACTCATTGTGAAAATCAGATAGTTATTGACCTGTCTTCTGAACTGAGCTAAAGATTAAGAGGATAATTGAGTCCTCATGTCAAGATCAGATTCGGGGGGAGTCTTTGGCCCTCTCCCTGCATGATCTAGTGACTACTTGAATAGGAATAAAGCCTGCCGTGTGCTTGAATCCTGCCTGCCTTCTGAGTGTTTATCGCTGGTCGGAGGGTTTGATTTCTACATTCGCTGTTCTTTTTTTCTTTGAAATTGACCACTGAATCACCTACACTACCAATTAAACAAAGAAAAAAATTACAGAGCAATGCACCGTGATAATTCCGCAACCACATATTTTAATACGATGGGGAAATCAAGGGAGGGATCTGAACAGAATGGTGTTGGAGGAGGAGATAATGACTTTAGTCTCGGCATTGCCCCCTCTCCCGCAATGCTTTGAGATTGTTGGTGTCCCAGGAGAGGGTGCTCTCCCTCTATGGCCTGCTGCCTGGATCTGTTCATGTCTACCTTAGCCAGACCCAGGAGCAGGTCCACCAGGAGCTTCTCCGAGCTGTCTGACCCCCAGTTCTGCATCAAAGACCAGGACCACGGGGCTGAAATACAACCAGAAGAATAATACAATTAAATGTAGTCTCCTGTAACCAATCCACAAACTCCTGCTCCTCGGATGCTGCCTGAACTGCTGTGCTTTTCCAGCACCACTCTAATCTAGACTCTGGTTTCCAGCATCTGCAGTCATTGTTTTTACCTAATCCACAAACTCTGCAAATACCTCCAGTCAATCTGTTGGGCTAGGAGTCTGTGAACTTTCTTAATTGATGATTGCACAGGAGTGCTGAATGCAGCATCCTCCATCTCAGGTCCTTGACGGAGAGTGGTAGGACTCTCTGATCCTTGCCACACAGCAGTAGAATGGAATACAAAGACCCATCTGGGTGGTGGATAAAAGAGAGGACATCACTGGTGTGCAGCAACAGTCCATCAGAAACCCTGTCTGCACCACACTAAAGGACATGGGGAGGTATTTCCATGAGGCAGCTCAGGTTGTGGGACGCGAACTGGGAAGGGAGGTTTTGGAACCTGAGGCCAGTGTAGAATTCTGTCCAAGCAGGGATGTGTAGAAACAGACATCACCGTGTCTCCAACTGGTGCATGATGTCAGATCTGAGCATGGCCACTTTCAGGCATGAGTCTGTGATCTTCCTTCCATAACTTTTCTCTTCGAAAAAGCTTTACAGTAATCAACTGATTTATCATTTTAGGTAGTTGGAAAGCAGAATCTTTGATCCTATTCTAGATATTATCGAATCAACCTGTTCAAAGATGTTTTGACACACCTCTGGAGCAAGTGGGATTCGAACCGGGTCTCATGGATCAGAGATAGGGACAACAACACCACGCCATATAAGCCTCAAATTCTGAGAAGGGGTGTTGAACCCAGAAACGTACGAGTAAGTGTAAGTGTAATATCAATTACGCTACAGCTGGGCAACAAAATGCACTTCTTTTCAAATAAATCATCATCAACTCACCCATTTCACAAACAAAACAACAGACAAAACGTAGTTCTTGGATATTTACTGATCAACTTGTTCAGCGTTGTTATTGCACATCTCTGGAATAGCTGGGATTTGAGATCGCATCTCCTAGTGGGACTCAGTTTCTTTTTTTATCTTCTCTTTGCATATTTTTACCACCATTAAATTACTAATGTTAAAAATTAAAAGATTAATTAACAAGCCCTACTCACCTGGGACATTTCCATAACCAATTCTTTTTTTCTTCTTCCAGAACCCAGTCTTTTTTTTAAAAAAAAATTTTTCAATCTAGATTTCATCATTTGCCACGGTGGGATTTGAGCTCATGTCCCCAGCACATTAACCTCAGAATTGCCAAGCTAATGTCAACACCACCACATCATGTCACCCCAGAACTCAGTTTTTTTTTTAATATATATATTTCTAATCAATCTGTTCAGTGATGTTACCACATACCTCTGGAGCAGATGGGATTTTTAATTTGGGTCTCTTGGCCCAAGGTAGGGGCCAGAATCCAGGTCTTCTCTTTTTAACCAGAAGTGCTCTTACACACAACTGAATGGTCTTGTTTTCCCATCATCAAATCATCCATGGTATTTTTTCACCTCTTCACCACCACCAGTAAATGTCCTCCAAATGACTAAGTTGTGTGTAAAGTTCATAAATGGCAATGCAGACCACGAAAGGTGAGAGCGAAATAGGGAGAGGGGGACAGGAATAAATAAAAATGGAGGTTCAAGAGGGAACAACCCAGTTCTTATATACAAAAATCCAATGTGGATCATCTACTCTCCATCACCCCTGGAGCCATTTTGTTTGTGCATTAAAAGAATCTACAGTTTTAAATCTGACACAATGCCTTCCCACCAATCACCATGCTTCCTGTTGAAAAACAGCACTCTTCTTGCTGCCAGGAAAGTGGTTATTTGGGCAGGTGGTACATTAGTGTTCTTACATGGTTATTAATTGACCATGTTGAAAAAATGGGAAGATCAGACCTGGACGTTCCTACCCATGAACCTGAGAGTTGCAATGGCATGGATGGAGTAGGTACCCCACCAGTGTCAATCTGTGCCCATTATTTACCCTTCCTGCCATCTGTCCTGTTGCTTGCATGGAGGGGGAAATCCTGCCGATAGACCACTTAGCATAACAACATTAGAAGGGAAAATAATATAAATTCTTGTCATGAATGAGGTAACAGGATACTTAGAAAATCATAATGTTGCATAAATAATCAGAATCAATCAATTTAGAAAGCATAATCATGCTTGACAAAGCAGTTAGAAATTTTTAGGATATAAAATAAATAGGAGGGAACTACTTGAAATAGTTTATTTAAATTCTTTTTAAAAATAGAAAGAAAGCCAAACTGGAACTACAAGAAAAATCATGTGGACTAACATTTTAGAGTGTTTTGAAAAAGTAGCTGAGGGAATTGATGAGGACAGTGCCAGTATTGTGGTGTACATGGACTTACAAAAGACATTTAGAGCACTGCTGCAAAGCGGATTGTAAAGAAATTTATAGCTCATGTAATGAAAGGAATATGAGTATCTTGGATATAAAATCATCTGAATGGCAGGAAACAAAATAGTGGTTAATGAATATTTCTCAGAGTATAAACGTTTCTACTAGAGATCCACATGGCTCAGTGTTTGGACACTGCATTCCCAAACGTATATTAATGAAATGGATATTGGTGTACAGGATATAATTTCAAAATTTGCTAATGATACAGAACTTGAAAGCATCATGACTGTGAGTAGGATAGTGTAGATCTTTAGAAGGGCACAGACAAGTTGGTGAAACAGACACCTAAGTGGCTGATTAAACTTAATATTGAGAAATGTGAATTGGTTCACTTTGGTCGGAAGGCAGTATTTTTATAAAAACTCCAATTCTAAAGGAGGACCTGAAGGAGACGGGTGCATGAGTGCATAACTCATTGGCAGTGACAGGATGCATTGAGAGTAGTTAATAGAGCATGAAATAGCCAAGGCTATATTGATAGGGATCTAAAGTACAAGTGACTAAATGGAGCATTTTTGGCCTAAAATCTTGGCTTGGCAGACTAACGTCATTCTCAACAGTATTTTGCCTATCAGATGTCTGAGATTGGGAGGCAGAATTGGCAGTGTGCCTTCCACGGGGAATTCAGGAACTGAGCGAAAAAAACCAACAACAAATCAGAATGAAGGATTCTGAAACGCACACTTCAAAGACTGAAACTGAAGTGTAATTTAGAATGATAAATTCCCTTTCAAATAGGTGACCAAAACAGAAACCAAGAAAAGAAAAAAATGCATTGGGAGTGGGATTCAAATAAAAGGAAACAAAGAGAAAGCAGAAACAGAGAGGTGTCATTGTAAAGAAGCTAGTGCTGGAATAACAGAGCTCCAAAAACAAACTTTTGACTTCTGTTTTTATGTGGCTATCTGCTCTTATTTAAAGTTATTGCCGCACTTGCATATAAATATTGGTAACTTTTATTAGCCTTGCATCTCTTAGCTTTGTGCAGCTTGATGAATTCTAAAGAATATAATGACTCAATTCCAAGTGGAGTTAAAGCCCAACCAGGTTGACAAAAATGGAACAGATAACATTTGACCAAAAGTAGTTTTTTTGTTGGGGCAGCAACTCATAAAATAGGAAGGTATATTTTTCGTGGTAATATCAAGGATTACTCCAGAAGGACAAAATGTTGATTGAGAATGATTAAACACAGGCGATGCACACATTGTGCAGGTCTGACAGGATCTATAGAGAGAGGGAGGTTGGATTATTGATCCATGTTCATCGTATTTCATCGGAACTGGAAAATGTTCTGGATGAACGCCTTATCGTAATCAAGGGAATGTATGTCAGCAGGGTAAGAGGGTAGAAGATGATTAAATTTAATCAATGATGTTGGTGAAGATCTAAAGAAGAGAATAGTCAGAGACATTAGAGGAAAAGAAAACTGCAAGAGTGACAGGATATGTAAATCATATCCATAGCATAACGGGTATGTATGGAAGCTTGAGAACTCTGGGGAAATGAATATAATGTATTTGTTGGATAGAAATGCAGATAAACAGAAGGGACTGAGTTTGGAAGCTAGATTTGCTGATAGAAAGAAGAAAGTAAGTTAGCAAGAAGATGTCAAGGGTCTTGAGATGGATTTAAATATTTTAAGTGACTGGGCAAAAACAAATGTCAGATGGAGTGTATGGAACTTGTCACTTTGACAGGAAAGGTAGGAAAACATATTATTTAAATGGAGAATGATGGCAGAACTATACAGTACAAATGTTAGTGGGCGTCTTGATGCATGATTCACAAAAAAATGCTCAGATGCAGGGAGAGTATATAATGCCCAAAAGGAATTGAATTTGTTCTTGTGTTTCAAGGGGATCAAGAGCTACAGGGAGAAAGTGGGAGAATGGGGTTGAGAAACTTATCAGCTGTGATTGAAAGGCAGAGCAGACCCAATGGGCTGAATGGCCTAATTTCTGCTCCTATGTCTTATGGTCTTATACTGTAAAAGTAGGGAAGTGTTGCTACATCTACTGACAGCTTCAGTGAGATTGCCTCTGGAGTAGTTTATGCTCCAGTTTAAAGCTTAATCTTCTTACTTAAAGGATACAATTATATTGGAAGAAATTCAAAGTAGGTTCATTTGACTGATTCCCATAATAAACAAGTTTTCTTATGAGGATTTTTTTTTGCAGATTGCACCTTTAATCATTGATGTTTAGAAGAATCAGAGTTGTTATGAAGCATCAAAATGATTGCCAGTTGTGTTGAAGTCTAGTTTTGGGAATACAGTTTAAAAATTAGTTGTTTCTCATTTAAACTAAAGATTATTTTCTATCAAAGAATTCTCTTGAGCTGAGAGCAGTGGCAATTGGGTCATTGAATGTGTTCAAGATTGAGTTACATTAATTTTTGATTGATAAGGGAGTCGAAGCTTAGAGGGAGCAGACAAGTAGAGCTGAGGCCAATTTCAGATCAGCTGTGATTTTAGGAAATGGCCAAGCAGTTTAAAGGATCTATGTGGCCTAAATTTGCTCCAGATTCTCATGGTGTTGTGCTCTGTGACATGGATTAATTGGTTCATACTTAACTGCTGCATTTTCATGATGATGCAAATACACAAAATGCCGCTGTACATTTCTTCCAGACATTTTTGTCCACAAAGTCTCTGAAGGTTGTCTGAAATGAAAAGGATGTTAGATAAATGATAGATCCCTTGACTTCCATGGAGAGATAAGGGATCTTGTCTATGCATGTAAAATTTTAACAACTTCATGTGACTGTGCAATGTACACTTTGCTATTCCTTATTATGATGAGACTGCCAATAGTCAGTGAGCTACAGAATCCCTCAGATTAATATATTCAGTATCTTGGGACAAAAGTAGAAACTTTTTTGTATATTAGTCTATAATGTAGTTTTCCAAACTTTCCGTACTTCTGTCAAGTATATAACTTATAAGATTTTGATCTGACCTGATCAAATTAGTGCATAAGATTGTGGAACAAAATAGCAATCTATTGTGTACTAATCTTTTAATTGATATGATATACCGAACTGTTGAAATTATTAAAATTGAAAAAAAAAAGTTTTTCTTAACTTACCACTTGAGTTCTTCTTATTTTTCATTTCTGTTTCATAGATAACTCGGAGCTTTTTTACAGAGTGGATATCATTCCTTTCTGGAACTACAGGGATTCTTAGAATGTTCAGTCATGTGGCAATTTTCCCTTCCTCTGGGGTTCTACTGTTAAAAAAATGTCAAATACATGTCAGTTCTAACAGAATAATAACATTATTTGTGAATTATGCATATTGAGACAAATATATAACAATATGTTGTGTGGAGATTTTGTCTGACATTTTGGAATGCACATCAATATGGTAGAAAGTATTCAGTAATATCAGAACACAATTTGCATTTCTTTTGATGGCAGTATAATTTTTTTGGAAATTGACTTTCAAAGATTTGTAATGCCAGTTAACTTTATACTTTTCTGTTTGAAGTCTGCAATCTAACATAAGTGCATTCGAGCTACTTATTTCTCACATTTAATTATATAGAATTTGAATTGGAGAAACAAGCCATTCGACCCAAAAGATCAATGCCAAGCATTATGCTACACAAAAAAACCTCCGATCTTAAATGATGTCATCCCACAACATTCTTATTTCCATTTATTTCTTCCTCATGCCTGTAAATCAGTTAGCTCAACTGGTTTGTGATGTAGAATGATGCCAACAGTATGAGGTCAATTCATGCACTGACTGAGGTTACCATGAAGGGGTCTCCTTCTCACCTAAAATGTAGTGACCCTCAAGTTAAATCTCTACCAGTCATCTTTCTTTATTGAGAGCAGCCCAGTGATCTGGTAAGTCTTTGGTAAGTTTACTTATTAGATAATTTAGAGCCAAATCATATTTTTAAAATAGTTTTGTCATGAAAGTGAATTGTTACCTTCTAACCCACTCATTTTAAGGAGGTTGGCTTCATGTCAGGAATGTTAAGTTTATAGCGGTGGGTTTATCCAAATCTCTTCAATGAAGCAGTAGCTTTTGCACCTGACTTCTTGTGACCAATTTAAGCAAGTATCATGATGATAAAGTGCAGCTGGACTCCAGCCATGTGTGATGGAATGTCACTGAGGGAGAGCTACAACATGGTTATCAGATGTACCTCTGGACATGGTGTTGTGTAGAAGGGCCATCTGGGAGATTTTATTCCCAGTGGATGGGAAGAAGTGCTGTTCACAGAAAAAGCAGGCCTGACTGGAAGTGGTCAAATGGAGGTCAACAACAAGCATACAGTTCCTTGCTACTGAATACTGTGCAAAAGTTCAAATACCTGATCAGGGCAAGAAAGGTGAGTAACATGCCATATTCACACACATTTTGACTTCTTGAGCTTTACTCTGCATATCACTCTTTGGGCCACCTCATTTTGTAAGAGTATCCATCCCACCATCTTATGGCACCTCCACAGGTTCTCATTAGATAAACTACTACTGATACTCATCCTCAACTTGTCAATTCATACTCATCCTTCTCAGTCACCTGCAGCAAATATTCATCATCTCAAAACATTCCTTAACTCACATTTATAGATATTTTCATTCTTTCCTTGCAGGCAAACAGAGTACAGAATACAGAAAGCCTGAAGAGACTTTCAGTCAACATCAAGCTGGCTGGAGTGGAGAACGATGCAGTGGCAATAAGAAGAGTCTCATCTTGCCTTTACATTGGTAATAGAGACAGAGATGGGGGTTTCCTGGCTATCTGGTGATAGAATTGAATTTCACAGAGTCATATGATGTTGAATTAGAGCACAAAATGAGAAATTATGATTTGCACAATGGTGTTTGAGTTCTGAGTCCTTTTCAGTTCTAACTCCATGTCTTTCATTTCCACAGATTAAGCAAGCATACCTCAGGAGAGGGTGGCACAGAAGATTACAGAGGGTCACTTACTCTGAAGAAGCATCAGCATATGACTCATCATGATCCTTCATCAGTGCATGTGCACGCAACTCAATGAGGTCCCAAAGCAAGTCATCATGTGGTGAGCGACATTGCACAAGTGAAATGGACCAAGCATTAAAGACAGAAACAACAGCGAACAATTCATATTGGGGGATGCTGGAAGCTCCCAAGTTCTACTCTACTGGATGCACATGTTAAACTTTGGGATTATGGATAAAGAAGACCACTATGAAACAGTGATGTTCTATCAGCCTTTCCAGGGACATTGTGCTCATTTGACAAGAGAGATTGGAGGATCTCTCTTGATCATAATCATGAGTGCATTTCAGGCTGACACAGTAATGTCCACCTCCATGGAAAGACTGCGTATCTGTGTGGAGCGCACACACAATGAAGAATGGAATGCATGCCCACTTCACCAACGGTTTGCATACTCATACTGGAGGAAAGCCTCACCTTAGAAATTCTCCACCTCACTGAAATACAACCAAATGGTGTTGAATTCTTGGCTCGCAGGCAAGCCTATCAGGTTGGTCATGATAAGAAAAATGGATCAGGGATATGTGGAAGTGGGGTCTATGCTCAAGCCACTTCTATTCCTCATTGCTTGCCGACTTGCATCCAGATCTGAAGTCCCCAGTAAGAGCTCCTTATGCTACCTCCTGTCCCAGCAGCTAAGTGTCTCCTTTCATTAGGAAAAGGACAGGATTCTTTGGTAGTGCACTTACCGACTTCTGGAGGAAACTAGCCATGAGAATCGGGGAAGTCAGTGCAAGGACACATTTTGAAGCCACAATGGCTGCAACATGAACAAGGAAAAGAAAGAATTTGTAGTTGTATAGATCAAACCACTTGGCAGTTGAGCATTGTATGACATTGTCACTATTTTGTTCAATGTTTATGAACCATAAGTGCAAGATTCCATCCCTCTGTTATCAGCTGCCCCCAGTAAAGTGGTCATTAACCTCAAGGAAAATTGTATGACAAGAGTAAATGATGAGCAATGGGTGTCCGTGAAAGAGATGGATTTCTAGCTGTGAAATTGTACTGTGCTACAGTGTCAAGGCAGTGGGAGTGGAGTTTATATAGAGTACAATGGGTCCATAATTGGTTTGCTAGATGATTTCACTGCCAAAGATTAGTTGAAATGTGCCTGAAATAGTCAGTTCTGGACATCTGTGACAGCTAAGTGACTGGCTGCAGGTGTTCTCATCACTCGAGGATTGTCTTCCTTGTCTTGCTGCTTCTCTTACTTTACCTCCTTTGATAATGCAGACCAATCATCACCTTCCTACTCATACAGTATAAATCATCTTTATATTGGTGTCGAAGGTGCACCAGGCTATTAACATCCTGGACTACCTTGCCAGTGGATACTGAAACTCATCCCATATCTCTTCATGCAGCTGAAATGCAGCATCCAGGTAGTTAACTTCATGATACCTTTGCACTCATGTAACTTTGGGTATGGTTTGCTATGCATCATTGGTAAAGTTCCTCACATGTATTCAGTTACATACTTAGAGTCCTAGTGATTCCAGCTGACAGGTGTTTTGTTGGCTGAGACAATCTTTGACACTTCTCTTCTACCATTGAAAGTGAAATAGTGTTATTTGAGAAACATCTGACTGTGAATCCATTCTAATCCGTGACTACTCCGAGTGCGAACAAAATAGAACATTGTGGACGCTGGAAATGTCAATCACAAGTACTAAATTTAAGCTACATGGAAAATATCACACACTATCTGTAGAGAGATGTAATTTCATCCGGAGGCTCACTGATAATGTTACCTAGTATGGTGACAAAGTGTCCACAACCTCAACCTGAACTACAAATCTTCTCAAAACTCACTAAGATGTAACAAGTTTTATATATGGATTCCTCACTCACCCAAGGATGGCTGATTAATTTGTTTATTAAACCATTACACTGCTTCAACTGCATGTCTGACATAACATCTTATCCAATTTGCATTGTTTTTATTTTTACATTTATTTTTAGTTGATTTAATGTGATACATTAGCAATTGCAAATGGTTACTTGCAACTTTAAACTTGTATAGGTTTCAAACAAATTATACAGTTCTTAAGCAATCAAGTTATTAACATATAAATTCAGCATCTCTCCCTGCCATTTTAGTTTTAAGTGTGTTTATTCTTCCAGATAGGATTATTGATTTTTTATCCAAGTACATTTAGCATTAGGGTTTGTAGAAAAGTGTTTGTTATCTCTTTATAATTTCGCGTTAAAAAATTTACTTTGAGGCATCCAGAGCATTTTTGTATGTTTGGAATGTTTGAGACTTCATTTGTTTACCACTTTTTTTCATATAAACAAGCAAAAGATGAAATTTTTGTATTAGCAGGGACTTCACAAAGGTACGCTTTAATCAACAGTGTATATGTTGTCATGACTGAGCCTGCAGGTGTGCACTGTCTCTTTCTATTCTGATTTCTCCACTGATCTCAACATATGTCTTAATGCTTTATCCTCAGTAACTCTCATTGCCAATTATATACTTTGTCCATTTTTGGTTTATGCAATAAATAATAACATTATTGATTTATCACAACGACAAAACTTCTTTTAATAAGATCGGCGAACACCAAGTTTGAAATCTGAAGGTATAAGCATTTACCTGCAAGATATACACATTTTCATATACAAGTGAATGAAAAGCAATAAGGAAAGTTTGTTTGTGGAGATAACTTTGAAAAAATAATGACACATTGGCCAAAATAGTTGTTAAATATCATGCAATGAAATGATAAGAGGTGGAATTTTCCAGAATGTTTTCCATCTGACCTCCCTTGAGCAAATAGAACTATCAACAGAAATATGTGGTTATTCCTTTGGGATCTCCTCAGAGCTGTTTAAAATGCTGAGAGGAAGTCTTCCAGAAGCCTTCCAGAGAAAAGAACTGTATTGGTTTCTCAACTCTCATATTGGATTTTTGAGGGTTCTCTAAAAAGTGACAAAGACTAAGCTGCTGGTTTTATCACCTTGAATGAATCCCAAAACAGTACCAAATATCCACACTGCTGACATCCATACAGTCAAAGCTATCATTTCCAGAAAGTCAGCAGTTGCTTAAGTTAGTAATCTTTCAAAAAAAAAGGTTTAGATTTCTGTTTAGTATCACAACGGACACACATCACAATCCTTCAGGTGTGAGTCCTGAAGCAAAAAATACCCATAAAGAAGGTGCCTTTAAAACAGTAGCAGAGGAAGCTGAATGAAACTTATGCCATTGATGTAGTGATACCCCACACAGTGCACCTTTTTCTCAGCAGGAAATTAATTTGATCTGAACTTGCCACAAATTTGGTGCTGACCTTCAGTTGAAGTATAAGGTTGATTCCAAATAATTAACCTATCAGTTTCCTGCAGGAAATGGCTAACTCTTCCAAATCTGTTCTCCAAATCAGAATGTCATTGTCAGGCATTGTCCACATAGGGAATGATGTTTATGAATTAATTTCCATTACTTGTAGTCATAGCACATTGCTCTGTAACATGTTGTGCTACAAAACTTCTAAAACTGACTACTTCACACAAGCAATATATAAATATAAAATGAAATGTATTGAAGTAAGTAAATTGTGCAAATGATCTAAAATATGAAAATTTGTAGAAAACAGTTCAAATGTTTTTCATCATTCAGGAATATATTATTGTGCGCACAATAATGAAACATTAGAAATCACCTACTAGTTTAAAAATACAAACTAGCATTTTTTTTTCTTGGCTATTACAGCCTTAGATGCTTAGATGTCTGTTGTGTTGGTTAAATATGTAGCATAAAATGACTCATTTCAGATTAGTTTATGTGTCTTCAATACTATCTCATGCACCTATGACCTGCCAATTATACGTGGCAATTTTCAAAACACACATTTTCTCTGTGAGAGAAACAACGTAAATTGGTGGCGTACAAGTTTTGAAGCCAGATGAATCATACGTACCTCGAGGGCTAATTGCTTCATAAAAAAGAACTGAGTGGACAAGTACAGTTGTGTATTTCAAAAACAAAACATGTTTAGAGCTGACTGAATTATCTTCTTGCTCAGGATATACATATCCTAAGAAAATAATACAATTGACAGTTTTCACAGAGTCAGATTGACTCTGGATCTTTTGAAATTAGAGGGCAGGACCTGATTTTGGGGATTACAAAGCAAGTTCCCAAAAATATTTGCCTTCATGAGATATTGGTGTGAATCGCAAGTAAAAAACTGCATTCTATCTGTTGACGCCAATGCAGAGGATAGGCATCTTCTCATACCCCACAACCTTTGTGAAGTCAGACCAACTTCAGGACAGGATATTTTGGAAGTAGGGTTTCGTGTCCTTCCACCTAAAGTTGCAGGGAACACATCCTAACCATCATTACAGCCTTCTGAACCCTTCCCTCTCATCTTATGATTGTGATTGAGTAGACAAGCTAGCAATAATGAAAGCCTCAATTGGTGGGTCACTGAGGGCCTTGTCAGCTCCACATATAATTGTGAACAAGTCAGGGCATATGGATGGCTGGCAGAAAGACCACCCAGGAAATTTACAGGTTACTCTCTCTCCAAAGCACCAGCTGCTGACCGTACATACATGGCTCATGGTACATGGGCCTTCAAATGAGTCTTGAACCATAGTCTGGATTCAGGAACCTTTTTAAATGTAAATTTAAAAGGTCTTATCCATACCTCCCAGCCACTTTCTATAAGACATCAAACCTCTATGCCAACTCAAAGTCAATTGATGCCCACACATACACTGCATGGCCATTCATGTTTGCTATGCCAACTCACATCTCTTTTGGCTTCCATCACTTTACAGCTCTTAATCCTGTTCAAATGAACATCAAAACATTGAAACAAAAGTGGATGGCTAGACATTTGTGATTCCCCCTTTCTTGATTAAAGCAGACACTTAAGACCAATCAAACCATAAGCTTAACAGAAATGAAGTGAATTGTTGACATTGTTGGATTGACATAAATGGTTGTTATAAATTGTTTTTCTATGTTGGCATAGAGAGAATGAGGTGTCATTGAGAGTGGCTACAGGGGCATGAGCTGGCATTCATTTGGAATAGCAGGCATGAGAGGCCATGGAGATTGGATGGAATGGGTGAAGGGGTGTGAGGGTTGAGGGCCTGAGCACCTGAGAGTTTCTTTATTAGAGCTGGGACAAAGTGGCACGGATCTGCCAGGCCTTCTAACCAATACACTCCAAACTTTGCCCACTGCTGTGGCTGTCTAAGACCTGCTTCCAGAATTGACAGGCTTGGTGCCATTCTCCACCAGCCCCTTCCGGAGTTAAAGTTGACCGGGTGCTTTAAACAGAGGCAGGTTGGGCCAGCTTGGAAGCAGTAGTTCCAACCTTGGCTTTCATTGAGGCTCTAAATTTCTCATTGCCGTTGTCATATCATGTGATAAAGGAATTGTGCAAAAAGCAAGCGACATTTCCTTTTCCATTGAAGTTATCTTTGAATAGATTTCTTTTTTTTAAGGAAATTTAGTAAACGTTTTACAAGTTGTGAATTACTTCATTTCTTTATTTCTTGCAATAAACTGCATCACCACTGCAGCATATTAAATAACAAGATTCTTTTAAAGGAAATGGTTTCCTTTTAAATTGTTTCTTCTGATGTATATTTTTGTTTGTTTTTCTAAATAGTGAAAAAGTCCATAGATTTTAAATCTAGAGGAGTTAAATTGTTCCCAGGGAAAGACACCAGCAACAAGTTTTCTATCTGTGAGTCTACCTTTTCGTTACCTTTTCTAGAGGAGTAGTGAAATGAGTGTGTGTCATTTGTGATGTGTTCCCTGTACGCGTTTTCTGTGCTTTATCCTTGTTTGATGTTTTGTTGCTAGTCATTGTGATGGATACAGCTTTGTGACAGTGTGCATGGGTATCCTTACTGTTCTTATCGTCAACGCTGAAAGTGACTTAAGTTTTCGGAGCAAGAATGAGGAAAACTGCTGTTTTTTAAAAAAAAGTGCACATCCAAACCTATGAGAGAAATCAGGTCTGACTTTTCAAACCATTCTTGCATGCTTGTTTTGCATGAGGCTTAGGGAGCAATGTGTTTGCATTGATGATCCTTACATTTGCATGAAAACTCATGTCAAACGTCAGGGTACAGGATATAGCATGTAACTGTGACTAATGTCTGTTATTAATGGGAAATTGTTTTGCGTGAAATATATTGCCGTAACTAAAATTGTCAATGAAGGTTGATATGTTTGCAAAATAAGTTGACTTGAAGTCAAATGCTTTGTATTTCATCAGAACAGTGTGAATATAAGCAATCCAAATATTTGCAGTAATGCTTACATTGGACTCCATTACTCTCCCTGGTAGTTGTCTGATGCTTATTCAAACTGTTTGTAACCTTGGTGTGGGAGATGACCGTGAGCTGAGCTTTCAGTTACACGTGGTCCAGTTATTTGCATTTCTCTAACAAAGCCCCAAGTCTGTCACTGTCTCAGCACATCTGAGACTGAACCTGCATCCATCCATTTATTGTGCTAAACTATTCCGAAACTTCGCTGAATTGACCTACCATTTTTCACCATCAACAAACCAGCTTATCTAACATTCTCCTATTTGTATTAAAAAATACACCAAGTTCTGTTCATCCATCACCACCGTGCTTAGAGTGGCTTCTGTGAAATGAATTCTGAGTTTTGGATTTGTCATCCTGGTTTTCAAAGCCATCGTTGTTCTCACACATCCCTGACTTTGTAACCTCTCGCAACTGTACAGCCCTCTAAGAGATTTGCATTCCTACACCGATGGTCACTTCTGCAGCTCCATCTTAATTGCTTGACATTTGGAGGCCATGCCTTTAGAGGTAGGGGCCATAAGACATTGAAGCAGAAGTGGGCCATTCAGCCCATCAAGATTTGTCTGTTATTGCATGATATCATAGCTGATCTGATAAATCCTCAACTCCACTTTTCAGCCTTTTCCCATTAACCCTTAATTCTCTTGCTGATTAAAAATCTGTCTATCTCAGTTTTGAATATTGTTCATAATCGAACTTGAAACACTGTTTGTGGTAAAGAATTCAACAGACTTATAACCATTTGAGAGAAGACATTTGTCTTAAATGTGCAACACCCTTTTGTCCTCTGGTCCTAGGGACTTTCACTTGAGGAAACAAATCTTACCCGTCTTCCTTGTCAAGTTCTCTTAGCACCTTGTGTATTTCAGTAAGATTGCCTTTCATTCTTCTATGCTCCAATGACCTACCGGCATGGTGGCACAGTGGTTAGCACTGCTGCCTCACAGCGCCGGAGACCCAGGTTCATTTCCTGCCTCAGGCGACTGACTGTGTGGAGTTTGCACGTTCTCCCCGTGTCTGCGTGGGTTTCCTCCGGGTGATCCGGTTTCCTCCCACAGTCCAAAGATGTGCAGGTCAGGTGAATTGGCCATGCTAAATTGCCCGTAGTGTTAGGTAAGGGGTAAATGTAGGGGTATGGGTGGGTTGCGCTTCGGCGGGTCAGTGTGGACTTGTTGGGCCGAAGGGCCTGTTTCCACACTGTAATGTAATCTAATCTAAAAAAAAATGAGTGCAGGCTCAGTCTACTCAGCCTCTCTTCAGAAGAAAGTCCCCCCATACCTACCTCAGCTGAGTGAACCTTCTCTGGATTGCTTCCAATGCCAGTATTATCTTTCCCTAGATAAAGGCCCAAAATTATTCACAGTATTCCAGCTGTGGTCTGACTAGCCATTTGTCACTTCTATAGTTTTAGCTAAATCTCCCTCCTCTTACACCACTATTCCCTTTGAAACAAAGGGCAGCATTCCATTTTCCTTCCCTCTTGCTTGCTGAACTTTGAAGCGAGCTTTAATGATTCATTGATGAGAATTCCCAAATATCTCTATTCAGTTACTTTCCTTTTCTGTAATCTTTCTTCAGTTAAATAATATTCATTCCCTCTATTCTTGCTGCCAAAGTGTGAAACCTCGCATTTTCCACATTATACTCAATCAACCAAGCTTTTGTCCATTCACTTAACTTCTCCATATCTCTCTGTGGACTCTTTGTGTCATTCTCATCACTTGACATGGCCTCTAAAGTTAATTGAAATGCCTAAACCTCACCTTTCATCCACTCACTCCCCCTTTCAGAAAGTCATGGAGTCATACAGTGCAGAAACAGACCCTTCAGTCCAACCCATTCATGCTGACCTGGTTTCCCAAGTTAAACTGGTCCCATCTCCCTTACAATCTTTCCTGTTCATGTCCCTGTCTGAATGACATTTAAATGTTGTAATTGTACCTGCAACTACCATTTCCTCTGGAAGTTCATTCAATATACTCACCACTCTCTGTGTGAAAAAGTTGTCCCTCGGGGTTCCTTTTAAATCTTTCCCTTCTCACTTTAAACCTATGCCCTCTAGTTTTGAACTCCCTACCCTGGGGAAAAGACCTTTATTATTCATCTTATCTATGCCCCTCATGATTTTATAAACCTCTGCATGGTCACCCCTCAACTTCCTACACTCCAGGGGGAAAAAATTCCTAGCCTATCCAGCCTCTCCTTAAACTCAAACCCTGCAGTCTCAGCAACTCCCATGTAAATATTTTCTGTATCCTTTCCAATTTAATAATATCCTTCCTTTAACATGGCTATCAGAACTATAACTTCCCAAATTGGCCTCACCAATGTCTTGTACAGCTGCAACATGATGTCCCAACTCCTATACTCATTGCTCTGACCAATGAAGACACTTTCAAACACTTTCTTCATCACCCTGTCAACTTGGGACACCATTTTCAAGGAGTTATGAACCTGAATCCCTCTTTCGCTCTGTTTAACAACACTGCCCAGGGCCCCACCATTAACTATGTAAGTCCTGCCCTGTCTTACCAAATGCACACCTTACATTTCTGTAAATTAAAATCCATTGGCCACTCCTCAACTCATTGGCCCAGCTGATCAAGATCCTGTTGTACTCATAGATAACCTACTTCACTGTTCAGTATACCACTATCTTGAGCCCTCTCTACATACCATAATGTTTTCTCTACAATCACTCATCAAAATCCACTGTGTAGTTTTCAGATTTATCCATTCAATATCAATGGAAAACATTGAACATTCCCTTTGGAAAAGCACAACTCACCATTTAATAAAAAAAAGCCTCTACTAAGTACACTGACATTAATTCTGAGGGAAAATACATTCAACACTGTGAAAAAAAAAGTTGTAATCCTTTTAATCTTATTGGACTTTATCAAAAACATGATGAACCACATCAAAAGTCAATTCCCTCTCACAACCCCTCAGATGAATGGAGCAACTGCTGTGCTGAAAACTATTAATACTTGAAGCTCAGACAAGTCCTTATAATGGCCACAGTTGTTCAAAAAGTAGAGTACTATTTTAAAGAACAGAAGCTGCTCATTTCATCTCAGTGCATTTCTCTCAAGATTGGTTTTCAGTTTTGGAAAACGGTAAGAGTGACAGTTAGTCTGTGGAGCACAATCAAAACCCAACTGCATAAGGAGGGAGCAGATGTAGAGGAAAAGTTACAGTGGGAGGAGACTCAATAGTGGAAGATACAGAGTAGTATTTCTGCAGCTGCAGAGCAGAATGGTGTGTTGGCTACCTGGGACCAAGGATGTCACTGAATGACCAAAGTGTATTCTGAAATCAGAAGATGAATAGGAAAATGTCATGGTTTATATTGTTACCAATGACAGATAGAAAGAGGAATGATGTCTGCAACAAAAGTTTAGGGAGCTGGGTAGTAATTTGAAAAGCAGGACAACAAAGGTTAGATTACTCCCAGTTCCTCATGCTAGTGAGTGTAGGAATTGGAGAACAGAATGGGTGAAATGTGGTTGAAGAATTGATGCCTGAATTAAGGCTTTAGATTCATGGATTGCTAGGGCATTTCTGGGAACATGAGACTTGTGCAATTTGGACTTAAACTGCAATGGGACTTACATCCTTATGAGATGGTTTGCTAGTACTGTTGGTGAAAGTTTAAACAAATTTGGCCACAGAATGGGACATAGAGTGAAGGTACTTTAGTGGATGATCCACAGACAAATGTTGAAGAAAAGCCAAGTTAGTCTGGCATTCACAGCATATATAGTCAAATTAAGACACAAGGGAGCTCATCACGGTTTGATGGAACTTATTTTAATGAGACAGTAAGACAAATGAGTAGAGGGTGCTGATTAACACATGATAATATGACATCCCTGCCATCATGAAGATATGGTTGAGAGAGGGCCTGGACTGGTACTTTAATAATCTGGACTATGAAGTCTCCAAGTGCAACAGGGAGGGGTGTAAAAGAGAAAATAGTGTTCCAATTTTGATTAACAAGTCAATTTCTGCAATGAGGAAGGCTGAGATCTTATATGGTTCTTGAATTAAAGCATGTGGATAGAAATGGGGGCAACCACTTCATTGGGAATCTGTTATAGACTCTCCCAAAGCTGGGTGATATAGAAGGACAGTAATGGAAGCAAATTTCAGAAATATGTAAATATGATAGGATAATAATAGTAGGAGATTTGAATTCCTTCCATATTAACTGAGGTAAGCAAAAAGTGACTGGGATTCTTAAAATGTATCCAGGGGAGCATTTTAAGCCAGTATATCGAAAGTCCTGTAAGACAGGGTATGGAACTGGGCCTAATTTAAGAGAACAAAGCCAGGCACCTGGGAGAAGTATCAGTTTTGGTGATTGTGACCATAATTCGGTAAGATTTAAGGTTATTTTGGAAAAGGATAAAGATGGAACAGAAATTAGGTTCTGTTTGGGTAAAGGCCAATATTATTATAATAATACATGATCTGGCCACAGTGGATTGGTTACTTCTTAAAATCTACTTTGAGAGTTTTAAAAAACAAAGTAATGAAAGTCCAAGACCAGCAAGTTGGATCAAAGGTTTTTGAGAATCCTGGATATTGAGGAATGTAAGATTGGATAAGGAAAGAAAGAAAAGTTGATATTGAGGACTTAGAAGATTGGAAGCTGTGGCGGCATTAAAAAAAAATTTCAGAATAAAGCGAGTTGGAGTATGAAAACCGCGCACAGGTTTAAACAAAAGGAAAATCCAAAGTTGTTTAAATATGCATAAAGGAAACAATGCAAGCCAGGGAAATAGTGTGCCTGTTAAGGACTTGAGTGCTATACTGTGAGTGAAAACAAAAGAAGTAGGTGTGATTTTAAATGAGTAATTTACAAATGTATTCACAATAAACAAGAATGATGCAGATATCTAAGTCAGGATTAAGGAAAATGCTATACTTTAATGAAATAATATTGAGATGGAGAAGATATTAACAGCTATAGTGGGCTCTAAATTGTATACATCTCCAGGCCTAGATGAAGTGTATCCCAGGAGGCAGGGAAGGAGATAGCAGAAACCCTGCCATTAATGTCTAATTTATCTCTGGATACCAGTAAAGTGCCAGAGAACTAAAGGGTAGTATTATTATTCAAGAATGGTGGAAGAGAGAATCCATGGAGCTAAAGGCCACTAGGTCTAACATCAGAGTAGGGGATCTATTGGAAAAATGTTCTGAGGGTTTGTATGAATCTCCATTTGGAGACACAGGGGTTAAGCAAGGATAGCATGGCTTTGCCAGGTTAATAGTATCTGACAAGTTTGATTGAGTTTTTCAAGGAGTCGACTAGATATATGGCTGAGGTTGGCACAGTTAATACAGTCGATCTGGACGTTGGCAAAGTTTTTAACAAGGCCTCGTATGGAAGAAGGAAGTTGGATCCAAAATTACCTTAATGGCCAGAGGCAGTGATCGTCAAAGTTCATTTTGACTGGAAGCCTGTCCAGTGTCATATGGCAAGATTGATGCTGGACCTCTTATTGTTTGGAGTGCATATTAATGACTGAGACATGAATTTAGGACATATAACCACTAAGTGAGCCTCATGTTGTGGTAGGGAAACTATTGGCAAAAATTCTGGAGGAGAGAATTAATCTCCATTTAGAGAGGCAAGGTCTCAACACGAATTGCCAATATGGCTTTGATGTAGGGAAATCTTGCCTAACGAATCTGGTTGATTTGTTTGGGAAATATCTGAGTGTGAAGGTGAGGTTATGTAATTTATATGATCACTCACATGGGAGACTGTTAAAGACTGTTAGTGACAGGAGACAGAGGGTAGTCATAGAAGGCTGTTTTCTGAATTGGAGGCTGGTGCTGAGACCCATATTCTTTGTGATGTATATATATATATAAGTGATGAAGATGGAAATGTGGGAGGGTTGTGGATGACAAGAAGCTTGGCTGCATAGCTGACAATGAGAAAAAAGGTCATAGGTTACAGAAGGATATAAAGAGATTGGTCAGGTGGGCAGATCAGTCGCAGATGTAACTTTACCCTAACAAGTATGAGGGAATACTTGATAAAGGTAGGACAGTAGGAAGCTCAGAGGAACAGAAGGATCTAGGGTTGGTCATCCACGAATCCCTGAAGGTAGCAGGGCAGATTAATAGAGTAATTAAGAAGGCATATAGGACATTTGTATTTATCTGTTGAGACATAGATTGTATGAGCAAGGAGGTTATGTTGGACCTGTACAGGACTTTGGGTATGCCATAGCTGGAGACTCTGTATACAGTTCTGTCACTGCACTATAGGAAGGATGTGCCTAGACTGGAAGGAGTGCAGAGCAGATTCACTAGATGTTACCTGGAATGGAGCAATTTTGTGATGAAGAAAGACTGGATACACTCAAGTTGTTTTCTTTGGATCGGAGAGATTGAGGGGGGAGCTGTTCAAGGTGTATACATTTATGAAGGGAAAGACAGACTGAATAGAAAGCAACTGTTCCTATTAGTTTAAGGCCCAATAACAAGGGGGCACACTTTTAAGGTGGAAGGCAGAAGGTTTAAAGGGCATTGAGGAATTTTTTTTTCTACCCAGAACGTGGTGTGAATCTGGAAAGCACTGTCTGGGAGAGTAGTTGAGGTGGATAACCTCATAATCTTCAAATGCACTTGGATGAGCACTTGAAATATCATAACATTAAAATGTTGTGGGCCTAATGCTGGATAGTGGGTCTAGTGTAGATTGAACATAACTTTAGTGGTACAGACTCGATGGGCAAAAGGGCTATTTCTGTAATGTATGATTCTAAGTTTGCAAATAACACAAAAGTTGGTGGTGTGTAAAATAGTGGGGAGGAAAGCCTTCAACTTCAGATCAGTCTTGATGGGCTGGACAGATGGGTAGTACAATGGCAATTAATCCTAAAAGTGTGGAGTGATGTAATTTGGCAGGTGTATCAAGTTAAGGCAGCAAACAATGAGTGATTGCACTCCATGAAGTACAGGGGATCAGAGAGACTTTGATGTCTATGTCGACAAATTCTTGAAGGTAGTAGGTCAAGTCGATCAGGTGGTTAAGAAGGCATTTGGGACACCTACCTTTCTTAGTCAATGCTCTAAATATGAAAGCAGGGTGCTTATAATTGAATAGTATAAGGTGTTAGTAAGGCTGTAACTCAAGTGTGGTGCACAGTCCTGGACATCACACTACAGAAAGGATTGGGTTGTATGAGGGAGGATTCAGTGGAGATTCACCAGGATGTTGCTTGGGTTGGAGCATTTCAGCTACAAAGAGAACCTAAGTAGGCTGAGGTTGTTTTCCTTAGAGAAGAGAAGGCTGAAAAATGGTTTTGATGGCTAAATTATAAGGGGCACAGACAATGTAGATATGAATAAACTTGTTCCCTTACTTGAGGCATCGCTAAGATGGCTTAGATTTAAGGTGAAGGGCAAGAAGTTTACAAGGGAATTAAGGAAGTTTTTTTTGCCTAGAGGGTGATAGGTATCTGTAAGCAACTACATGAAAGGATGAAAGAAATGAATCTATCACAATATTTAAGAAGTACTTCAATGATCACTTGAAGTGGCATGGTATACAAGGTAATGGGCCAAGTGCTAGAAAATAAGACAAGAGTAAATAGGTGCTTGATGGCCAAACAGACACAATGAGCTAAAGGGTCTCTTCCTATTCTGTAAAACACCACAACTTTATTCTGAAAGGATAATCCCTATTTTTTAAACATTGTTCCCAAGTCCTGGACTCTTCTACAAGAGGAAACTTCCTGAACTTGTCCACCTTGTCAAGATAATTCAAGATTTCAAACACTTTATTCAAGTCATCTCTCTCTCTTCTAAACTCCAGTGGAAACAGGCCCAACTTGACAACCTGTCTTCCTAAGACAACCTGTTCATTATAAGTACCAATCTGGTAAAATACTTCAGATATCCTTATAACCTTTTTTAAGAAGAGAAAACAAAACTATGTACAGTATTCAAGATGTGGTCTCACCAATGCCTTACATAACTAAAGCATGGAATACTTATTTCTCTGTTCAATTTCTCTTATAAAAACACCATCCCATTAGCCTTCTTGATCACATGATAGACCAAACCATTTTAAATCCAAATATTCAACTTATCTCTGTCTAGCTTAAACTTCCTTATGTCTTCCCAAAACACAGTCCTGCCTATCTTGTTGTTAACTGTGAGCCAATGGGCTGACGAGAGTTATATGGAGTTTAGTTTGGATAAATGCAAGCTATTGCATTTTGGTACATCAAACAAGGGCAGGACTTGTACAGTTAATGGGAGGGCCCCAGGAAATTTTGTTGAACAGAGAGGTGAGGAGGCTCAGGTACATTGTTCTTGGAAAGTTGCCTCAGATTGACAGAGTGGTTCAGAAGGCTTTTAACATGCTTGTCTTCATCGCTCAGGCCATTGAGAATAGGAGTTGGACATCATGTTGAGGTTGTACAGGACATTGGTGAGGCGATTTGTGGAGTACTGTGTACAGTTCTAGTCACCTTGCAATTGACAGGATATGCTTAAATTGAAGAAGGTTCAGAAAAGAATGACCAGGATCTTGCTGGGACAGGAGGGTCTGAGTTATACGGATAGGCTGGATAGGCTGAGACATCTTTCACTGGAGTGTAGGAAGTTGAGAAGTGACCTTATAGAGATTTATAAAGTCATGAGGGGCAGAAATAAGGTGAATAGTAAAGGTATTTTCCCAAAGGTTGATGAGTTCAAAACTCGGGGCAAGAGTTTTAAGATGGGAGGAGAAAGATTTAAAAGGGACCAGAGGGGCAACCTTTTTAAACAGAAAGTGGTCATATGTGGAATGAATTACAGAGGAAGTTGTAAGTGCAAGTACAGTTACAAAATTTAAAAGTCATTTGGACAGGTACATGATCAGGAAAGTTTAGAGGGATATGGGCCAAATGCAAGCAAGTGGGAGTAGGTTAGTTTAGGAAATTTGGTCGTCATGGATAAGTTGGACCAAAGGGTCTGTTTCTGTGCTGTAGGGCTCTATGACTCTGACTTCATGGCTTTGCTCCTTCCCCTAAGCACTAGCCCAGATTCTATAATTTTCTACTCATCATAACTTGTCAACTACACAACGATCCATTTATTCTGTTTTCTGTCAGTCATTCAGCTAGTCAATCATTTTACCCATGCTCATACGTTACCACTATACCATGAACTTTGCTTTTCCCAAAAAACTTATGATGTATCAATTTATCAAATGGAAATCTAAGTACAGTACAACTGTAGGATCCCCTACATGCTTGGCACATTATTCCTCCACATAAATTGATTAAACATGATTTTCTTATACAGTACATTCCGCAGATTAAAACCTCAATTTAATTGGCCTATCAATTTCTATTTTCTGTCTCATACCCTTCTTGAATAGCTGGTGGTACATTTGTTTCCTTTGAGTCTGAAGAAACCTTTCCAAAATCAAGGCAGTTTTAGAAAATTAACACCGATGTATCTACTCCCTCATTAACAACGTCTTTAACGACCCTGTGATAAAGTGCATCTGGATCCAAGGAGTTATTAGCCTTCCACTCGATCAATTTGTTTCGTAATGTCTACTTTGCATTTCTAATTTCGCAAAATTCCTCTCTCCCTTCCACCTCAAAGGTACCACTAGGATTTTTTTTAGAAATCCTCTCTATAAAGGTAAAATAATTGTCCATTTCATTCAGTATTTTCCTGATATCTATACTTATCTCCCCAGCCTCACTCCCTTTCGAATGCCTGTCAAAATAACTTTCTATCAATTTTTATGTTCGTACCTATTTTCCTTTCGTAATCTAATTTCTTCCCCTTGATTAACCTTTTTAGACATTCTCTTCCAGACTTTATCTTCCGACTAGTCACCTTGTTCAGTTTCATGCTTTTTTCTATTAAATCAATGTTTTTGCTAACTTCTTGAGTTAACCATGGATTTTGGATCCATCCTTTAGAGTTTTTTTCTTTAGAACAGAGATATAGTTATGCTGAGTATTCTGAAATATCCATTTAAGTATCCGTCACTGTTTCTGTTGATCTATTCTCTCACCTAATATGCCAGTTCACGTCTTCTAGCTCAGCTTTCAAGTTCAAGTAGTTGTGCTTATTCATCGTTTCATAGTTTCATAGTTGTAGAAGCATGAGTAGGACATTTGGCCCATCGAGTTTGCTCCAGCATTCATGAAGATCATGGTTGATATATTCAACATCTTATTTCCTCCTACCTACATTACCTCCATAACCCTTAATTCCTCTACCATGCAAAACCCATCCAAGTTTATCTTGAATATATTTAATGAAGCTCTCTCTACTGCTTCCTCGGGCAGAGAATTCCATAGATTCACTACTCTCTCAGAAAAGCAGTTCCTCCTCATCTTTATCCTAAATCTATTCACCCTAATCTTGAGGCCTTGTCCCCTAGTCCTGGTCTCAGCCACCAGTGGAAACAACTTGCTCACCTCTATCTTATCTGTCCTTTTCATAACTTTATGTGTTTCTGTAAGATTCCCTCTCATTCTTCTAAATTCTAGTGAGTACAGTCCAAGGCAGCTCAACCTCTCATTATAGGGTAACACCCTCATCTATGGAATTAACCTGGTGAGCCTCCTCTGCACCACCTCCAAAGCCAGTATATCCTTCCTCAAGTAAGGGCAACAGAATACTCCAGCTGCGACCTCAACAACACCTTGTACAATTGCAGCAAAACCTCCTTGCTCTTAACTTCAATCCCTTTAGTAAAGAAAGCCAATATTCTGTTTGCATTCCTGATTACCTGCTGCACCTGCAAATCAACTTGTAGTGATTCATATACGAGCACTTCCAAATCCTTCTGCACAACAGCCATGCTGCAATCTTTCACCATTTAAATAATACTCCGACCTACTACTTTTACTTCCAAAGTGGATAGGCTCACATTTTACCAGCATTGTACTCCACCTGTCAGACCCTTGCTCACTCACTGAACCCATCTAATTCTGTCTGCACACCCTCCACATCTTCTGCGCAGTTTGCCTTTCCATTCAATTTAATGTCCTCAGCAAACTTGGATACATTACACTCAGTCTCCTCTTCCAAATCATTTATATATATCATGAACAGTTGCAGGCCCAACACTGACCCCTGCGGCACCCCACTCACCACTGATCTCCAACCACAGAAACAACTATATCACAAGTCTCTGCTTTCTATTGGTTAACCAGTCCTCTATCCATCCTAGTAAATTCCCCACAACTCCATACATTCTTATCTTATGGATGAGTCTTTTATACTGCACCTTATTGAACGCCTTCTGGAAATCCATACATACAGCATCCGCCTGCTCCCCTCCATCCAACACATCCTCAAAGATGTGTTACATCCTCAAAGATCTCCAGTAAGTTTGTCAAACATGACCTTCCCTTCCTGAATCCATGTTGCGTCTGCCTGATGGAACCCTTTCCATTCCGATGTCTCACTATTTCATCTATAATGATAGCCTCCAGCATTTTCCTGACTGCAGATGTTAAGCTAACTGACCTGCCTTTTGCATGCATTTTTTAGTCCTAGGCTTAGAGCTAATCTTCTAATTTTCCAACTGGATGTAAAATTCAATTAAATTGTGATTGTTGCTTTCATGTTCGGATCATTTCTTAATCCTGTCACATTACACAATACCAAATCTAATGTAACTTGCTATCTGGTCTACTTCAAAATATGATGCTTTCGAATCTTCAACAATTTTCAGTTAATTAGAGAGAGACACAAGGAATTTGTAAAGAGCATGTCATGTCAGATGACCTGATTAAATTGGACTCCTTATGTAGACCTTCAGAAACTATTTTTGATAGATACACATCTGTTCACGGTATTAATTAATGACTCAGATGGTGGGATGGAAAAGTTGAGCTGATTGCGCTGATGCCACAAAAATATGCCGTAATGTAAACATTGTCAAACAAATCAGAAAATTATTGTCAGCTATTTAACAGATTAAGCGAACAGACAAATCAGATAAATGGATTTTGATGCAGGTGAATATGAGACCATGTAATTTGGTAATAGTACAAATCAGTAATGTTTCCTCATTTTATTGAAGATCCTTAAATAAAGGAGGTGTAAAGGGAATTTGTTGATTAGGTATGTAACTCATTAACATGTTGTGAATTAGTGTAGAAAAGAATCAAAAAGGTGGATGGAATGCCAACCTTTATCTCAAGGAAACTAGAATGCAAGAATCTATAAGTTATGCACTGTCTATTAGGAGCCTTTTAGAGAATCAGACTGAAGGAAGGATATGTTGTTCTGGTAGCAAGTGGCACATATATTTATTAGAATGATACTTAAGCTGTAAGGGTTAAATTATGAGGAGGGACAGCACAAACTGGAATTGTATTCTCAGTAATTTAATCATGTATTGATTTGATTAAAGTTTCAAAATGTTAAGGAGTGTAAAGAAACTGTATCGTGAAAATATTTCTGCTGGCTGGGCAGTCCATGAGTAAAGGGTAGTGTATAAAAGTTCGAGTCAGAACACTGAGGCATTAACTTAGCAAACATTTTTTCCACAAGAAGGTGATTTGGAACACAAATGGCAATGAGTGCTATATTAACTATCAGTTTTAAGTCTGGGATCTGTCAATTTCTTTTATTCAATCATATGAAGGAATGCAGGGCAAAGAAGGGTATGCACAGTTAGGTAACAGATCAGTCATTGAATGACAGAACAGACTCTAGAAGCTACATGGACTACAACTTGCAATAAGACTGCACTATTTGGCCATTGGAGCCTGTTCTGCCATTAATCTGATTTTAATCTGAACTCTCTATTTCGTCATGGACCTGGAAATCAAGAATTTATCTACCTCTGCCTTAAAAGTATTCAAAAATTCTGCATTCACTATCCTTTCAGGAAGGGAATTCGAAAGACTCATAACCCTCAGAAAGAAAAAATGTTTTCCTCATCTCTGTCGTAAATGGATAACCACTTTTTAAAAAAACTATAACCACTAGTTCTAGATTATCCTTCATGACGAAACATCCTTCTGATGTCCAACCAGTCAAATCCCCTCACGATCTTCTATGTTTCAGTTAAAATATTTTTAATTCATCTGAATTCCAGAGCATCTAGCCTAGCTAGCCTTTCCTCATAAGAAAATTCACTCACCCCAAGTATTAGTCTAATAAAGCTTCTCTGAACTACTTCCAACACATTAACATCCTCCCATAAGTACGGTAACCAATACTCATAGAGTCATAGAAGCATACAATACAGATTGAATCTGCACTTAAGAAATGACCTCATCACCAATTGACACATGGCTCATGGTCTTGAATGTTGTAACATTTCAAGTGCTCGTCCACTTTATAATATTTCCTTTCTCTACTATCTCTACTTTGGATTCAACTTTACAAGTTACCCTGGATGCCATGTTGCCTTCTTGATCAGTCTCCTATGTGGGACTTTCTCAAAGGCATTGCTGAAGTCCATGTAAACTACATTATCTACATTACCCTCATCTACACACCTGATCATCTGCTTGGAAATTCAGTCAAATTTGTCAGGCAGCATTTCCGTCTGACAAATCCATGAAGACTATTGCTAATCAAACTTTGCCTCTCTAAATGGACATTAATACCCTCCTTCAGAATTTTCTCCAATAGTTTCCCTACCTCCAATGCGAGACTCACTGGTCTCTAATTCCCTGGTTTATCTCTGCCAGATTCTTGAAAAGTGGGGTCAAATTAGCTATCCTGCAGGCCTCTGGCACCTCCCTTGTGGGCAGAATAAAAGCAAAAGTATGGGTCAGAGCCCCTGTAATTTCTTCTCCTACCTCCCGGGGACGCAACACATCCAGGCCTGGCGATATTTCCACATTCAAGCCCCCGAAAACCTCCAAAATTCCACACTTTCTTTTACTTTTGGATTCTTTAAAGAGCATCATCTTACCTCCTCCTCCTCCTCCTTTCAATGCTGGTCCATTGATCATGTCATCCACTGACAATTTGGATTAGTTTTACGATGAGGTAGATTGGATATAGGGCAGCAAAGTGGGAGAAAGCTGTAAGACGATGCCTATGATGCCCAGAGAGACTTCTGCTCCAGGGCTCATTTTTTACAAATTACATCAGCATCCCAAATGAAATTACTGACCTACTGACTGGCTGGACTAATAATTGGAAATGGATTAATTGTGCTGGAAGAGCACAGCAGTTCAGGCAGCATCCGAGGAGATGCTAAATTTAAATTGAACAGAGGAGTGAGCTTGAACAGATCAAAACCCAACAACAATCTAATTACCTCAATTTAACTACTGAACTAAAAATCCAGTTGTTCGTAACCAAACAATATAAGCAGACTGCAAATTAGACACTTGATGAATATTTACAAAAATATTACACGTAGTCAGCCAGGGTTCTCACCCAACTGACAAAACAGAGAGATATTTTTGGTGGATGAAAAGGCGTCTTCATTTACCTAATAATTGGAAATGATCGAAGTAACATTAGATTTGCACCACTGTGAACTTAGAGTCATTGATGGTAAGACATAACCTGGAGCCCTATCAATGCAGATCTGGTTCCATGTGATCTGATATCCATGTGATATAGTTCCTTTCACCTTTCTTTACCATTAACATTTAACTATGAACTTTCTATCCACATTCCCCACCCTCCCAGCCCACAAATCTCTTTCACTTGAGGGAATAATCTCTAACAGCATTCTTATTTCTGAGAGGACATTCAGGATGTAGGTGCTCTCTTGTTTCCATGGAGGGACAGAACATTGATAGAATGGAAAGGCCGGTTCTAACAATGGCTGTGCAACACAAAATGTTTTGAATGTAGCAGCAGTGAATAGAGTGAAGAAAAGATGGATTCAAAAACAAAAATTCCAGGAATTGAATCATCTCAATCTCTTGAAAAGGAAGTGAAATTTTCACCTTTCTTTTCTGTCTGCTTTCCTCTATTTTTGGGCCAAATGTAAGAGATGAGAAGAACAAAGGATGTTCTGAAGATTATGTCATTAATTGGATGGTAAAGGTATCTCCACTACTTCTGGAGAAGAAATTTCTCTTTCTATTAGTTGTGATATCACTTCAACAATAGCTGCAACATTAAACTTCTGAGGTGCAAGCTGGGACATCTCAGGACCTCTTTGAGATTGTACCATCATGGCTAACAGAATAATTTGCCAAACCAGAGCCATGAGGAAACACTTGTGTGATACTTGATTTGTAAAGCAATTTGAAAGAAAAACATCCATCCTCAGGTAATCTTTGTCATTGGTAAAGAACAGAGGAGACCTGTTTTCTCTGACCAGTGTTTTATTTGAAAGATTTGGTCGTTACATGTTAACTGTGGCAGCAATCTTTCTTCACCTGATTGGTCTATGGGATCTTCGAATTCTAAACATAGCTGGAACGAAGATGCCTTTTCATCCACCAAAAATATCTCTCTGTTTTGTCAGTTGGGTGAGAACCCTGGTTAACTAAGTGTAATATTTTTGTAAATCTTCGTCAAGTGTCTAATTTGCAGCCTGCTTATATTGTTTGGTTACAAACAGCTGGATTTTTAGTTCAGTTGTTAACTTGAGGTAATTAGATTGTTGTTGGGTTTTGATCTGTTCAAGCTCACTCCTCTGTTCAATTTAAATTTAGCAAAAGATATCTCTGCCTTCGCAAGCTCAGAAGGTTGATTTTGTTGGCTTTGGATGAAGAAAACACTCATGTGCTTCTGTAGTTTGTTGGTGGGTTTCCTCTCTGGCCTCCAGCTGCTATTTTACAGCTGAACAATGTCTGAACATTAAATATTAATGGGATGCTCTTTGGCCTGGGAGAATCTCTTTTACGCTGCTTGAAATTGTTGTCTTGCTTCTTGGTCGGCCACTGCTGAGGTTTGAAGGTTTTTCTCTCTAAATATATCAAGCCTGCAAATAATTGCTGCATACAACCAATTTCCATCTGTGCAAGTGTGACACCATCCATCCTCACTGAAGATCCAATGGTGTTAAACTTGTTTTGAAGTTCTGAGACTGCATCTTTACAGGATTGAAGATATCTTTCTCACTTTCTAATTCTTGCTATATTAGGTCCAATGTTACTCTACTAGCTGTAGATAAATATTTCTGAAGTTTCACATACCTCATTATTGATGGCACTGGCACAAGGCTGCTTCCTTGGCTTTCCAGAAGTATGCTGGATATTTATACTGGAAAGTATTTTTTCATCGAACTGTGACTGCAGTTCCTGTTACTACACCCCTGGGCAGGTTTTGTCAGGATATAAATAACTTTAATTTTTTTTCTAGAAGGGACTGATTCTCCTCAAAAGATCAGTCCCTGTGCTCCGTAACGATCTGCTCAGAAGCACAGGAAGGTGCAAAATATCAGGTTCAGGAAAATGGATGACTGTGAGCTGATTTCCTCCCTGTAGCTATGTTCTGAAACAATAAATCACTGTCAGGAATGCCCTGCACCGTCTTTGGCACTCACTTCACCCAGCTTCTGGCCCATCCGTTCATATTAAATCTGAAATGTCTTTGTTTGCAGAAATCTGTTCACAGTTAAGTGCTTAATGCTACGCCACCACCTCTGTTTAATAAAGTGTCCTGGTCATTAGGAATTATGTATAAGGTCTCCTTAATCTCTTTTTCATTGTAGCAAAGTGTAACATGCACATGATTTCTCACTCTGATACTTGTATTTCCCAAACCCCAATGTTTAATGGAGTATAATTTGAGGATTTCACACATCAAGCTGGGACGAAATTCTGAAGGATTGATACACCTTCTCCAGTATCCAGTTTGAAATATTGGTGTCCCTGCTATTTACTTTATTCTCTGCATACCAAAATCATTGTTCCAAATCTGTACCATCAAGGAAGTTAAATTCTTTCTGTGCGCATGTTACTTCCACCAAGAAGATTTCATTCTGCTCCTCTGCAGCCTCTTACAGCTGGGACTTCTGCAGACTGCTGTTGGCTGTGCTTAATTTTCTGTCCTGCTACTACAGCCTTGGTCTCTTTCTTTGCTCTCATGACTATAAAACTGGCTGGAGTCAGACTGGTAGATTTATTTCCTGACTTATGGATCATGTCTTGGATCATTTCGTCAATCATTTCCTGTTCCTTTGTGCACTAACTGTTGGTGAGCTTTCTGTGCTACTTCAATTAATGTGGCTAATTGATTTCTAACTTTTAGTATTGTACATGGGACTACTTCCACGCTGCTTTTCTCAGCATCTGAGCGAGGTCCCATTTCATGATTAAGTGTCACCCACCAGCCAGCCCATCCCACCACTGAACTCCACTTCAGGTAATTTGCCAACTCTGGGTTTGAAACCCAAGGGTTGGTCTCATGGTTTACCATCAACAATCTTCACTTAAAGATTTTACCACCCACCGCTGATTCCATGGGTCTGGTCATTGTAACCACTTATACTTCTGTGATTGAATATCAACAAGCTTTGTTGAATATAACTATAAAGAAAGGGCAGGAAGGGAGAACATTTTGCTTGGATCCCTGTAGTCTCAAGTTCCATTTCCATGTAATATGACATTGTTATGATACAGCTCCCTTTGCATATATCCAGTAGCTATACTAAAAGGTATAGTTGACTTTTCTTGACAGTTAGCACACTTGAACAATTCAATATTACCGTTCTGTACAGTCAGTGATGTGGATTAAGGGCAATTGTATTCCTGACAGAGAGCTCAAGTATTTCTGCTTGGCTCTAGGAAATTCTCTTTTAAACTCAGTCCAGCTCCTGGCTGGTTTTATCTATTGGGGAAGCCATTACAATTCACTCCTCAGGCTTTAGGTTTAATATTGAAGAGGGGCTCTGTTAATGGCACAAGGAGACATTTTTCTGATTTAAAGAAGGAAATGCACTTATGATACGATCAGAGTCACAAACATAGGAAATCTAACTCTCAGAGCACAGTATTCAGACCACCATACCTGTGCTGTGTCATAAGCTGGCCCATCCCCATAACTTTACTCAACCATTCTCCACTCAGATTTTGTCAGATACGTGTGCAGATCTAAAATATCCCTTGTGATGTCAAGTTTCACATATTTGGACATAGCACTGGAATGTCCATTTTCTCTCTCTGCCTCATTATTTTCAGACTGCTTACTTGACATCCAGTCCATCAATTTGACATTGAGTCCATCCTGCTACATGCTTCAGCTGCAGATTACGAGCTCTGCCTTTGTTTTCATCCCAATCCTCATCCTTCTCCAGCTCAACCAGAGTCTTAACTTCTTGTAATCTGTTCAACTGAGTTAAGTTTCAGACCCTGTATAGGCAATGATTTCTTATAACATAATAATATTGTCTACCATACGCTTCCATATTTGTTGAAAGCCAAATTGGCACCTTTGTCTCTTCTAAACTTCATAGCTCCAACTTGTCAGACATACATCCTCCACTATTTTAGTAAAATATGGTTAGACCCATAAGCTGATGCTCCTCACTGTTCCTACCCATCCACCCAGATGTTCCATATTCACATCACTATATCCTTATTCACCTACATTCCACCTCATTGCATCACCTTTTACTTCTCCAAAACAAAACTTTCAGAGTTGCTCACTCAACTAGTTTCCATTATGATGATATTACATGAGCCAAGTGGAGATAAAAGAAGAAACTTCTAATAATTTAATAAACATTTCGTTCCCATTCATTTGAAATTTTTTTTAAAAATCATGAAATCCAGACAAAGATTTTCAATCTCCACAAGTGGATAAGTGTGTTACAAAAATAAACTTCAATTCACTAACTGCACCAAAGACAGCCAATATTTCAATAGACTCTTAAAACTATCAATGAAAATGTAAACTCAGCCCTACAGCTGCCATCAGTGATTTTGGAGCATGCAAGTAAGCTAACTTCTAACAATAACCCTGAGAAACTGTCAGCAATGAAGTCTGTAGAACAGGTGGTGAAGATGTTTTCCTAAGGTATACCAGATGGCCTGTCAATCAGTACACATGATGAACCTTTTTAAAAATCAAAATGGCATTGCAGCCTAATTTTCCTTTTCACTTTACTTCCTTTAAAAGAAAAATCCTCACTGAAATATGTCTTGCATTTATGGAAAAACAAAAGTCATGATAAAATATAAGCTGTCCAATTCAGTTGTTGGTTCTTAAACCAGTGTTTGATGTGCCTGAATAATATTTTAATTTTAAGACAGGAAGAAATGTTCTGGTGTTGCATCAATGTTTTCTTGGACTGCTTCATAATCACTGAAGCCAATTTTAATTTTTCACATGTTCTCATGAGATTGGGATGATTCTTGACTTGTAACTTGACATTGGCCCAATGGACAAAGTTTCAAGAATTATTTTGATTGAAACATCTGGGTTGTGCACAAGGGGGCATCTCAATGAACAAGTACAATTTATTTGAGAAGACAGTGCATGGTCCTTTCAGCAATATCTTCTCAGATTTGAGTTTTGTTTTGCAATTAGAGGTTAGGTTTGCTGTCTCTGCAATTCCAGAACACGTTCCAGAATTCCAGAGAGCAAATACCACTGTTGCTCACTTCTAGCCGACAATTTTCAGTCTATTAATTTTTAAGAGTGATAAGATCATGGACAGGGTTGGTAATTTAATGAAAAACATTGCTGGTAAGAGCACAGAAGTGGCAAATCGACATTTTAATATGCAATGTGGAAAGCTGAATGATAATTCATTAATGCAGTAAATCATGTTTAATTCATTGCAGTCAAATGTTAAATTAGGGACATTGTAATTATTGCTAACGATGATGAGCAATGATAAATAAGTAGACATAAATTTTGAAAATGGAATTTGAAAGTTTACATCTGCTGGTGTAAGGAGAATATGAACGACCTCTGTTTTAAGACATCTTCGGAAAAGTGAACATTAAACATACTTTTAAGTGTACCAAAATGTCCATATTACAGAGGAGGAAGTGCTGGATGTCTTGAAATGCATAAAGGTGGATAAATCCCCAGGACCTGATCAGGTGTACCCTAGAACTCTGTGGCAAGCTAGAGAAGTGATTGCTGGGCCTCTTGCTGAGATATTTGTATCATTGATCATCACAGGTGAGGTACCGGAAGACTGGAGGTTGGCTAATGTGGTGCCACTGTTTAAGAAGGGTAGTTAGGGCAAGCCAGGGAATGAGCCTGACATCGATGTTGGGCAAGTTGTTGGAGGGAATCCTGAGGGACAGGATGTGTGGATATTTGGAAAGGCAAAGACTGATTAGGGACAGTCAACATGGCTATGTGTGTGGGAAATCATGTCTCACAAACTTGATTGAGTTTTTTGAGGAAGTAACAAAGAGGATTGATGAGGGAAGAGCAGTAGATGTGATCTATTTGGACTTCAATAAGGCATTCGATAAGGTTCCCCATGGGAGACTAGTTAACAAGGTTAGATCTCATGGAATACATGGATAGAGAACTGGTTCAAAGGTAGAAGACAGAGGGTAGTGTTGGAGGGTTGTTTTTCAGACTGGAGGTCTGTGATCAGTGGAGTGCCACAAGGATCGGTGCTGGGTCCACTACTTTTTGTCATTTACATAAATAATTTGGGTGTGAGCATAAGAGGTACAGTTAGTATGTTTGCAGATGACATCAAAATTGTAGTGGACAGGCGAAGAAGGTTACCTCAGATTACAACAGGATCTTGACCAGATGGGCCAATGGGCTGAGAAGTGGCAGATGGAGTTTAATTCAGATAAATGCGAAGTGCTGCATTTTGGGAAAGCAAATCTTAGCAGGACTTATACACTTAACGGTAAGTTCCTCGGGGGTGTTGCTGAACAAAGAGACCTTGGAGTGCAGGTTCATAGCTCCTTGAAAGTGGAGTCACAGGTAGATAGGATAGTGAAGAAGGTGTTTGGTATGCATTCTTTTATTGGTCAGAGTATTGAGTACAGGGGTTAGGAGGTCATGTTGCGGCTGTACAGGACATTGGTTAGGCCACTGTTGGAATATTGCGTGCAATTCTGGTCTCCTTCCTATCGGAAAGATGTTGTGAAACTTGAAAGAGTTCAGAAAAGATTTACAAGAATGTTGCCAGGATTGGAGGGCTTGAGCTATAGGGAGAGTCTAAACAGGCTGGGGCTGTTTTCCCTGGACTGTCGGAGGTTGAGGGGTGACCTTATAGAGGTTTCCAAAATTATTAGGGGCATGGATAGGATAAATAGGCAAAGTCTTTTCCCTGGGGTCGGGGAGTCCAGAAATAGAGGGCATAGGTTTAGGGTGAGAGGGGAAAGATATAAAAGAGACCTAAGGGGCAACTTTTTCACGCAGAGGGTGGTACATGTATGGAATGAGCTGCCAGAGGATGTGGTGGAGGCTGGTACAATTGCAACATTTAAGAGGCATTTGGATGGGTATATGAATAGGAAGGGTTTGGAGGGATATGGGCCAGGTGCTGACAGGTGGGACTAGATTGGGTTGGGATATCTGGTCGGCATGGACGGGTTGGACCAAAGGGTCTGTTTCCATGCTGTACATCTCTATGACTCTATAAGTAGTCAGGACCCAGAGGAAGGATGGGAAATCCCTCCTGTGGTAACTCTGGTTAAATACGCCAATGATCCCCCCTTCCTCTACCCTGAAGCCTCCACCTTTGTTGCCCACCCCTTTTCTTCAGGAATTTGGAGAGAATCTGTCTCCCTATATGTCATTGGTTATTCTTTCACTGATGAAATGCAAACTGCCAGGACAACCCACCTTAATTGGGTTAGTGATATTTCAAACTAGTTGTATTTTATTCAACAGAATGCCAAGCTGCTGCCATTCTCATCAATTAGAAACTTTCATGCTATTGTGAATGTACCTGGGAATTATCCCAGTGCAGCACCTCAAGATTTCACAATTTCATGCTTTGTCCTGCAACTGGTGAGATTGTGTCTTAAATTAAACTATCACTTTTGCATTTGTTTTTGATGGTTCTTTATCATTTGACCATTTTGAGGTGTAGCAATGGCTTAATTCCAAATGTTCTGAAGGTATAAGCAATAAATTTCTCAGGTACACTTCAGTTGATTTTCCCATATTGGTTGGAACACTCATCTAGATGGATATGTTTGTTCTTGTGTAAAGCAAATGCATCTTATTCAACATACACAATTATTGTTTTTTTGGTGAAAAAAATGACATTTGTTCAGTAAAGATATTAAATCCCTCACTCTACCATGATAATTAATCCAAGGGAACAACCCCTGGTTAAATTAAGTGCTCGAGAGAGCATGGTAGGAGCAGCAGCAAGTAAATGTAAAAGTGAAGTACCAACCTTTTGAAGCTACACTAAATGGCTACAAGAATACTAAGCAGCAGATGCAGTCTGCCAGAGAACATGACATCGGCAACTGATCAGATCGAAACACAACAACATGCAAGATGATGCTCCACAAACATCCACATCTGCAATGATGACAGAGTCTAGCATATCAGTACAAACTAATAAATTACAAGGCTGAAACATTTGTCAACAGTTTCATCCAGAAGTGTTCAGTTGATAATTTACCATTACTTCTTCCTAAAATACCCAATGCCCCGGAAGCTAGTTTTCAGCTAATTGATTCACTGCACTTATTAATAAGAAATTGCTGACTCCCTTTGACAAGGCAAAGTCTATTGGCCCTGACAGTATTTCCAACTGTAATGAAGATGTGTTCTCTAGAACTCATGACACAATTGGTCAAGCTATTCCTGTCTAGTTTAAAAAACAAGCATTTACCTGACAATGTGGAAAATAACCCAGTTATTTCCCATCCATAAAGCAAAGGAGGATAGTGTAATCTGCCCAGCTCACTATTCTCATTCATCAACAAGATGTTGAAAAGTATAATCACTGAGTGTGCTGCTAAGCCAAATATACTCAATAATAATCTGCTCGCTAATGTTCTAATTTGTTTTTTACCAAAGGTCTTCAGCTGCTGATGTTATTCCAAACATATTCAAAAGACCTGAATTCCAGAGATAAACTGAGAGTGTTTGCCCTTGAGGTCAACACAACATTTCACTGAACATTAAGAAGCCTCAGTAAAATTGCAGGCAGTAAGAATCAGGCAGGTATTTGGAGTAGAATCATAGAAATAAGCAATTAGCTCACCTGCAAGTAATTAGAGTTGGCTGTGAGAATCAATGGCACAATATACGATCACAATCAATCGGTCACTCAGTTTATACCATGACCAGTTTTGATCACTGCTGAGATGTTCCAGGGTAAGACGAAGTCAGTGAGTATGACAGTAATGAGTTCTGGAAGTGTACGTCAGCCAAAGTGCTGAGCACCAACCAAAGGCAACCATTGGGTGTTTTTTGCAGAGAGCTGATGCAAATAAATTTGCTTGACGAATTCAGGAATATCCAATTTCTATTGCAATCCAAACCACACACCAAGTTTTTTCAGTGTGTTCAGGATGTTTGGCAGAAGAATGGAATTTGACATGATTCCATCTCGATTTCGGACAGAATGTTCATATATATTAGGAAGACAACCTTGTGGGTCTTTTGGAGGAACATGTACATATTTCTGATCAGGGCTAGATTTCAATCTGGGATCGGGAATTCTAAGTTGGGACCTTTTCTGGCTCCTGACCCCGTGTGCCATATTCCAGACATAGAAACGGGTAGAAACTGGAGTAGACCATTTGGCACTTCAAGCTTGTTCTATGATCACAGCTGATCCTCTACCTCAGTGTCTTTTCCCATTTTCTCCCCAAACCACACCCCATGCCATTACTTTCTTTAAAAAACTTGTATCTCTTTCTTGAAATTTTTAAGTGACTTCTGTGATAGTGAATTCTACTTCTGAGAGAAGAAACATTTGCTCATCTCAGTTCTAAAGGCCGGAGATGTGTTGCTGGAAAAGCGCAGCAGGTCAGGCAGCATCCAGGGAACAGGAGAATCGACGTTTCGGGCATAAGCCCTTCTTCAGGAATGCCCGAAACGTCGATTCTCCTGTTCCCTGGATGCTGCCTAACCTGCTGCGCTTTTCCAGCAACACATCTCCGGCTCTGATCTCCAGCATCTGCAGACCTCACTTTCTCCTCAGTTATAAAGGGCCTACCCCAAATCCTGACACTGAGACCCAAGGCTCTAACCTCCACACCAGGGGAATCAGCCTCCCTGCACCTAGTCTGTTCAGCCATTTTACAATTTTATGCAGTTCAGTTAGATCCCCCTGCATTCTTCTCAACTCTAATGAATATAAGCCCAGGTGAGCATCTCATCCCATTCCCGATCAGCCTCGTGAATCTCTGCTTCAATCCCACTATGGCAAGTATGTGCTTTCAGAGATACCAAGACCAAAACTGCAGACACAATTTCAGGTGTGGTCTCACCAAGTTCTGTATAACTGCAATGAGACATCCCCTCTTATAATGAAGGCCAGTATAGCATTTGCCTTCCTAATTGTTTGTTGCACCTGTCGACTTTCATTGTCTGGTCTACAGGGATACATCCACATTTAGTACATCCGCGTTTCCCAGTATATCACCATATAATACTCTACCTTTCTATTTTCATAGCAAAGTGCATAACTTTCCATGTATCTACTGTATCTGCCATATGCTTGTCTATTTGCTCAAGTTGTCTCAATCAACTTGAAGCCTCTTTCCATCCTCATTACAATTCTTAATTCCAACCATCTACTACTCCTTGGCCTATTGGCCTGGCTGATCAAGGTCTTGTTGTACTCTTACTCTTGTATTGTCAGTACACTTCAGCATGCATTCATTGAGTCATAGAGTCTATGGTTGCATTTCAACTCCGTTTATTGTGATTTGGGCCAATGACCCCCTTCCTGTACCCTGGAGCCTCCAGCTTTGTTGCTCTTCAGTCCAACTACTCCATGCTGACCGGTTTTCCCAAATTAACCAAGTTCCATTTCCCTGCATTTGGCACATATCCCTCTAAATCTCTCCTATCCATGTAGCTGTCCAAATGTCTTTTAAATGTTTGTAATTGTACCCACCTCAACCACTTCCTCTGGCAATTTGTTCCACATGCACAGCACCCACTGTGTGAAACATTTGCCCCTCAGGTCCTTTTTAGAACTTTCCCCTCTCACATTAAACCTATGCCCTCTTGCTTTGGACTCCCTTTCCCTGGGGAAAAGACCATAGCTATTCACCCTATCTATGTCCATCATGATTTTATAAACATTCATAAGGCCACCCCTTAATCTCCTATAGTCCAGGGGAGCAGCCCAGCCTCTCCCCTAACTCATAGAACATAGAACATAGAACAATACAGCACAGAACAGGCCCTTCGGCCCACGATGTTGTGCCGAACATTTGTCCTAGCTTAAGCACCCATCCATGTACCTATCCAATTGCCGCTTAAAGGTCACCAAAGATTCTGACTCTACCACTCCCACAGGCAGCACATTCCATGCCCCCACCACTCTCTGGGTAAAGAACCTACCCCTGACATCTCCCCTATACTTTCCACCCTTCACCTTAAATTTATGTCCCCTTGTAACACTCTGTTGTACCCGGGGAAAAAGTTTCTGACTGTCTACTCTATCTATTCCTCTGATCATCTTATAAACCTCTATCAAGTCACCCCTCATCCTTCACCGTTCCAATGAGAAAAGGCCTAGCACTCTCAACCTATCCTCGTATGACCTATTCTCCATTCCAGGCAACATCCTGGTAAATCTTCTCTGCACCCTCTCCAAAGCTTCCACATCTTTCCTAAAGTGAGGCGACCAGAACTGCACACAGTACTCCAAATGTGGCCTAACCAAAGTCCTGTACAGTTGCAACATCACTTCACGACTCTTGAATTCAATCCCTCTGCTAATGAACGCTAATACACCATAGGCCTTCTTATAAGCTCTATCCGCCTGAGTGGCAACTTTCAAAGACCTATGAACATAGACCCCAAGATCCCTCTGTTCCTCCACCTCACTAAGAACCCTACCGTTAACCCTGTATTCCGCATTCTTATTTGTCTTTCCAAAATGGACAACCTCACACTTGACAGGGTTGAACTCCATCTGCCACTCCTCAGCCCAGCTCTGCATCATATCCAAGTCCCTTTGCAGCCGACAAGAGCCCTCCTCACTATCCACAACTCCACCAATCTTTGTATCATCTGCAAATTTACTGACCCACCCTTCAACTCCCTCATCCAAGTCATTAATAAAAATTACGAACAGCAGAGGACCCAGAACTGATCCCTGCGGAACTCCACTTGTAACTGGGCTCCAGGCTGAATATTTACCATCTACCACCACTCTCTGACTTCGACCGGTTAGCCAGTTTTCTATCCAATTGGCCAAATTTCCCTCTATCCCATGCCTCCTGACTTTCCGCATCAGCCTACCATATCAAATGCCTTACTAAAATTCATGTATACTACATCCACTGCTCTACCCTCATCCACATGCTTGGTCACCTCCTCAAAGAATTCAATCAGACTTGTAAGGCAAGACCTACCCTTCACAAATCCGTGCTGGCTGTCCCTAATCAAGCAGTGCCTTTCCAGATACTCATAAATCCTATCCCTCAGTACCGTTTCCATTACTTTACCTACCACCGAAGTTAGACTAACTGGCCTGTAATTCCCGGGGTTATCCCTATTCCCTTTTTTGAACAGGGGCACAACATTCGCCACTCTCCAGTCCCCTGGTACCACCCCCGTTGACAGTGAAGATGAAAAGATCATTGCCAACGGTACTACAATTTCCTCTCTTGCTTCCCACATAATCCTAGGATATATCGCATCAGGCCCGGGGGACTTGTCTATCCTCAAGTTGTTCAAAATGGCCAAAACATCTTCCTTCCTAACATGTATCTCCTCTAGCTTACCAGTCCGTTTCACACTCTCCTCTTCAACAATACGGTTCCTCTCATTTGTAAATACTGAAGAAAAGTACTCATTCAAGACCTCTCCTATCTCTTCCGACTCAATGCACAGTCTCCCACGACTGTCCTTGATTGGACCTACCCTCGTTCTCGTCATTCTCATGTTTCTCACATACGCATAAAATGCCTTTGGGTTATCCTTGATCCTATCCAGCAAAGATTTTTCATGCCCTCTCTTGGCTCTCCTAATCCCTTTCTTCCGGTCCCTTCTGGCTATTCTGTATCCCTCCACTGCTCTGTCTGAACCCTGTTTCCTCAACCTTATGTAAGCCTCCTTCTTCCTCTTTACAAGACATTCAACCTCCCTCGTCAACCAAGGTTCCCTCACACGACCATTTCTTTCCTGCCTGACTGGTACATACATATCAAGCACATGTCGTATCTGTTCCTTGAAAAAGTTCCACATTTCCACGACATCCTTCCCCGACAGCCTATGCTCCCAACTTATGCTCCTCAGATCCTGTCTTACAGCATCGTAATTACCCTTCCCCCAATTGTAAAACCTACCCTGTTGCACGCACCTATCTCTCTCCATAACCAAGGTGAAAGTCACAGAATTGTGGTCACCATCACCAAAATGTTCACCCACTAACAAGCCCATCACTTGTCCCGGTTCATTACCGAGTACCAAATCCAAAATGGCCTCCCCTCTGGTCGGACAATCTACATACTGTGTTAAAAAAGCTTCCTGGACACACTGCACAAACACCGCCCCATCCAATCTACTTGATCTAAAGAGCTTCCAATCAATATTTGGGAAGTTGAAATCGCCCATGACTACTACCCTGTGGCTTCTGCACCTTTCCAAAATCTGTTTCCCAATCTGCTTCTCCACATCTCTGCTGCTATTGGGGGGCCTATAGTAAACACCCAACAAGGTGACTGCACCTTTCCTATTTCTGACTTCAGCCCATACTACCTCTAAAGGCAGATCCCCCTCGAACTGGACAATTTCTGCAGCTGTTATACCATTTCTAATTAGCAACGCCACCCCCCCTCCTTTTTTACCACCCTCCCTAATCCTACTGAAACATCTGTAACCAGCAACCTCCAACAACCATTCCTGTCCCTCTTCTATCCACGTTTCCGTGATGGCACAACATCGTAGTCCCAGGTACCTATCCACGCCTTAAGTTCACCGACCTTATTTCTGATACTCCTTGCGTTGAAGTATACGCACTTGAACCCATCTCTGTGTCCGCAAGTATTCCCTGTCAGTGCTACCTTCTTCACAGCCTCCCCACATACTTGGACATCCTGACAAACAGCTAGCCTACTTGCTGGACTACAAGTCCGGATCCCATCCCCCTGCCAAATTAGTTTAAACCCCCCCGAAGATAGCTAGCAAACCTACCCCCCAGGATATTGGTGCCCTTCTGGTTCAGGTGCAACCCGTCCTGCTTGTACAGGTCCCACCTTCCCCAGAATGCAGTCCAATTGTCCAAATACCTGAAGCCCTCCCTCCTACACCATCCTTGCAGCCACGTGTTCAACTGCACTCTCTCCCTATTCCTTGCCTCACTGTCACGTGGCACCGGCAACAACCCAGAGATGACGACTCTGTCTGTCCTAGCTTTTAGCTTCCAGCCTAACTCCCTGAGCTCTTGAATGACCTCCCCACCTCTCTTCCTACCTATGTCGTTGGTGCCAACGTGCACCACGACTTCTGGCTGCACACCGTCCCCCTTAAGGATTCTGAAGACACGGTCTGAGACGTCTCGGACCCTGGCACCCGGGAGGCAACAAACCATCCGAGAGTCTCGCCCATGCCCACAGAATCACCTGTCCGTCCCTCTAACTAGAGAGTCTCCTATAACTAGCGCTCTCCTCCTCTCCCCTTTTCCCTTCTGAGTCTCAGAGCCAGACCTCACGCCACAGACCCGGTCACTGCAGCTTACCCCTGCTAGGCTGTCCCCCCCACCAGTATCCAAAGCGGTATACCTATTGTTTAGGGAAATGACTACAGGGGATCCCTGCACTGCCTGCTTCCTCCCCTTCCCACCTCTAACTATTACCCAGCTATCTCTGTTCTCTGGCGTAACTATGTCCCTGTAGCTTCTATCTATCACCTTCTCAGCCTCTTGAATAATCCTCAGTTCATCCAACTCCAGTTCCAGTTCCCTAACTCGTTCTGTGAGGAGCAGAATCTGACTGCATTTCCTGCAGATGAAGTCGGCAGGAGTATCGGTGGTCACCCCTACCTCAAACATCCTGCAGGAGGAACATTCCACTGCCTGCGCTGCCATTACTCTACACTTCGTCTCCAAAGCAAGAACACTGAGTAGCTTACCTGTGAACTTTAAAGTTAGGTTGGAGGAGGAGGATGGGAGGGAGGCCCTACTATGTAGGGCCTGGGGTTTAGAACACACCCACTCAAATATCAATCACTTTCCTTCCCGACCAGCTCTGCGCTCCAACCTCACTTCCGCCCAGCTCGCGCCGCTTTCTGCTGAGAAAAGACCGTTGGCGTCGAGGTAAGTTCTTTATATATCACTTACCTTCCCGACATGCTCTGCGCTCCAACTTCAACTTCCGCCCAGCTCGCGCCGCTTTCTGCTGAGAAAAGACCGTTGGCGTCGAGGTAAGTTCTTTATATATCACTTACCTTCCCGACATGCTCTGCGCTCCAACTTCAACTTCCGCCCAGCTCGCGCCGCTCTCTGCTGAGAAAAGACCGTTGGCTACGAGGTAAGTTCTTTATATATCACTTACCTTCCCGACCAGCTCTGTGCTCCAACCTCACTTCCGCCCAGCTCGCGCCGCTCTCTGCTGACCCTCTAGTCCTGGTAACATCCTTGTAAATCTTTTCTGGACATCTTCAAGTTTAACAGCATTCTTTTTATCAGACATGAATTTGGGAAATAGGCATGGTCTTTTTCCTCGGGTGGGTGGCTGGAGTCCAGAACTAAAGGGCATAAGTTTAATGTGAAAGGGGAAAGATTTAAAAGGGACCTCAGAGGCAACTTTTTCACGTAAACGGTGATGAGTGTATGGAATGAGCTTCCAGAGGAACTGGTGGAAGCTGGTACAATTACAACATTTAAAAGGCATCTGGATGGGTATATGAATAAGAAGGGTTTAGAGAGATATGAGCCAAGTGCTGGCAAATGGGACTAGATGAGGTTAGGATGTCTGGTCAGCATGGACAAGCTTTACCAACATGTCTGTTTCAGTGCTGTACATTTCTATGACCAGAACTGTATGCAGTACTCCAAAAATATCCTCCCCCAGTGTCTTGTACAGCCTGTAACATGACATCCCAACTCTTAGACTCAATGCTCTGACCAATGAAGGCAAGCATGATAAATGCTTCACCACCCTGTCTACCTGTGACACCATTTCCAGGGAACTGTATACCAAACCGCTCAGTTCTTCTGTTCAATAACACTCCCCAGGCCTCTACCAGTGACAGAGTAAGTTCTGCCCTGGTTTGTCTTACTGAAATGCAACACCTTGCATCAATCAAAACTAAACTCCGTCTGCCACTCCTTGGCCGATTGGCCCAGCTAATTGAGTTCTGGTTGTACTTGCAGGTCACCTTCTTCAATGTCCACTCTGCCACCAATTTTGATGTATTCACAAATTTATTAACCTTGCCTCCTATATTATCATCCAAATTGTTCATAGAATGTCAGTCAACAGTGGACTCAGCACCAATCCTTGCAGAACACCTCTGGTCACAGACCTTCAGTCCACACAATAACCCTCTACCACAACCCTGTGTCTCCTATCATCAAGCCAATTTTGCATCCAATTGCTTAGCTCTGAATCCCATGTAATCTAACCTTGCTAAGCAGTCTACCATGTGAAACCTTGTTAAAGGTCTTGCTAAACTCCATGACAATAACATCTATCACTCTGCTCTCATTTGCCCTCTTGGTCACATCCTCAAAAAATTCAATCAAGTCTGTGAGACATGATTTCCAATGCACAATAGCTAGTAATGAAGCAGTGATCTTTGTGGTACCCATTAGTCATTGTCTGCCACCAGAAAAAAGATTAATTTATTCCCACTCTGTTTTCTTTATGTGAACCAATTATCAATCTATGCTAGTCTATTACCCCAGTCCCCCTGTATTTTAATTTTTCATACCAATCTCTTCTGTGGGACTTTATCAAAATCTTTCCAAATACACAACCTCAACTGGTTCTCTCTTATTGTTTCTACTAGTTACAACCTTAATTTTAAAAAATCTCCCATAAATTTGTTAAGTATGAAATTCCTTTCAAAATCTCGTACTCAATTTGTCCAATCCTGTCAATTCTTTCCAAGGGTTATGTTATGATGTCTTTTATAATAGAAGTGAGCATGTTCCCCATTACTGATGATTGGCTAACCGATCTGCAATTCTTTTTCTTTCTTTTCCACTCATTTTAAATAATGATGCTATATTTGTCATCCTCCAATCTGTAGGGACTGCTCCAGAGTCTATCGCATTTTGGATGATGCCTACTAAAGCATGCAATATTTCCAGGGCCACTTTCTTTAGTACTTGGAATGTAGGTGATGAGGCCCTGGGGATTTGTCAACCTTTAACTTCATAAATTTCCCAAGCATCGTTTTCTTTCTGGTAGTGGTTTCCTTCAATTTCACTCTCTTACAAGATTATTGTTTGTTAAACATCTATAGGAGGGTTTTTGTGCCTTTTTTTCCAAAAGTCAGAAGCAGAGTATATGTTCAAATATTCTGCCATTTTTTCATTCCTTATTATAATGCCCTTGGTTCTTATTTTAAGGGAACTATATTTGTCTTTACGCTACTTATCTTTCTTTTTCACTGCACATACTTAAGGAAGTTTTTACAGTCACTTTTTAGTTCCCTGCAATTGTTTCATCCTTTTTGCCCAAGATACTCCCATCCTCAGACTTTCTGTTTTTACAAACAATCTGTTATATCTAATATATCTGATATATCTTCAAATCTAATACTACCTTTATGTGCCCACTGAGATTTTTAAATGGGCCAGACCATTTAATGGCAGGGTGATAGCTACATGGCTACTGTCATGAATGGGGTGTTCCTTCTATGAGATGGCCTCCATTCGTCATTTAGTAGAGAACTGGAGTCAAATTCAGAGGAATTCCTGCATCTCAGGACCCATCTGCCCTATTGCTAATGTGGGCTCACCATGGTTATTCCATTGATGTCTCTTGGCTGTCTTAGAAATAACTGTTTGTATGTGTTAGGTAAGGTATGTTTCTGCAGAGGTTACTATTAATGTTACATGGAGTCCACCATTCTACTGATGTCACAGCCTGTAGGTGGAAATGAGCAGTTTGCTTCCTGGTTTAGATGGTAGCAGAAGTATCTTTAATAGATCTCTAAGGTTCTAGTAATTATGTGTGACTAAATGTAGTTGTACTCATGCTATCATGTAAAAATAACTTTCTTATTATCGAAGAACAGAGTCTCTTTTGTAAATACACAACTGTGGTGTATCATCCACCGTTGACCTCTGGATAGGTCCAAGACAAATTAAGCACAAAGAAGACTTGATGGTACTCAACTGCCTTAAATAATCCTAGCTGAAAAATGTGTTGCTGGAAAAGCACAGCAGGTCAGGCAGCATCCAAGGAGCAGGAGAATCGACATTTCAGGCATAAGCCCTTCTTCAGGAATGTCATAGGTCCAATTACAAATGCCCAAATGGATCTTGATGCACATATTTAGAAGCACAATCATTTTATCATCTCACTGCTAATTTTATTCTGATTTTGAAGCAGCTGAAACTATTCTCAACAATGTGATTGCAATAAGATTATAAATTGAGGAGCAGAAGTAAGCCCATCAAGTCTGCTCCATCATTCAGTGAGACCATGGCAGACTTATTAATCCTCAACTCCACTTTCCTGCTTGTTCCCGTAACCCTTGTTTTCCTCACTGACCAAAATGCTTTTTAAATGCCTTCTGAATATCCAAACGTATTACACCCACTGTTTCCTCTTTATCTCAAAAATTCTAATAAACTGTCAGGCATGATTTCCTGTTCATGAAACATTTTCATATTATGTATTTCTAAATGCTCTACTTTCACATCCTTTATAATAGATTCTGACATCTTCACAAGAACAGACATTAAACTAACTGACTGATAATTAACTTTTCTTTTAACTGTGGCCCTTTTTAAATAAAAATGTTACAATGGCCAATACTTTGGAACTTTTCCAGAATCTAAAGATTCCTGGAAGATTGCTACCAGTGCATCCACTGTCTCTGGATCCACGTCTTTTATTATCCTAGGATGCATCCCATCAGGTTTGGGAGACTGCGCAGTTTTTTGCTCCATTGTTTCCTTGACAAATATTCTCTTGTGATAGTTGCTGTATTTATTTTCTCTCCTCCTTTTGCTCCTTGAATAATAGTAATTTTGGAATGCTATTCTGTCTTCTATTATGAGTCTAATGCAAAGTATTTATTCAGCTCCTCTGCCATTTCCTGGTTTCCCATAATTATTTCACTACTCATGCACTGTCAAGACTCAAAAATTGAGAGGTCATTTGTGCAAGTTACTGCAAGTAAGGAGTTAATAACTTCAGGAAATAGATAGATAGACAAAGTTATCAAAAAAAAAAGAAAAAAAGATCCTTGATTATTAAACAGCTTGTGTGTCAGAATTGCCAGAAGGTAATATCAGCAAGATCAGAGATAGTGAAGAACATCCTTGATACTGTAGGTAGCTGATCTGAGGCTGGTACAGTCTATTCATGTTCGTATCTTTGACTGCATGTCATGGAAAGAGTCCTAATTATAGATCTGTGTGTGGTATATCATATATAAAGGGCCAAACTGAAAGTCCACAATAGATTATGTGTCCTTGACAGTAGACCCTCTCCAATGATGTACTAATCATCACTGGATAGATTTGTTGTGACAAATGCCTCAGATTCTTTCTCTCCAGTGGAATTTTGAACTTCTGTAAGGTGTCAAGTTTTGAGTATGATCATCTCAGGAGACTTGATATGAGGCGACTGTTTCAAATTTATACCTGATTGATGCAGAACAGGGATTCCTTTCCTGCTCCTTGGATGCTGCCTGACCTGCTGTGCTTTTCCAGCAACACACTCTCAACACAATTCCTCCATACTGGCCAGGACACTGGAAATGAACTTGTGTTTGGAAATTACCAACCTGATGCCTTTGAAGATTTGCGTTCCTTCCACTTCTTTCAAGAAAATAAAGTCTCCTTTAGATATTCTTGCACAATCCTTTACTGGGCACAATTATCTGTTGGAGTATTTAGGAGTATCTTTGCTAAAAAAAAAAGCATTTTAAATAAAACCTAATTTTCATTTTGATTCCCTACAATGCTGTAGAAATGGAGGTCATTGTTTTCCGAGCAATTCATCACTGTTAGCTCTACAGCATAACAGGGACCATACTCGTTTCCTGTCTTTATTTGAAATGCCTCTTGGGAGAGAATATTGTTTGTCAGATAAGAACACTCTCAATTCTTCACTCTTGAGATACAGATACACTTGAATGATTTTGTCTTGCATTTATGTGTGCAGTGTCCTGATATAAATGAAGCTGCTGCATTTCTGTTACCTTGAGTTTGTGAACAAGATATCTAATAAAATCTCAACTCAATTCTTTGAAATATCATAGTAAATAACGACCCTAATTGTCCACACCCCTTACTTAACTGCGGACAGAATGCCTGACCTGTTCTGACTCCACCAGAGTTTGAAGTATATCTGATGAGGATCTGTCGGGCATTATAGGATGAATAAAACATTGTCACAGCTCTGAAGAGTCATTTGAAGTCTTGAGCGAAAAGGCTTTATTTGTTGAAAGATGCTATTCAGTACTTTGTTTTGGTCCTCTCAAAATGTTAGGGCATCCCAACATTTTGAAAGACACTATATAAATGCAGTTCCTTTCTTTTATTTTCTCTTAGAAATTCCGAATTGATCGTGCCTTTCTTGCCCTAAGGGTCACTCATAAAAAGCATTCGACAATGCAAGTACTGAAGAATCTTATTTACTTCGATAATTAACTACCAGAAGAAAGAAGAAAAAATAACATGAACACTGAGATAGCTTGGAGCACTAAATTGTTATATAAGCATGAAACATTCAATCATATGCTCACATTTCTAATTCTTAATCCACTAAGTTTTTAATCACAACCAGGTTATCGATAAGAAGCTATGCAAGTTAGGTTTGACATGTCCACTAAGGTTATTTTTACTTTTCAAAAGCAGTATCTCTGTTTCATTCTAGAATGATTAACATTGATCTGGAAAAACATCTTGGAAAAATATTTTAACTGAGAACTGCAGGTCTAAATCAGATATGTACAGATCATCGTAGCAGAGGTATAACATTTTTGATGATAGTTGATGACTGCATTGAGTGTGTTGCAGGGTCATGTGGTGTGGGAAGTCTCAGAGTAGTGGAGTGATATAGTCCCAACAAACAGTCTATGGAAGAAGGGATGAGCAGCTTGAAGTTAATCCAATGCAACTTCTGTTTTCCTAGGTTTTGCATCAGTTTTACATATTGAGAGTAGACACCCAACACCAATCGAATAAAGAATCGCTCCTTTATAGACTTCTGGTCATCTGTGTGCTTAAATGTACGGTTTTAAGTGTGGTTGGCAGCACTCCACAGCACAGATGTTAAGTCAATCTGGACAAGGTTGGAATTGCTGGAGCTATTCCTTTTCGTATGCTTTCTAGAGGAAGAAGAGAATGGTGGAAGGAGGGACAGTAGATTGGTTGAAAACATCTGAGACATTGTCCATATCCTTGCAGGTTCTCCTTGTACAGGTAGCTCAAATTGTGTTGTCTGTTGGAATCTGACCTTCAGATCCATAGAGATAGGAATGCTGTGACATTGAAGATTGTCTTCAATTTACTACAGGGGACATTACCAAAAATAATCCCATCTGCAATACAAAAAACTGCAAAGCACGTTCTCTAATTTTCCCAAATAAAATGATCCGCAGAATGAGAACATGCTGAGGTCAGCATCGTAGCATTCTTTCATGTCCAAAGAAATGTTGATATATATTATGATCTCGTACTTTCATGAACCAAAAGGAATCCCACTTCATTGTTGTAAAGGTGGTCAGTGGCTGGTGACACATAATCATGCAGATTAACATCAATTTCCATGCAGGAAACACAATTCCTTTTTATTCAAAGATATTTGGCTGTTTCTTGATGAGTTGAGAAGAAAGCAAGTCAGAGATAAAAGGAACATCATAAGGATCAACCTTTAATATCTTTTGTTACAGTAACACCATTTTAATTTATGGCTGATCCTGCTACTTGTACACCTCAAGAGAGCTCAAAACTTTTACTTATCTTCTCCTATCAAAAAACATTCAGGACTTACCCTATTCACTTCGTCCAATGTGATTTACATCTTGCTGGTACAATTACAACATTTGAAAGGCATCTGAATGGGCCCATAAATAGGGTTTAAAGGGATATGGGATAAATGCTGGCAAATGGGACTAGATTAATTTTGAATATCTGTTTGGCATGGACGCGTTGGACTGAAAGGTCTGTTTCCATGCTGTACAACTCTATGACTCTAATTCCAAGGGGAGAACCCACCATTCATGACTAACCAACAAATAGTTCAAGGTTACATCAAACTTAAAGAATAAAGCATATCATTTGACAAAAAATGGATTATAGGTCAGTGGATTGAACAGAATATTGAAACAGAGCAAAGAAGAAGGTGGCATGGTGGCTCAGTGGTTAGCAGTGCTGCCTCACAGCACCAGGGTTCCAGGTTTGATTCCAGCCTCGGGCGACTGTCTGTGTGGAGTTTGCACATTCTCCCTGTGTCTGCGTGGATTTCCTCTGGGTACTCCGGTTTCTTTCCACAGTCCAAAGATGTGCAATGGTCAGGTGAATTGGCTGTGTTAAATTGCCCGTAGTGTTAGGTGCATTAGTCAGAGGAAATGGGACTGGGTGGGTTACTCTTCGGATTTTTGGGTTGGGCTGAAGGGCCTGTTTCCACAATGTAGGGAATCAAATCAAATCAAAAACTAAAAAAAAATTGGATAAGGAGGACTAGTGTCCAAGAGAAAGCCAGGAAGAGTTTCTGTAGACATTTAAGAGGGAAAGGAGTGATGAAGTTAGTATTAGCTCTATTCTCTCTCTCTGGTGTCTGCCAGTTTGTTTTGGTTTCAAAAGCTGTTCAAATTCACTCTTGATTCCACTCCAGCTTATGCTTTGCATGCACGGCTAATACCCATTGCTCATCCTCACTGCTAAATGATATTCTTTCAGAGTTCTGGCAAATCTTCCCAAGGTTTATTTGTACAGATCCTTATGATTTGCTTATGCTGCCATGAGTAACTCCTCCTGTTGTAAGAATTTGTGTATAACAAATAGAAACTGTTCAATTATATGCGTTGAGTACTGTGATCATTTTCTGAAAATACCTGCAGTTATCTTTTAGCACATATTTGAAGGTAATAGCATTGCTAGTCTCAATGCAAATCATCATTATCAAAGTGCTATCAGTAGATTTGTAATTTCATTCTGATCAAGAAGTTTTCCCATTGATCGGATTGAAAACTAATTTACTAATGACTATTTTAATCAGAGGATGGAAGCAGACAAATAAAAGCAGCCTTAACTAAAAACCATTATTGCACTTCGGTAATATATGCCTTGTTCTGCAGAAGAGTGGGGATTTATATTAAATAGCTTTTGAGAAACTTCATTGGAAAATAATTGTGGATTTCAATATTAGCTCAACTATCTCATACAACAAGGTAAAAACAATGACTGCAGATGCTGGAAACCAGATTCTGTATTAGTGGTGCTGGAAGAGCACAGCAGTTCAGGAATGTGTGTGTAGGAATATCTGTGTGTGCGTATAGTGCAATGGTGATCACCTGTAATGTGACATGAACCCAAGGTCCCGGTTGAGGCCCTCCCTATGGATGCCAAACTTAGCTATCAGCCTCTGCTCGGCCACTTTTCTCTGCTGCCTGTCCCGAAGTCCATCTTGGAGGATAGTCACCCGAAGGTCCGAGGCTGAATGTCCTGGACCACTGAAGTGTTCCCCAACTGGGAGGGAACCCTCCTGTCTGTTGATTGTTGTGTGGTGCCCATTCATCCGTTGTCGTAGCCTTTGCTCGGTTTCCCCAATGTACCATGCCTCCGGGCATCCTTGCCTGCAACGTATAAGATAGACAATGTTGGCTGAGTCACATGAGTACCTGCCATGTACAAGGTGGGAGGTGTTCCCACACGTAATAGTGGTATCTATGTCCACAATCTGACACGTCTTGCAGCGTCCACCATGACAGGGTTGTATGGAGTTGGCCTGAGAGCCGGGCAGTTTGCTACGAACAATGATCTGTTTGAGGTTTGGCGGTTGTTTAAAGGCAAGTAGTGGAGGTGTGGGGAAGGTCTTGGTGAGGTGCTCATCCTCATTGATAATGTGTTGCAGGTCACGAAGAACATGGCGTAATTTTTCAGCCCCTGGGAAGTACTAAACAACGAAGGGTACCCTGTCAGTTGCAGCACATGTCTGTGTCCTGAGGAGGTCATTACGGTTCCTTGCTGTGGTACGTCGGAACTGGGGGTCGATGAGTTGAGCATTGTACCCCGTTCTTGTGAGGGCATCCTTGAGTACTTCCAGATGTCCGTCACGTTCCTCCTCATCTGAGCAGATCCGGTGTATGCGTAGGGCTTGTCCATAGGGAATAGCTGTTTTAATATGTTTTGGGTGGAAGCTGGAGAAGTGTCGCATTGTGAGATTGTCTGTGGGTTTGCGGTAGAGTGTGGTGCTGAGGTGTCCATCCTTGATGGAGACGCATGTGTCCAAGAATAAGGCAGATAGTCGAGAGTAGTCCATGGTGAGTTTGATGTTGGGATGAAACTTGTTGATGTCACTGTGTAGTTTTATCAGTGACTCCTCACCATGGGTCCAGAGGAAGAAAATGTTGTCAATGTACCTGGTGTGCAATGTTGGTTGGAGATCCTGCATAGAGAAGAAATCTTGTTTGAACCTGTACATAAAAATGTTGGCATATTGGGGTGCAAATTTGGTCCCCATGGCTGTTCTGTGTGTCTGGATGAAGAATTGGTTGTCAAAGGTGAAGACATTGTGATCGAGAATAAAGTGGATGAGTTGTAGGATGGTGTTTGGAGACTGGCAGTTGTTGGTGTTGAGTACTGAGGCTGTTGCTGCAATGCCATCATTGTGGGGGATGCTGGTATAGAGTGCGGAAACCTCCATTGTGACGAGGAATGTTCCCGGTTTGACTGGTCCGTGGGTGCTGAGTTTCTGTAAGAAATCCGTAGTGTCGCGACAGAAGCTGGAGATCCCCTGTACAATAGGTTTCAAGATGCCTTCCACATAGCCGGAGAGATTCTCACATAGGGTCCCATTGCCCAACACGATGGGACGTCCCAGTATGTTGGCTTTGTGTACCTTTGGAAGGCAGTAGAAGTCATCTACACAAGAAGTACGTGGGATGAGGGCGCGTATAGAACTCTGAAGGACTGGATCCAAAGTTCTGATCAGTGTGTTTAATTCTCGGGTGTGTTCTTTGGTCGGATCAGCTCGTAGTTGCTTGTAGTGTTCCTGGTTGTTCAGTTGTCGGTACACTACCTTGTAGTAATCTGTTCTATTCTGAATGACAATGGCTCCTCCTTTATCTGCTGGTTTGATGACAATGTTGTGATTGGTTTTGAGAGCCTGGATGGCATTGCGTTGTTAAGGGGTGATGTTTTGCTCTACCTTAAGGGTACGACTGATGAGGAGAAAGTGAGGTCTGCAGATGCTGGAGATCAAAGTTGAAACTTTATTGCTGGAACAGCACAGCAGGTCAGGCAGCATCCAGGGTACAGGAGATTCGACGTTTCGGGCACAGGCCCTTCTTCAGGAAAGGTTGATGAATCTGGCATTATTGTAATATTGAAAATATGCAGCCAATATACAAACATTAAAATCCAAGAAAAAAGCAATGTGATAATGATCGATTTATCCGTTTTTGTAATGTTGGTTGTGGGATAGGGGTAACTCTCCTGGACAATAGGATATCTCCTTTCTCTTCTTCCATAACCATCTGGACAGGTAGATGGCACCATAATTTCACATCCCATCTCAATGACAGCACCTCTGCCAGTGCAGTTCTCCCTCAGTCTTATACAGAAGTTCAACCTTATCCTTTATACTCAACTCCTGGACAAGGACTTGAATCCAAATCATTGTGAAGGTGCAACCAACAGACCCAATCTACAAGAACAAAACATGATCTGACTTCAACTATGCCTGAAAAATATCCTTCCTGAAATCATATCACGGTATACTGTTGGGCATTGTTGGATACTGTTTAAAATAGGTGCTATATTTCTCATGGAAAGGGGCTTGATACCTCTTTTTGCTGCTCTGGCAAGCATTGGGGAATAGTGAGCAGAGACGTTGTTTGTCCTGCATATTTTGTGGATTAATATTCCTTGCTTCCAAGGTTCTATTTGTCAGTTATAACTAAAAAACCACCTGCAGTATCTTGCCACTCTCAAACCAATATCTCTGGAGTCCCCCAAGCATGTATTGCTGTTGCAAGAAATAATGTGAAAACTAAGTGTTGGATTTCACAAACCTACCGACAACACCAACCTTCCACTAGACTACTACCTTTCTGACTGCTCCAATGCCTTTGTCATGTTGTTTGTCAGATGTCTAGTATTAGAAGGGCAGTAATAAAGGCTTTAAAAAAGTATTGAAACATTCAAACATTTAATACACAAACAGGTTATTGGAGGAGCAGGCTTGAAGGGACTGAATGGTATACTTCTGCTCCTAGTTCACATGAAGCACTGTATTTGTTGCTGCAATTAGCAGTGTTTCATTATCACTAAATCCATCCTTCTCCCAGTACTGTTCTGGCCAGCTTTTCACACTGCATCTTCTGAAAATATTGTCAGTATCATAACTTGCATTAAGTGTCCGTCATCTATCGCTTTCTAACCTACAGTGATCCATTGCTCCACCATTGAACCATGCCTTCGACTGTCCCAGCCTTGAGCTTTGGAATTCCTTTTCTGAATGTCTATTCCTCTCTACCTTTTTATTCTTTTGAAACCTTGCCCTTTTCATCATGGTTTTTCATAGAGCATATAGAACATAGAACATTACAGTGCAGTACAGTCCCTTCAGGCCTCAGTGTTGTACCATACTGTGGAACCAATCTGAAGCCCATCTATCCTACACTATTCCATTTTTACAATGACCATTTAAATGCCCTTAAAATTAGTGAGTCTACTATTGTTGCAGTAGTACGCCCCTACTACTCTCTGGGTAAAGAAACTAGCTCTGACATCTGTCCTATATCTATCACCCCTCAATTTAAAGCTATGTCCCCTCATGTAAGCCATCACCATCTGAGGAAAAACACCCTCACTGTCTAACCCTATCTAACCCTCTGATTATCTTAGATGTCTCAAGTCACCTCTCAACCATCTTCTCTCTAACAAAAACAGCCTCAAGTCCTTCAGCCTTTCCTCATAAGACTTTCCCTCCATACCAGGCAACAACATAGTAAATCTCCTCTGTACCCTTTTCAAAGTTTCCAAATCCGTCCTATAATGCAGTGACTAAAATTGTACGCAATACTCCAAGTGCGGCCGCACCAGAGTTTTGTACAGCTGCAGCATGACCTACTGGCTCTGAAACTCAATCCCTCTACCAATAAAAGCTAACACACTGTATGCCTTCTTAACAACCCTATCAACCTGGGTGGCAACTTTCAAGGATCTCTGGACATGGACACCAACATTTGCTCCTTTATCAAGTATGTTCCTTTACAGCTGGGTGTTAACTTTTCTCTGATACCTCATGTGAAACACTTTAAGATGTTTTACCACTTTGACAATATTGTATAAATAAAGGTTGTTATTCATTTTATTTTTTCTCACCATGTGTCTGTTACACATTGTGACATTCAAACACATTTCAATTTATTTTTTCTTCCTGTTTTCCTTTGACTCTTATGCATGTGAACAAATTTCATTGGGTAAAGGTGATTTATATAACAGTAAATATGAAATTGCCCACTTGACCAGATTTTAGCCAAATACTATGTTGGTGCACATTTTATCTGAATTGAATGTTTGAAACTTATTTTGCCACATAAATGGGTCAGCATTTTATGCTCTTTTTCACTGACCATAAAATTACAAAAACTTCTGCTCCACTGAAACAGGCTAATTAGTGGTTTATTATAACTTTAGACTACTGAAAATTCTGTGTTGTTTTGCATGCCACTCCAAACCTGGAGTCCTGTACTCCCCTTTGTTCCAATTAAATGGTTCTTAAAATTGACTTCTTTGGCTAATTTTATTTTAGTATCTACCCAAAAATCAAGTTATAGCAATATGCCAAATTTTGTTGAATAGTTTTTGTGTGAAATTTATTGAAACACAACATAAATAGTAGTTATTCTTGTTAATTCCGTTTACTGATTCATGGTAAACTATGAATCACTAAGTCAGCATGTATTGCCAATTACTACTTATCATTAAGAAGGAGATGATGAGCTGCCTTCTTGTACTATTGCAGTCCTTGACGCACAGGGGCACCCACAGTGCGGTTAGAAATGAAATTTCAGGATATTGACCCGACAACAAGAGTAATAAGGTTCCAAGTCAGGATATTGATTAATTTGAAGGGATTCTGGATTAGTGGTGCTGGAAGAGCACAGCAGTTCAGGCAGCATCCGAGAAGCAGTAAAATCTTTTTTGACATTTCGAAGGGAACCTTTCAGGTACTTGTATGTACCTCCTACTTTTGTCCTGCAATGAGCTAGAGGTCATGAGATTGGAATGAGATGTTTAAGGAACCTTAGTAAGTTGTTGCAGTGCATCTTGTAGGTGGTATGTAGTAATGAACAGAATTAATGTTGAAGGTGGTGGATGGAGTGTCAGTTGAGTAGACTGATATCTTTTGGATGGTATAGACATTTTGAGTGTTGTTGGAGCTAAACTGTTTTAAGCATTTGGAATGACTGGTGCCTTGTAGATGATGGACAGGTAATAAGCAACCAGAAGGTAAGTTAATCATTATGAGAGCCATTGCCTCTGTCTTGCTGTTGTTGGTGCTAGTTGGTGCAATTCAGTTTTTGGTCAATGGTAACCTCCAGAATGTTGTTAGTGTAGAATTTCTGCAGTGGTAATGATAATAAATATCAAGGTACAAAGGTTAGATTCTCTCTGTTGTAGAAGGCCTCTGGGTCTGGCATTTGCACAGGTTGAATATTACTTGTCACATATCAACTCAAGCCTGGATTTGTCCAGTTTTACATCATGTGAACATGATCCATTTCATTACTTTTCAAAAACTGCATTCATTTCTGATCTCCCGGCGATATGAAGGATGTTGTGAAACTTGAAAGAGTTCAGAAAAGATTTACAAGGATGTTGCCGGGGTTGAAGGGTTTGAGCTATCGGGAGAGGCTGAACAGGCTATTTTCCCTAAAGTGACAGAGGCAGAGGGGTGATCTTATTGGAGTTTATAAAATCATGAGGGGCACAGCTATGAACTCAGTTGATATTATGAGTCCTGTTCAGTATATGCTCAGTCAATGTTCTCGAGACCTGGGTTCACATCCCCCCTCAATAAAGATGATGAAAGTTGATTTAAATTTCCAAAAATGTAGAAGGAAGAGCTGAACAAATGGCAGTCATGTAATCATTATCAATTGTTGTAAAAGCCCAACTGGAAGGAAATCTGTCATCCTTCCAAATAAAATAAACTCTCAGAAAACAACCAATTGGCCCATCATGTCCTTAGGAACATTTATTTAGAGTAACTGCCTTTTCTTTTCCTCTATCGTCCTGCATACTTTTCTTTTTCTGACAATGATTGCATTGTCTATTGAATGCTTGATTGAATCTGCCTCCACATTCTGGGGAGCATGTATCACCAATGTTCAATTCTTATGCTCACTAGCAATTTGTTCACACATATGTCCCTTATTGCTTTTGAAAAATAAAGGAGGAACAAACTGAGCAATTCTACCCTGAAAAGCTGAACGGGTGGATAGTTAAAATGGTTGTACAGACCTATTTACAAAAAATGTCTTCCTTTCCCAATTTGGTGCCTGAGAATGGTTTCAGTTAAGCATTCAATAGACAGTGCATCATTATCAGAAAAAGAAAAGTAATGCAGGACTATAGAGGAAAAGAAAAGGCAGTTTTTCTTGTAGCAGACTCCAAATCTAAAGGGCGTAGGTTTAAGGCGCAAGGGGAAAGATTTAAAAGGGACCTAAGGAGCAACGTTTTCATACAGGGGGTGGTGCCTGTATGCTACCAGAGGAAGTGATGGAGGTTGGGACAATTACAATATTTAAAAGGCATCTGGATGGGTATATAAATAGGAAGGGTTTATAGGGATATGGGCTAAATGCTGGCAAATGGGACTAGATTAATTTCAGATATCTGGTCAGCATGGACAGGTTAGACAAAGGGTCTGTTTCCATGCTGTACACCTCTAAGAGTCACAAATGATGCTGAACACTGTGCAATCATCAGTGAACATCCCCACTTCCAACCAAATGATGCAACAAATAACATCGCTGAAGTTGCTGAAGATGTTTGGGCTTAGGACACTCTCTGAGGAACTCCTGCAGAGATGTCCTAAAGCCTAGCTGACTGACATCCAATGACCACACCCAGGACTTTCTTTGTGCCAGGTTTAGCTCTGATCAGTGGAGAGTTTAATCTTGATTCACATCCAGCTTCTTGTACTATACTTGGTCAAATTTAGTTTTATGTAATTTAAAGATAGGTAGACTAGCATTGAATATTCAGTTGTATTTTTTACTAACATATTCTTACCCTTGAAACTCAGAAAGAAAGCAGGATCTCCTTGACCGTATGATCCATGGTACTGAACTCTGTTGATACGATAAGTCCTGTTTGGTCATTAGCATGTGTCACCAATGTTCAATTCTTATCCTCATTAACAATTTGGTCACATGTATGTCCCTTATTGATTTTGAAAATGAAATAGGAACAAACTGAGCATTTCTACCTTGAAAAACTGGACAGGTGGACAGTTAAAATGGTTGTACAGACCTATTTACAAAAAATGCCTTCCTTTCTCAATTTGGTGCCTGAGAATGGGTTCAATTAACCATTCAATAGACAATGCAATCATTACCAGAAAAAGAAAAGTACACAGGACGATAGACGAAAAGAAAAGGCAGATATTTGAGATAAATGGGCCAACAGGTTACCTTCTGAGAGTTTATTTTATTTGGAAGGATGACAGATTTCCTTCCAAGTGGGTTTTTACAACAACTGATAATGATTACATGACTGCCATTTGTTCAGCTCTTTCTTCTCCTTTTTTGGAAATTTAAATCAACTTTCATCATCTTTATTGAGGGGGGATGTGAACCCATGTCTCGAGAACATTGATTTGGTGAATTGCTGATTCAGTGAAAAATTCCACGATGCCAACACACCCTTTCATTCTGTGGTTAACTGCTGAAAGTCAGCCTCATGTTGATCGTATACCTGGAATGAACCATGAAATTGTCTGGCTGAGGGAGTGTTTACAGGTGAGGTAGATCCATTGAGCAAAATCTACCTTAATAATTCCAACTGTATTTTTGTGATGATAGCAGGGTTTAATCTGTGTAATCACAATTGCTCAAAGAGTGACCTTTTAAGAATTATGGGACTTTTAGAACAAAAATCTAAAATTCTGGAAACGCAACTGAATAACTGGAAAGAACGAACATTTCTTAATGCTTTGAGCCGAACTCTTCATTAAAAATAAGTGACTCCATCCTACTCCATATTGTATAGTTGTAAAAGTTATCCTTGGATTGAAAACAGAACACTGTCCTCTAAGTCAGTTGGTTTTGAGTTCAATTCACATTCCAAAAATGTTGAACACAGAATCCTGATTAACACTTCTCCAAAGTACTGAGGGAAAACTGCACTGTCCGAAGTACAATTTTTTGATGAGTTGTTGAATTGATGTTCTGTTGTCATTTATGGATGTAAAGGGTCTCATAGTTGCACTAGGGACAATTCTTCCAATGTACTGGCCAGTAGTTACTCCACAGTCAATGTCAATGGATTAGATAATGCTTATTATGTGCATTCCTGCACACTTCTTTTTTTAATCTGTTCATTGGATGTGTGTGTTGCTGGCTGGACCAGTATTTGTTATCAATCTCTAATTCTCCTATAAGTCATTAAGAGTCAATCATATTGTTGGAGCTACATATAGGCCTGATCAAGACTGGATAGACAGTTTCCTTCTCAAAATAATCATTTGTTGTTTTTCTTTATAACAATGAACCATGTTTAAATGGTCACCATTGGGCTTGCTTTCCTTTCCAGATTCAAATTTCATCATCTGCCACAGTGGGATTTGAATCTGTATTCCCAGAACATTAACATGGAATTCTGGATTACAAATTTTAAGCCTTTCGGTGTGACAAGTAAAACCAACATGGACTAAATGTAACACAGTAGCCAACTAATACTCTACATTACTGAAACACTGTCCCTTCTTGATGGCTTCACATGACCGATAACCATATGCCACAAATGCATACTCAGTAGCCTCTCCCCAAGATTGCAGTCTTTTGCATATTGTAGTTCAGCCATTGCAGTGGATTAATGTCTTCTCATTTTGTTGAGTTGTAACATTTCTGATGATAAATGGCCATCTGCCTCAGTGCCCTAGGAAATATTAGCAATAGGACTGACTCCAATGATGTCTTCTGTTGAAATTTTGCTGGAGCATATCTTCTAATGTCTTTAGATTGTGCTGGGTTCCTTTTCTTTGAACAGTGGTCATGATTTTTCCCAACATTCTGCCTGATTGTTGTCATAGAGAACAATCTTTTGTTTTCTGATCACAGCAACAGATGTCTATCTGAGCGCCCCTCTCTCTCTCTCTCTCTTTCTCTCACACAATCTCTGTCTCCCTCTCTTTCTTTCTCCATGCTTTTTCAGGCAGGCTGTAAGTTTGAACAAAGCAAAACTGCTGCCTCCTTCTTTTTGTTCAATTCAGAACTGTGGCTGAAATTTCATTATAATAGCACCAGTCCCATCAAATGGATGAACAGATTCTGATGGTTTTATTTTTGTTCATAACATAGCAGAATTATGTTCTGAAGAAAGGTCATGGGACCCAAAATGTTAACTTTGCTTTGACCTGCTGAGTTTTTCCATGAATTTGTGCTTTCGTTTCAGAATTTTTGGCCCACTGGTTCAATAAGTCTAAACTTGAATGTCATGCCGTGACTGTAACCATCATCTTGTCTGTTGTCCAACTGAGAAGAATACAAATTTGCACCATTTCCCTTTTCCATTGTATTCTGGTTTTCTTTAAATTACTGAAAAAATAAAGTAAAAGCAACCATCTATAAACCTCATATTTGTCCTTGTAGAGAACATAGTTGTCTTTGTTAATTTTCAGATGCCCAGGTGGAGCCCACTTGTGACATATTAATTTAAATATCCTTCTAGGGTATTCAGAGGTTGGGGATTTAAACCTAGTAAACTTGGCTGACCTTGTTTGAACTTGCCTCTCCTCCCCCACCTCATCCCAGATCCAACTCTGCACCGCCCTCTTCAACTGTCCCACCTGTCCATCTTCCTTCCCACTTATCCGCTTCACCCTCCACTCCGACCTATCACCATCACCTCCCACATGCATCTACCTATCGCCTTCTAAGCTACCTTCCCCTCCAGCCCTACCCCTCCTCCAATTTATCTTTCAGCCCCCTTCCCCCCTCCCCCCGACATTCCTGATGAAGAGCTTATGCCTGAAATGTCAACTCTCCTGCTCTTTGGATGCTGCCCAACCTGCTGTGACTTTCCAGTACCACACTTTTCAACCTTGTTTGAACTTGCCAGAGCTTCTATCCCTTAAACCGAGTTGCAGATTAGTTTCCAATCCTTCTGTGCTGGGTCTGTGGGGCAGATGGCAGACTCAGTAAACAGTTGTGCATTCCATGTAGTACATTCAAGTAATTTCTTCCATTGTTTTGTTTGAACGCATGAGTCATACTGCTTTTTAAAATAGTTCAGTAACACTACATAATAGCATTGGTTTAGCTACTGAGTATGAAAATTAGAGCTCTTACATTTTCTTACATTAATACTCAAATTGGTACAGGTCAGCTTTTGTATCAATCAGAATCTCAAACATTGCAATGTGATCTACTGAGTTTCTTTTTTCTTCTGGGAATATACCAATTTTGAGAAAACAGATCTATGCTATTTTGTATTATATTTGTTAACAGTTTTATCATAAATATGACATTTTTTGTAAATGCCAATAAATATTTATCTTTGGGAATAAAAGGGCAGACAAAAAAGTGGAAATTTGTTTCGATTTGTCTCAATTTCAATCATATACAATATTTTCCTGTGAATCAAAATTAAGCCATCAGAATCCATCCAAACCATTTGATGGGAATGTGGGGTACTATAATGGGATTTCACCTATATTCTATCTTATTATGGTACATCTTATTTTTCACGCTTTGGGATAGATTTTGAATTCAAAGAAAAGAAATCCCGACTTAAGTTATTCCCAGTGAGAAAGTGATCTGTGTTGTGTGATGTTGAAGGTAATTTATTTTCTATTTATGATGGATTGTGTGAAGTAAATTCCACCTGCTGGGATAATATCTTGGGTAGAGTAAAGAAGGAGCTTGCTGAGACAGTCATGGGGCTCGTATCTTCCCAATAGTTTCTGTAGCAATGTAGGTCATATTCATGCTGTCTGTAAATTATTACAGTGATGCAATATGTCTGATACTACTTAGACCATGAGTCTCTCCTTGGTAGATCAGAAATGCACCAATCCTCATCTATGCTGTGGCACTTTGAGTTTGAAGGACCCCAGATACAGACAACATGGTGACCATTGGTGGCAATGGGGGACCCAAGTCATAATATAATGAGCAGCAATGGTGACAAGTAAGAGAAATTGTATTTCAGGCTCCTCAGTCCAAAACTGTCAGGGAATAAACGTGCTGGTGAACCAGAAGACTTTGATAGAAAAGGTTGCTGCTGGCTGCTGAGGAATGTGAATCCCATAAACCTCGAAGGAACACCCAGCAATGAAGAATATTTCAAAGAACAGTACAGAAAATGTTGTCAAACACATGGAGAATGCAGTAGAACAGAAGATACCTGCAATTCCAAAGGAGAGGTCCAGGCTGCCTCAAGAGACAGGGAGAGTGGTAGGGGCATGGATAGGGTAAATAGACAAAGTCTTTTCCCTAGGGTCGGGGAGTCCAGAACTAGAGGGCATAGGTTTAGGGTGAGAGGGGAAAGATATAAAAGAGACCTAAGGGGCAACTTTTTCACACAGAGGTTGGTATGGGTATGGAATGAACTGCCAGAGGAAGTGGTGGAGGCTGGTACAATTGCAACATTTAAGAGGTATTTGGAGGGTATATGAATAGGAAGGGTTTGGAGGGATATGGACCGGTTGCTGGCAGGTGGGACTAGATTGGGTTGGGATATCTGGTCGACATGAACGGGTTGGACCGAAGGGTCTGTTTCATGCTGTACATCTCTATGACTCTATAATATGAGTGGTCCCGAGCCTGAGATGAGACTACCACACATCCAGAATTGTCAGAGTCAAAACCAAAAAGTCTTTCTTCATTCGGGCTAATAATTGAGGTTCAAATGGTAGGTTGTAATTGTGATTGTTCTCACCAAGCACAGATCCTATGAAGTATGGCTGGATAAATGAAATCAAGAGAATTTGAGAAAACAGGTCACAGGAGTAGATAGCCAAGGAAATCATTGAGAAGATACCTCAAGCAAGTAAGCTTTGGGCTATTTAAAGGACTACATGATTTTGTTCTAAGACAGAAGTTTCCTTTTGAAAGATGAGAACTCAGCAGGGGTCATAGCAACATTCGAAAGCTCATGTAAACCTCTGTCACAGCCACACAACATGGGAAATCCCTCAAGCATAGCAGCAAAGTGCAGGTGGGTTGCAATTAATAGGATGCGGTGGCAGTATAGTAATGTTTGATTTGACTTTTTATTGTCATATGTACTGAGAAATAGTGGAAGTATTGTTTTGCGTGCTAACCAGACAAACTACACCTTACATTAGTACAACAGGGTAATAGAACAGAATGCAAAATGTAGTGTTACAGCTACAGAGAAGGTACAGAATAAGATCAACTCTAATATCTGAGGTCCTTTCATAAGTCTGATAATAGCAGGGAAGAAGCTGTTCTTAAGTCTGTTGATATGTGTTATCAACTTTTGTACATTCTGGTGATAGTCAAACAGAGGGAGAGGCCAGAATTTAAATTGGGTTTTGGACTATGTTTCTGGGAGGGGGAATTTGACTGTTGATGCTACAGCATGAAGTTGGTGGAAGAGAATATAAACAGGGTGGGAGAGATCTTTAGTTACATTGGCTGCTTCTCTAAAGCAGTGGGAAATGTACACAGGAGTCAATGGAAGGAAGACTGGTTTACATGATGGACTGGGCTGTGTTCACAATCATCTATAATTTTTGCAGTCTTGGGCAGAGCAGTTGCCATACCAAGCTGTGATATATCTGGGTAGGATGCTCTCTATGGTGCATTTTTAGAAATTGTTAAGTCATTGTAGACATGCTGAATTTCCTTAGCCTTCTGAGGAAGTAGAGGCATTGGTCTGTTTTCTTGACTGTAGCATAATGTGGATGAACCAGGAAAGATCTCTGGCGATATTTACTCCTAGGAATTTGAAACTCTTGACTATCTCCACCTCAGCATCATTGACACAGACAGGGACCTTCCTCTACTCCACTTCCTGAAGTCAATGACCAATTTCTTAGCTTGCTGATATTGAAGGAGAGATTGTTGACTTTACACCATGACACTAAGCTGTCTATCTCTTTCCTAGATTCTGTCTCATGGTTGTTTGAGATCTGACCCAGAATGATGGTATCATCAGCAAATTTGTGAATGGAGTTAGAGCTGAATTTGGCCACACAGTTGTGTGTGTATAAGGAATGTATAAAATTGGTTGACTAGTGATACAGTATCCCAGGCTAATGTTTTGGGGCATTGAGTTCAAATTCCACCAGGGAAGACCTTGTTTGTTTTCACTCAGGGATAGTGGTGATCGAGTGGCAAAGTCAAATGATCTGAAGTGCCTGGATAAAATTCTGAGAACATGGGTTTGAATCTCAACACGAAAGATTGTGAAATTTCAGTTTGATAACATCACAAATTAAATTCCAGCCTAAGGGCAATCATAACTCATTGTTTATTGTCATAAGGTCTATCTGGCTCACTCATACTCTTTTAGGGAAGGATCCTTACTGTGTCTGGTGAATCCAGACTGGAGTGGAATGACACTGCCCTGCAAAATGGTGTAACAAGTCACTCAAGGGCAAGTAGTGATGGGCAATAAATACTGCTCTTCCAAGTGATACCAACATTCCAGGAAACAATTCTGTTTTAAAAGACCAAAAAAGACTTATTGCAATAGCGAGCCATTCAACTGGCCACTAAAGCAGAACAAAAACAAGGTATTCTTAAGAAAATACTGCACCCGGTCTACGAGATCCCCTGAATCCATTAATTTCTTTCAAAGTGCAAAACAAAATAAGAGATCACTTGATAATTGCAGAAACCTCACTGATATTTCAATATTTTTGTTTTATTCTTTTGTCAATTTTGGTTCAGACCTGTAGATGACCTTTCGACTGTGTGCAGCAGCTTGTGTTGAAAAATAAAAATAGAAATGTTCTTCATTTGTGAGGCCACATCTGGAGGTTAATATTCAGGTTGGATCTAGCTTAAAGGAGTTGATCGACACTTTGACACCAGGGAAAGCAGCATGTTTCAACAGATAACAGATGTTTAGCCAGTAACAAGGCCAATACCTGGGGATTGATGCCATCAAGTCTGGGAGCATAAATGATGGTCAAACAGAGGTAGAGACCAGAGTTTGAACTGAGATTTGCACTGTGATGCAACAACATGAAGATGTGAAAACTCGCTGCATAACTTTCTATTGTTAGCTATTTTGGTTCAGAGAATAGAAATTAAGTAAATGAATTTTCCATGGAGTGAACTGGAAGGTGTTGATGTCTTCAGAAATTTGTATATGCTTGTGGAACAACACATTGTGAAAACCACCCGAGAAGTCTCGCCAGCTTTGTGGTTTTATTTGTTTAATTTGTCTCTTAACTGTGTTTGTCTTTTGTATGGAAAGGGATGCAAACAAAGTTTAATGGCTTAAAAGATGAATGTTAAGTAGATTACTTTGTTGCTTCATCTTGCTCTGCTAAATTACTGTGTAGTTAAAATATTGAGAAATATTTTGTTTAAGCTACAAATACAGTGACTGGATTTGTTTATTCACAAAAGTCTGGGATTTGTTGTTCAAAACATCTGGTTAGAAGCCATTGATGTTAGTTTTGAGGGTCTGTGAAGTTTTTAAATTTACCTGTGTTATGAATACAGAGGTTTTGTTTTGGCTGTCTGTCCCCATGTCATAATAATAAGCTTCTGTAGTGGGTAGCACTGACACCAGAATGTAAGGGACCACATTACCTGTTTCCCTTTTGATCTGTTAATTGGAAAATTAAAGTTAAACAGCTTCATAGTTACAAATACTTGGAGAGTTTTTGAAAGTTAAAGATAATTTAGTATTGCATGTTGTATATTCCAACCTCACAGAAGCAGTGAGATGGAAAACTTTTCTGGGATAAAGTGGAGCTAGGAATCTTTGGAGAAAAGGGAAATTGCTAAACAATAGTCTTTAAATTGGTGCAATTGCGGTTTGTCACAGACCTGTGAATGCATTTATACTCAGAGACATCCAGAAGCCTGCAAACAAGAAATATCTCTCATCAGCTTTCTCAGAGAAAGAAAGCCAAAACTTGAAGACTGCAAAAGGAAACAATTCTAATAAAAGCAAAGACCTATCTAATTAGCTCCTGATTTGAAGACCGAGCTCCCTCTGCAGATGACAACATGTCACCATCACGAAAAGAAAAATCAAAAATATGTGAGAAAAAACTCATCCCACTCTTGTGGTCTGGACTTTTGAACTACAGAATTTGTTTGTCCTGGCTTACAATTTTCCACGGTAGTATTTGTGTCAAACCATCCCCTTTTTGTGTTGTCTTATTCTTGAATGAATAGTTGTTTAGAGTTTTAAAATGGTATAACTTCAGTTGCATTGTTGCAATCTGTAATCCATTTTTGATTGACATTTACTTACAATGTTGAGAGTTATTTTCCTGTTAATTCTGGTGTGAATTATTTTTGTCCTGAATAGCAATCAGTCAACAAATTGGTGGCTTCATTGGGTAGCTAAACATTTGTGACGGTTGTGGAATTGTGGGGCTCAATTAGCAGTAACTCTTCCTAACTCAGTAATAAGAAGGCACGAACAATCTTTGCTAATGATGTGTAGCAAAGAAATCTCACAGACACAAACATTGACCAGCTATAAGAATAAATATCTTTAGTTGAAGAACAAAGGTCACTTTCAAAAATATGTGCCAAAGCAGGACTTGAATACAACAAAGCAAAAGAAAAAAAGAACTACCAATACAGATTAAGTCCATTAATCTTCTTTAGAAGATAAACATAATATTTTTTCTCAGAACAGTTAGCAATTGAATATTGTTGCATCAGACATTTATGTCAATGGGTATGTAACAATTTTTTATTTAGACAAGGGGGCAAGTGCCATAATGTTATCAAATGTTAAGCTTATCTGACAATGCATTGCTTACAATCAACAAAAGTTAAATTAAAAGACACAAGTAACAATACATTCTGCTCTAAGCAACACTCTCAAAGAGATTTCTCGCATTTGATATCCCAGACATGTACTTCATAAATGAACATTTTCTATCCTGATTAGGACAATCAGTTGTCTTCAATCAGGACCTAACCTCCAAAAGTGAAAACTCCCAAGGTCAGTCCACAGAGTCATAGAAATGTACAGCACGGAATCAGACTCTTCAATCCAACCCATTCATGCCGACCAGATAACCCAACCCAATCTAGTTCCACCTGACAACATCCAGCCCATATCCATCCAAACCATTCCTATTCATACACTCTTCCAAATGCCTTTTAAATGTTGCAGTTGTACAAGCCTCCACCACTTCCTTTGGCAGCTCCATACACTTACCACCTTCTGTGTGAAAAAGTTGCCCCTCAGGTCTGTTTTATATCTGTCCCGCTCACCCTAAACCTATGCCCTCTAGTTCTGGACTCCCCCACCCCAGGTAAAAGACTTTGTCTATTTATCCTATCCTTGCCACTCATGATTTTATAAACCTCTATAAGGTCACCACTCAGCCTCTGACACCACAGGGAAAACAGCCCGAGCCTATTCAACCTCTCCCTATAGCGCAAATCCTCCAAACCTGGCAACATTCTTGTAAATCTTTTCTGAACCCTTTCAAGTTTTACAACATCTTTCCAATAGGAAGGAGACCAGAATTGCACGCAATATTCCAACTGTGGCCTAACCAATGTCCTGTATAGCTGCAACATGACCTCCCAACTCCTGTACTCAATACTCTGACTAATCAAGGAAAGCATACCAAATGCTTTCTTCACTATCCTATCCACCTGCGACTCCACTTTCAAGGAGCTATGAAACTGCAGTCTAAGGTCTCTTTGTTCAGCAACACTCCCTAGGACCTTACCATTAAGTGTATAAGTCCTGCTATAATTTGGTTTCCCAAAAAGCAGCACCTTGTGTTTATCTGAATTAAACTCCATCTGCCACATCTCAGCCCATTGACCCATCGGATCAAGATCTCATTGTAATCTGAGGTAACCCTCTTCATTGGGAGAAAGTGAGGACTGCAGATGCTGGAGAACAGAGCTGAAAAATGTGTTGCTGGAAAAGCGCAACAGGTCAGGCAGCATCCAAGGAGCAGGAGAATCAACGTTTCAGGCATAAGCCCTTCTTCAGGAATGAGGAGGGTGTGCGAAGCAGGCTAAGATAAAAGGTAGGGAGGAGGGACTTGGGGGAGGGGCATTGGGAATGCAATAGGTGGAAGGAGGTTAAGGTGAGGGTGATAGGCCGGAGGGGGTGGGGGGTGGGGGCGGAAAGGAAGAAGATTGCAGGTCAAGAAGGCGGTGCTGAGTCCAAGGGTTGGGACTGAGACAAGGTGGGGGGAGGGGAAATGAGAAAGCTGGAGAAATCTGCATTCATCTCTTGTGGTTGGAGGATTCCTAGGCGGAAGATGAGGTGCTCTTCTTCCAGGCATCGTGTTGCCATGGTCTAGCGATGGAGGTGGCCAAGGACCTGCATGTCCTTGGTGGAGTGGGAGGGAGAGTTAAAGTGTTCAGCCACAGGGCGGTTTGGTTGGTTGGTGCGGGTGTCCCAAAGGTGTTCTCTGAAAAATTTCCGCAAGTAGGCGGCCTGCCTCCCCAATATAGAGGAGGCCACATCGAGTGCAGCAGATGCAGTAAATGATATGTGTGGAGGTACAGGTGAATTTGTGATAGATATGGAAGGATCCCTTGGGGCCTTGGAGGGAAGTGAGGGGGGAAGTGTGGGCGCAAGTTTTGCATTTCGTGCAGTTGCAGGGGAAGATGCCGGAAGTGGAGGTTGGGTTGGTGGGGGGTTTGGACCAGACGAGGGAGTCGGGGAGGGAGTGGTCTTTCCGGAACGCTGATAGGGGAGGTTAGGGAAATATATCCTTGGTGGTGGGGTCTGTTTGGAGGTGGTGGAAATGACGAAGGATGATACGATGTATCTGGAGGTTGGTGGGGTGGTAGGTGAGGACCAGTGGGGTTCTGCCCTGGTGGTGATTGGAGGGGCGGGGTTCAAGGGCGGAGGAGTGGGAAGTAGAGGAGATGTGGTGGAGAGCATCGTCAACCACGTCTGAGGGGAAATTGCGGTCTTTAAAGAAGGAAGCCATCTGGGTTGTTCGGTATTGGAATTGGCCCTCCTGGGAGCAGATGCGGCAGAGTCGAAGGAATTGGGAATATGGGATGGCGTTTTTACAGGGGGCAGGGTGGGAGGAGGTGTAATCTAGGTAGCTGTGGGAGTCTGTTGGTTTATAGTAAATGTCCGTGTTGAGTTGGTCGTCCAAGATAGAAATGGAGAGGTCTAGGAAGGGGAGGGAGGAGTCTGAGATGGTCCAGGTAAATTTGAGGTCAGGGTGGAAGGTGTTAGTAAAGTGGATGAACTGTTCAACCTCCTCGTGGGAGTTCGAGGCAGCGCCGATAAAGTCATCGATGTAGTGGAGGAAAAGGTAGGGGGTGGTGCCAGTGTAGCTGCGGAAACCCTCTTCAATATCTACTACACCTCTAGTTTTGGTGTTATCTGCAAACGTACTAACTACACCTCTTATGGTCACATCCAAATAATTTATATAAATAACGAAAAGCAGTGGACCCAACACCAATGCTTGTAGCACTCCACTGGTCACAGGCCTCCAGTCTGAAAAACAGCCCTTCATCACCACCCTCTGTCTTCTACGTTTGAGCCAGTTCTGTATCCAAATGGTTAGTTCTCCCTATATTCCGTGAGATCTAGCAGAAAGTGAGGACTGCAGATGCTGGAGATCAGAGTTGAAAATGTGTTGCTGGAAAAGCAACACCCAAGGCAGCATCCAAGGAGCAGGAGTTCGGTGAGATCTAACCTTGCTAACCAGCCTCCCATGGGGAACCTTGTCAAATGCCTTACTGAAGTCCATATAGATCACATCTACTACTCTGCCCTCATCAATCCTCATTATTTCTTCCTCAAAAAACTCAATCAAGTTTCTGAGACATGACTTCCCATGCACATACTGGATCAGTGGTGCTGGAAGAGCACAGCAATTCAGGCAGCATCCGAGGACAGGCAAAATCGACGTTTCGGGCAAAAGCCCTTCATCAGGAATAAAGGATTGCTGCCTGAATTGCTGTGCTCTTCCAGCACCACTGATTCAGAATCTGGTTTCCAGCATCTGCAGTCATTGTTTTTACCTCGTTGATTTTAACCCTACTGCGAATCCTCTTGCAAGGATGCCTGCCTTGAAGAAGTTTTCCTCCTCTCTCTACAAGCTTTATTCCTGATGAAGGGCTTTTGCCCGAAACGTCGATTTTGCCTGTCCTCGGATGCTGCCTGAATTGCTGTGCTCTTCCAGCACCACTGATCCAGAATCTGGTTTCCAGCATCTGCAGTCATTGTTTTTACCTCGTTTTTTCCCATGCACATAGCCATGTTGACTATCCCTAATCAGTCCTTGTCTTTCTAAATACATGTACATCCTGTCCCTCAGGATTCCCTCCAAAAACTTGCCCACCACCGACATCAGGCTCACTGGTCTATAGTTCCCTGGCTTGTCCTTACCACCTTTCTTAAACAGTGGCAATACATTAGCCAACCTCCAGTCTTCCGGCACCTCACCTGTGACTATCGATGATACAAATATTTCAGTTGGAGGCCCAGCAATCACTTCCCTAGCTTCCCACAGAGTTCTCAGGTACTCCTGATCAGGTCCTGGGGATTTACCCACTTCTTTGCATTTCACAATATCCACCACTTCCTCCTTTGTAGTATGGACGTTTTTCAAGATGTCATCATCTATTTCCCTACTTTCTATATCTTCCATGTCCTTTTCCACAGTAAATATTGATATTAAATACTCATTTAGTATCTCCCCCATTTTGTGCGGCTCCCCACAAAGGCTGCCTTGCTGATCTTTGAGGGGCGAAAGTGAGGACTGCAGATGCTGGAGATCAGAGTCAAAATTAGAGTGGTGCTGGAAAAGCACAGCAGATTAGGAAATATCCCAGGAGCAGGAAAATTGATTTTTCGGACAAAAGCACTTCATCAGGAATGAACTCATGATCTTTGAGGGGCCCTATTCTCTCCCTACTTACCCATTTGTCCTTAATGTATTTGTAAAAACCCTTTGGATTCTCCTTAACTCCATTTGCCAAAGCTATCTCATGTCCCCTTTTTGCCCTCCTGATTTCTCTCTTAAGTATACTCCTACTTCCTTTATACTTTTCTAAGCATTCACTCAATCTATCCCCTCTCTACCTTACATATGCTTCCTTCCTTTTCTGAACCAAACTCTCAATTTCTTTAATCATCCAGCATTCCCTATACCTACCAGCCTTTCTTTTCACCTGAACAGGAATATACTATTTCTGGCCTCCCGTTACCTCATTTATGGCAGTTATGTTGAAATACCAGTTTGCTTTTTATCAGAAATAAGTTAGAAAGCTGGATTAGTTGAAATGTTTTTGACCGTGAAGCTAAAGAGAGTTCTGATTCAGAAGTTTGAGGTGAAGTGCAAGCCAAAAGGTAGTGACTGAACTATCTACACCCACTGAACAGGATTTAGAGTGACCGATATTGTAAGCACCTGCAACTAAATTGAGTCAGCTTGCTATACAGCACCATGAGAACTATCTAATCCAAATTTAAATTTGATATTAGAAACTGAGATGATTTAGTACAGATGATGTCAAGGAAAATGTCTGACCTTCCCGCCTTCCAAAGAAGAATTTCCAATGATGATGAAGGGTTTCAAATCAAGCAAGAATGAATCTCTATTGTGGAAATGAACAAATCGGTTTCACCAATAATTCAGTCATTAAGAGAGAAAGACAAAGCCCAAATATATCTATATACTTAAGCTCAGAGTTGCTGGCAGAATTTGAAACAAATTTCATCCACGCAAGTTGAATGTTCGAAGCTATTGTAAAGGGTTTAAGAGCAAAACATTAAGAAATACATAATATTATGAAGCAGAAAGCAAAATTCATGAAAGGGAAATCATTTATGACAAACTTTCTAGAAGTCTTTGAGGGGGTAACAAGTAGGATAAAAAAAGGAGAAGTAGTTGATGTAATATATTTGGATTTTCATAAGTTGTTTGATGAGTGGCACACATTAGGCTCTTTAATAAGCTTGAATTCCACTGTGTTGGAGTTAGTACATTAGTATGAATAGAGCTTTTGCTAGCTAATACAAGACAGAGAGTTGGGGTAAATAGGGCATGTCAACAGGCTGGCAATTTGTAACTAGTGGAATAATACAAAGAGCAGTGCTATGGCCACCATTATTTCCAATATATATATATTAATGACTTGGATGAAGAAATTGAATGTACTGTGCAAAAATAGGTGGGAAGGCAAATCCTGAAAATGATGCAAATAATCTGCAGGAGAAACTCAAACAGGTAAAGCAAGTGGCAAAAACATCGCAAATGAAAGACATTGACAGGAAATGCAAGATTATGCACTTTGGCAGTAAGGACAGTGGAGTTGAATATTTACTTAAATAGAGAAAGACTGCAGAGAGCAACCAGACAGAGAGACTTGAATCACTAACATCCAGGATTAACAGGTAATAGGGAAGGCAAATGGAATGTTGGCCTTTATTTGAAAGGGAATGGAGATAAAAGATGGAGGCTTTGTGGAAACTATGCAAGGCACTAGTCAGACCACAGCTGGAATATTATACGATGTTTTGGGCCACATAAATAAGGAAACTTGTATTGGCTTTTTGGACAGTCCAAAGAAGGGTCACTAAGTTGAAACCAGGTATGGAGGGATTTTCAATTAAGGAGAGATTGAGTAGGTTGATCCTGTACAAATTGGGATTGAGAACAATGAGAGGCAACCTTTTTGAAACATACATGATTCTTAGGGAACTTGACAAGGTAGATATGGAGATGTTGTTTCCCCTGGTGGGAGAGTCTAGGATCAAAAGGAACCATGTTTAAGGCAGAGATGATGAGGAATTTCTTCTTTCAAAGGATAATGAATCTGTGGAATTCCTTAGCACAGAGGACTGTTGATGCAGTGTCATTATTTATATTCAAGACTGGGATGCAGAGACCTTTAATCAGTAAGGGAATGAAGGGTAATTGGGAAAAAAAAAGCAGTAACGTGGAATTGAGGATTATCAGATCAGCCATGATCTCATTAAATGGCAGACAGTCATGAGTCACTGAATGGTCTACTTCTGCTCCTACATCTTATGTTCTTATTAAGTTGGGATGAATATAAGTCTGTGGAAGACATCACAAAGAAGAACAAACAATGTGCAATCATCCAGGGTACAGCTGAAAAGAAATTGCCTGCTATCACCTTGACCATGCTAACAGCTGTAAAGAATAAACATACATCACCTAAAGTCCTTATTGAAGGAAGTACAAGAGGTTTAGAACAGACCAGTTCAAAATACATCTATAGACTTCAATTGAACTGCCTTCTACTTAACAAACTAGCATTTTCCACATCAAAATGAACATATTTGGGGTGAATATTGGTTAATGTAAAAACATTAGGACAAGGGGGGGAGAAGCTGAGTCTGAAAGGGTCAATACTTGACTGAGTGCAGTAACCACTACTCACCTTGATGATGCCAGGAGAACTGAGGTAGAGGAAAGGAAAGAGCTCTAGGAGACAGCCATGAGACTTATGTGTTTCCATCAGCCCCTGTATTAATGTTTGACACATTCATAAAATCTGTGACACATTTGATAATGCACTTTTTTTTCTCAACAAGACCCTTACTGGTCTGGCTAAAAAGGGTTGTCATCTTCATGCACTTTATACAACCTGAGGCTTGAAGCAACCCAGATGTGTAATTGTGTATTTGCCAAACCAACAATCTGCTGGCATAAACAATGCTAGTCAGTTGTCTATCCCCTCATATTTCTGCATTTAAGCAACAATTTAAGCTTTGAAGCAACATTTTTCAATGGAAGACAGCTGAATATGGGAGATGAGTCCTGATGAAGAGCTTATGCTCGAAACATCGATTCTCCTGCTCCTCAGATTCTGCCTGACCAGCTGTGCTTTTCCAGTACCACATTTATAGCCAAATTGAGTGTATACTGTAGTGACATTTATTGGTTCTTACTGTACATTCATTCCCAGCCATATCATGAAGAACGTTCAGAATCCCAAGTTAATTTTTATCCTCACCACTTCTTAACTTTATTTTTTATTTATTCATGTGGGATGTGGGCATTCGATTACTTTACACTGTGGAAACAGGCCCTTCGGCCCAACAAGTCCACACCGACCCGCCGAAGCACAAACCACCCATACCCCTACATTTACCCCTTACCTAACACTACGGACAATTTAGCATGGCCAATTCACCTGACCTGCACATCTTTGGACTGTGTGAGGAAACCGGAGCACCCAGAGGAAACCCACGCAGACACAGGGAGAACGTGCAAACTCCACACAGTCAGTCGCCTGAGGTGGGAATTGAACCCAGGTCTCTGGTGCTGTGAGGCAGCAGTGCTAACCACTGTGCCACCGTGCTGCCCCAAATTACTGGCAAGTCTAATATTTACTGCCCATCCCTGATTGCATTTCCAAGATTGAGCTGCCTTCTTGATCTGATGAATATGTCTGAGCATCAGTGAGTTAGTTATTTCTCCTTAAGAGCCGCTTGTTAGCAATGCTGATTACCCAGCTGATAGGTCAACTATTAATCTAGTTGTATTTACCCTGCACATACCTTGGTAATTTCACAACATTGTTAGATAAATGTCATTGTTCTAAGTGTATTGGACCAACTTTGCTAAAGAAAGTGAGGACTGCAGATGCTGGAGATCAGAGCTTAAAAATGTGTTGCTGGAAAAGCGCAGCAGGTCAAGCAGCATCAAAAGAGCAGGAGAATCGAAGTTTCGGGCATAAGCCCTTCTTCAGGGCTTATGCCCGAAATGCCGATTCTCCTGCTCCTTTGATGCTGCCTGACCTGCTGCGCTTTTCCAGCAACTTTGCTAGAGACACAACCAATTCAGGAGCAAACGTTTTCAACATTACAGACAGCGTGTTGTCAGAGCCAATACTTTTCGCTGTGCCCAATGTGTGCAGCATATCATATCATGGGGAATTGGTAGCAGACTGTTCTCTGAAATACTGGAGCCTCTATCATTATTAGGAATAATGGTGGATATCAAACATTCTCATTCTGTTAGTTACTTAATTGCCCAGTAACACTCACCACGAGATTTTGTGGGAACTGCAGAGTATTGATCTGAAGATTTCAAAGCACAATTGTGTAGATTTGACGAAAGCATGCTGCATCTGCTTTGAATGCATGAAAACCTGTTTTAGCTTCACCAGATTTGCACCTGATGATTAGGCATACCTTGCACTTCTCAATGAATCAACGTTGCTCCCTTGGTTTAATGGATTGAGGGATGCCCTAGACTATGGAGTTACACATGGTGTTATATTCTGATTTTTCTGCTGCTGGTGGTCCACAGTCATGATTTGGCATAGACAGGTGACAAGGCTAGAACATTTAAGGAGAGGGTAATGGTCTCAAATTATTGATAGAAGTGGAAATTCTGAAGGTGATAGGTGAAAAATTAAGAAACTACATGTACTGGTAAGTCTGCCTATGCTTACACTGAATAATTTGCTTGATTCAGGTTATTGTGTAATAGGTATTTACATAATCTTCCAGACTTTGCTAAATGCAGAAAAGTATTGAAGAACGGTATCTCTGCCACCATTGTTAAAGAAAATACATAAGGACAATCCTAATAGAGTCATTGAACCACAGAGACATACAGCAAAGAAACAGCCCTTTTGGTCCAACTCGTCCATGCTGACCAGACATCCTAAATTAATCTGGTCCGGTTTTGCCAGCATTTTGCCCATATCTCTCTAAACTCTTCCTATTCATGTACCCTTCCAGATGCCTTTTAAATATTATAATTGTACCAGCATCCACCATTTCCTCTGGCAGCTCATTCCATACACGCACCATCAATTGCATGAAAAGTTGCCCCTTGGTCAGGAAGACCTCTCCGCCCCCACCCCTTCTCCGGCCTATCACCCTCACCCTCACCTCCTTCCACCCATCATATTCCCAGCGCCCCTCCCCCAAATTCCCTCCCCCAACCTTTTATCTCAGCCCGCTTGGCACACCAGCCTCATTCCTGAAGAAGGGCTTATGCCCGAAACGTCGATTCCCCTGCTCCTCGGATGCTGCCTGGCCTAGTGTGTTTTTCTAGCACCACATTTTTCAACTCTGGTACTCCAGCATCTGCAGTCCTCACTTTCTCCTACTGGACCTCTTCCATCATCAAACCCTTACCACCCGATGCCTGGAGGAAGAACGCCTCATTTTCCACCTTGCAACCCTGCAACTACACAGGTTTAATGTATATTTCACTAGTTTCCTCATTTCCCCTCCTACTACCTTATCCGAGCCCCAAGCTTCCAACTCGGCACTGACCTCTTGTCCTGTCCATCGTCTTTTCCATCCATCTGCTCCAACCTCCACTCTGACGTAGCACCTTCTCCTACACCTTCATCTACCTATTGCATTCTCAGCTGCCTTCCCCCAACACCCAACTCCTTTATTTATCTCTCAGCCCCCTGGCCCACAAGCTTCATTCTTGATGAAGGGCTTATGCCCAAAACATCAATTCACCTGCTGCTTGGATGCTGCAGACCTGCTGTGCTTTTCCAGGACCACACTCTTGACCTTGTCTATTTACTCCATCCATGCCCCTCATTACTTTATAAATCTCTGTAATGACACCTGTCAGCCTTCGATGCTGTATGGAAAATAGCTCCAGCCTAAATTTTAGATTAGATTAGATTACATTACAGTGTGGAAACAGGCCCTTCGGCCCAACAAGTCCACACCGACCCGCCGAAGCGCAACCCACCCATACCCCTTATCTAACACTACGGACAATTTAGCATGGCCAATTCACCTGACCTACACATCTTTGGACTGTGGGAGGAAATCGGAGCACCCGGAGGAAACCCACGCAGACACGGGGAGAACGTGCAAACTCCACACAGTCAGTCGCCTGAGGCGGGAATTGAACCCGGGTCTCTGGCGCTGTGAGGCAACAGTGCTAACCACTGTGCCACCGTGCTGCCCACAAAAGTCTCTCTCTATAACTCAAACCCTCCAACCCTGGCAACATCCTTGTAAATCTTTTCTGAACCCTTTCAAGTTTCACAACATACTTTCTTCAGGCGGGAGACCAAGAATTGAACACAATATTCCAAAATTGGCCTAACCAATGTCCTGTACAGACCTCCCCACTACGATACTCAGTGCACTGATCTATAAAGGAAAGTCTGCCAAACATCATCTTCACTATCCTATCTACCCACGACTCCACTTTCAATAAATCATGAACCTGCACTCCAAGGTCTGTTTGTTCAGCACTCTCTCCAGGACCTTACCACTGAGTGTATAAGTCTTACCACGATTTGCTTTTCCAAAATGTAGCATCTCACATTTATCTAAATTAGACTCCATCTGCCCCTCCATTGACCCATCTGATCGATATCCCATTGCACTCGAGGTAACATTCTTCACTGCCATCTGCACACTTACTAACCATACCTCCCATGTTCACATCCAAATCGTTTATATAAATGATGAAAAGCAGAACGAAAAGAGTATAAAAGCAGTAGGAGTTTCCTGAAGAGGAAATTGGTGAGCAAAAAGAGGACATGAGATATCTTTGGCAAATCAGGTTAAGGAGAATCCAAAGGGATTCTACTAATACATTAAGGAAAAGAGGATAACTAGGGAGAGAACAGGCCCCCGTAAACATCAATAAGGCCGCCTATGTTTGGAACCTCAGGAGATGGCAGAGATACTATACAAACATTTTGCATCAGTGTTTGCTGTGGAGAAGGATATCGAAGATAGAAAACGTGGGTAAATAAATAGTGACATCTTGAAAAATGTCCATAATATCGAGGAAGATGTGCCAGACGTCTTAAAAAGCATAAACGTGAACAAATAACCAGGAACTTATCAGGTATAGCTTAGAACTCGTTGGGAAGCTAGGGAAGTGACTGCTGGACCCTTTGCTGAGATATTTGTATTATCAATAGCCAGAGGTACCAGAAGACTGAAGGTTGGCTAATGTGGTGCATTATTTAAGAAAGATGGTAAGGAAAAGCCAGGGAGCAAAAACTGGTGAGCCTGATGCCTGTGGTGGGCAAGTTGTTGGAGAGAATGTATTTGGAAAGATAAGGACTAATTAAGAATAGTCAACATGGCTTTGTGTATGGGAAATCGTGTCTCACAAACTAGATTGAGTTTTTTGAAGAAGTAACACAGAGGATTGATGAGGGCAGAGCGGTGGATGTGATCTATATGGACTTCAGTAAGGTGTTAGACAAGCTTCCTCATGGTTGACCAGTTAGCAAGGCTAGATCACATGAAATACAGGGAGAACTAACTATTTGGATACAGAACTGGCTCAAAGGTAGAAGACAGAGGGTGGTGGTGGCGGGTTGCTATTCAGACTGGAGGTCTGTCACCAGCAGAGTGCCTCATGGATCGGTGCTGGGTCAACAACTTTTTGGCATTTATATGTGCATAATATTTAACATTTTAGATCATTGATAGTGTTTCATTCGAATGTCAGACGTTGTGCTGAATTATATGAAGCACTGGTTAGGCTACATTTTGAGTAATAGTGTTAGTTCTGGTCACTGATCATGGTTACTTTTACAACAATTGAAGTGCCTCCAGGAATGATTTGTGATGAAGAGTGATTTTTTTCGGGCCAGAAATGGAAACTTGTACAGGTCATTCTACTATAATGAGACAGTTGTGTTCCTCTGCAGCCTTGTGCTATTGAACATTGTGCAATGGAACCGCTACAGAAAATCACCCTGTAGAAGATTGTTCATAGAAAATCACTGTACCCGTTCAGTAGACATCCAAACAACATCCACAGTTCATCGATTGTGTTCTTGTCAATTCACGCTGGTGAAACATGTCTTATAACAAAACAACCTGTATATTAAAAATAAACAATTTAGTGCATCAAGATAAGAACACTAAAAGGTCAAATCAACACATCCTGAAGATGAAAGCTCCCATCTCCCTTTCATAAACCAGCCTAGAAGCCCACGTATTAATGTTCAATTTACTGACCACCTTACCCACAACCTGAAAGGTCCTGAAAGTTTGCCTTCATGAAATGTCTTTCTGTGCAGTCGAAAGACCAATTGAGTGGAATGCTGGACACTTATTACGCTCCATTTGGCTCTCCACTAATGAGTATTTATTTAATTTGATGGAATATAAAATTGTTCCTTTGAAATCTATCTAAAACATCTTTTAACATTGTCTAATTCAGCTGTAACATTTAATTGCTAGTTTTTTTTTCTTTTTTTGAGTTTTGTTATACAGGCACTAGAAGCCTTTTGCAACCAGCAACAGAAGAGATTAGCCAACATTAGATGAATCTAGTAATTCGTAATGGGAAAAAATAAATGACAATAAACTTCAAACACGTATATTGCAGCAACCTTCACAAGAAAGACATAAAATATATCCCCAGAATAATAGAAAAGTAAAGGAAAAAAGGAATGAAGAGTCAAATCCATATTGTTTAAAAAATGTGAGGAAAACTTGAGGAATCAAAGCTGACAAGTCACCTCTGTCTGCTAACCTGCATCCTAGCATCTCAGAAATAGTGACTGGAGAGATAATTGCTACAAGTGTAGCATCTTTATTCAAGAAAAGAGTGAGACAGAAAGCAAGAAATGGGAAGCCAGTTAGCCTAATATCTGCATTTGGAAGAATGCTGGAGTTGATTATTAAGGAAGGAGTGGTAAGACATTTATAAAATCATAGATAATGCAACAAGCAGATAGATGAAGGGAAATCAGTCGATTTTGACTTCTAAAGACATTCAGTCATACCTAATGAAATAATGTCTTTTGATGTCAGTGAAATAATAACATGGGTCGGGGTTTGGCTAACAAACAGTATACAGAATGTTGGGATAAATCAATAATTTTCAGCTCTGTAAACAATAACCAGTAGAATACCACAGAGATTAGTGCTGAGGCCTCAACCCTTTACCATCCCTGTTAATGATGTGGATGAATGGATCAACTGTATTAAAGCCACATTTATTGATGAGACAAAACTTGGCAGGAAAGCAAGTGGTGAAGAAAATGCAAAACATTTGTGAATGGATATAAGTAGGTTTGGTGAGACGTCAGAATATTTGAGAGATGGAGTATAAGCTGGGAAAATGAGGTTGCCACATTGACAGCAAAAACAGTAAATAGTTATTCCATTAAAGGGAAACTATTATGGTGACTTCGGTGTCCTTGCACCTAAAAGGTTACATACAGATATAGAAAATAATTTGGAAAAGGATGAAAAATTAGGTAGTTTCTTGTGGTGATATCCCTACCTCTGAGTCAGGAAACCTAGATTCTTGTCTCACCTGCTCCAATTATGCACAATAACATTTCTGTACAGGCTGATTAGAAAGTATCTTTAAAAAATGATTCGGAGATGCCGGTGTTGGACTGGGGTGTACAAAGTTAAAAATCACACAACACCGGGTTATAGTCCAACAGGTTTAATTGGAAGCACACTAGCTTTCGGAGCGACGCTCCTTCATCAGGTGATTGTGTCTCAATCACCTGATGAAGGAGCGTCGCTCCGAAAGCTAATGTACTTCCAATTAAACCTGTTGGACTATAACCTGGTGTTGTGTGATTTTTTAACTTAAAAAATGATGGTGGCATTAAGTTTGTAATTTGCTGGGAACCACAAATTATCTGCAAGGGTGACACAGGTAACACTGTGAACAGCAGCACTTTATTTCAGATGCTCACACCTTCACAGCTGGCTCTATTGAGTCCCCATTCTGCAGGTTGCCTGACCAACTGTCTTAAAGGGGTAGTACCCCAAGTGTACATATACGTGTAAAACAAGGAGATTTTGTAGCACAGTGATAATGCCCCTACCTCTGTCACAGGTGAAATTGCACATGTCCAGATGAACCACAGTGGCCATTTTTAATGGCTGTGTCCTATCCCCTCCATTTGTAATAAATGCTTTGTCTTTGGACAGTAAGTGTAAAGTGTCTCACCCCTTCAAATGTCACTATGCTATGTTGTAACGTTGATGTGTTTTTAATCCAATGATTTAAAGGTAAATCAATCTTTATATTGGCAAGTCTTGCATTGCAATGTTTCTGTATAATGCAGTTAACTTTTCTCCTGGAATTGAAGTGGACCTAGATGATTCAGGAAAATGCGCTTAGTTTTGACATTTGAAAAACACAATTATACAAGTAATACCTAACTGCTTGATCCCAAATTGATTGACAAACATTCTGCATTGACATTAATGTGAGTACCTTCTGTTTTTACTTCCTTCCCAGAGAGCAGTATATTGTTTGGAAAGCTGGAGCCTTTCTGAATGCTTCGCTGCATTTCAAATGCTAATAGGTTTCAAATGCTAATAAGGTTTTACATTAATCTGAGAAGGAAATGACAGTTTCAAGCAGTTGTATCAATAGATTGTGTCTTCAGTGTGTTTTATGGTTTGTTGAACCAAGATAATAAGATTAGAGGTTTCCAATCTTTTCATGAATGGATTCAGTCATAGAAGATATGTCTTCTTAGTAGCATTGATACTATTTTATTAGATGCTTAGCTTTCGAGGCTCACTCCCCAAGGAATGTAAAATATTTACTGTTGATAATGCATAGATTCCGAGGACTGTTGATGTTGCATACTGGATAGGAGCCTATGGAGGATACATGGATACATCGGACATGATGTATAAATGTGAACATACAGGTGGCATAGGTGATTTGAGGAAGGATGTGCAGGCCTGGGGGAGTGGGTTTGGAGTGATGATTGAAGTTTCTCATTGGGGTCATGTGTAGGAATGTGACTGAATGAAATCCCTGACTGAGATCATTGGACTAGATATGTTGCATGCTATGTCTTAAATCAATACAGACAGTGTCTTCTGCCGAGTAAAAGAGAAAACAATTTGTAGATCATACTGATCAAACAAAATTGATAGCATGAAGCTAAGAATGACATCCATGGCTTGTGCTTTCTGTACTGGTAGCTTGAGTGATAAAGTCAGTCAGAAACACTTGGAGATTGTAACAAAGGTGTGTGTGCACTGCCTGAGTTTCATTAAGTCAGACACATTTAATTGGTGTTGTACCATATTTTTGCCTCCAGATATACCATTTGCTTCAAACGTGTCCAATTCAGTGTGGTTTAGATAGGGCCCTTAACTTATTTTATATTTTTATTAAATTGCTCCAATTACATGGTAGTTATGTGTACATATATAGTACATCTTGCTGCAGGACAACATATTTGTTTGTCCACTGCTTGGTTCGTGCTGTGGCAGAGTCAATCTCTCAGAAATTGCATTGCATCTGCTTGGTCAGCCTCTTTATGCGTGTATTGTTTATTATGTGCTACTTGTTTTGATCAATTGAGGAACTCTTCAATTTCCAGTGTAGTAAGGAATAAGACAAAAGAAGCAATGCCAGATGCAAACATCAATACTGAGCCACAATAGGATTTGTCTTTGTAATCTGACCATGCAGGATGGTCCATCCTCCTTCACAAGCAGGAAGACATATAAATGCAGAGATTATAAGACTGTAAGATGTCAGAGTAGAAGTAGGCCATTATTCAGTTAGATCATAGCTGATCTGATTATCTTCAATTGGACTTTCCTGTCTCTCTCCTATAACGTTTGATTCACTTACTGATTAAAAATCTGTCCATTTGAGCCTCAAATATATATCAACAATTCAGCCTCTACAGCTCTCTATGGCAAAGAATTCCACAGAGAGACTATTCTCTGAGATAAGAAATTCATTATCTCTGTCCGAACTGGGAAACCCCATAGCCCCTAGAGAAATCAGCTGTCACCATCCACCCGATTAAATCACCAAAGAATCTCGGTTCAACATGTTAGCCACTCATTCATCTCAACTACAATCAGTACAAACCCAACCTACACAACTTTTCAAATGACAAAACCTCTGTACTTGTGACCAATCCAGCAAACCATCACCAGAATGCCTGTAATGTCATTGAATCTTTCCTTATGTAAGGTGGTCAAAACTGTTCCCAATATCCGAAGTGTGGTCTAACTAGCACCTTGCATAATTTTAGCAAAACTTCCCGATTTTTGTCTCCCATTTTCTTTAAAATAAAGTCCATCACTCCATTTGCCTTCCCTGTTAACTGCTGAACTCATATGCTGTTTTTCATTGTACAAGGACCACCAAATTCTTTTGGGTTGTGTTAGACAATTGCAAAAGACAGTACCCTTCAGATTGGTCCAGGAAACGTTTCCCTTCCCTGATGTGCAGCCATGCCTGTCGCTCAGACTCCAATTCCTCAACTCTAATTTAAAGTTCCTGCATCTGCAAATACTCCCTCCAGATGTGTTTGTTCTGGGTCACCTTAGTGTCCAGCATGTTCTGCAAACTGCAGTAGTAATACATCACAGGTCCTGTTGTCACGACTGTGTTTCGAGTCATTGAGTCATAGAGATGTACAGCATGGAAACAGACTCTTCAGTCTAACTCATCCATGCCGACCAGATATCCAAACCTAATCTAGTCCCATTTTCCAGCACTTGGGCCATATTCTTCTCAACCCTTCCTAATCATACACCCATTTAGATGCCTTTTAAATGTTGTAATTGTAATCACCTTGGCCACTTCCTGTGGCAGCTCATTCCGTACAGGCACCACCTTCTGCATGAAAAAGTTGCCCCTTAGGTCCCTTTTAAATGTTTCCCCTCTCACCCTAAACCTATGCCCTCTGGTTCTGGATTCCCCCAGCCCAGGGAAAAGACCTTGTCTATTTATCTTATCCAAGCCTCTCATGATTTTATAAACCTCTTTAAGATCACTCCTCACTCCAGGGCAAACAGCCCCAGCCTATACAGCCCCTCCCTATCACTCAAATCCTCCAACCCTGGCAATATCCTTGTAAATCTTTTCTGAACTCTTTCAAGTTTCACCACATCCTTCTGAGAGGAAGGAGACCAGAATTGGGCACCATATTCCAAAAGACGTTGAACCAATGTCCTGTATAACCGTAACATGACCATTGATGGAATAAATATGTTAATTAATTACTCTGAAAGCCTTGCTGTTTGCACTTTCTTGCAATTTCTCTGATTAAAAAAAGCTTTTCAATAATCTGAAATTTAACAAGTTATTTTTAAGAAAAGTGACAAAAAATGACCCAAACAGAAGCTGAGAGCTTGCTTTCACTTTAAAGACTAGAAGTATTCCTTAATCCTACTCGATAATTAACTGTTTTCCCTGCACTCGTGCCACGTTGTAATTCATGACGTAACACTATTACTGCAGGTGGGTTTCATGATCCATGCCTTTTATCTTCTGTCATGCACCTCTCACTCCAGAGCACTTACTTCTTGCAGTGAACCTAAGTTAAACCACTTTTGTCTGCCTTTGCACCAAATTACCATTTGGAATCAAGTTATGATTCAGTAAGCTGACCCTCACATAAATATGCAAAAACTTGCAGTCACATCTGATAACTATTTCTACCACAGAATTTACCTTTCAACTTTTGGACATGCGTTTTTATTCCATGAGGTCTGGGGCGATAAAATTAGGCTCTGTAAGTGGCCAGTTCAATTCCTCCATCACAGATGCTCAATGGCAACACTGCCAACTGCTGAAGGGAATTGGGGATGGACAATAAAGGTTGTCCCAGTCCTGCTAAGTTCACATTAACAGAATTTTTGAAAAACCCACAACGCACGGGCAACATGCATGCAACTAGAGTAAATGTGACACAATGAATGGTGCTGAAACCACTCTGCGTCAGTACTTTCTGGATCAGTGGTGCTGGAAGAGCACAGCAATTCAGGCAGCATCCGACGAGCAGCAAAATCGACGTTTCGGGCAAAAGCCCTTCATCAGGAATAAAGGCAGAGAGCCTGAAGCGTGGAGAGATAAGCTAGAGGAGGGTGGGGGTGGGGAGAAAGTAGCATAGAGTACAATAGATGAGTTGGGGAGGAGATGAAGGTGATAGGTCAGGGAGGAGAGGGTGGAGTGGATAGGTGGAAAAGGAGCTAGGCAGGTCGGACAAGTCCGGACAAGTCAAGGGGACAGTGCGGAGCTGGAAGTTTGAAACTAGGATGAGGTGGGGGAAGGGGAAATGAGGAAGCTGTTGAAGTCCATATTGATGCCCTGGGGTTGAAGTGTTCCGAGGCGGAAGATGAGGCATTCTTCCTCCAGGCGTCTGGTGGTGAGGGAGCGGCGGTGAAGGAGGCCCAGGACCTCCATGTCCTCGGCAGAGTGGGAGGGGGAGTTGAAATGTTGGGCCATGGGGCGGTTTGGTTGATTGGTGCGGGTGTCTCGGAGATGTTCCCTAAAGCGCTCTGCTAGGAGGCGCCCAGTCTCCCCAATGTAGAGGAGACCGCATCGGGAGCAACAGATACAATAAATGATATTAGTGGATGTGCAGGTAAAACTTTGATGGATGTGGAAGGCTCCTTTAGGGCCTTGGATAGAGGTGAGGGAGGAGGTGTGGGCACAGGTTTTACAGTTCCTGCGGTGGCAGGGGAAAGTGCCAGGATGGGAGGGTGGGTCGTAGGGGGGCGTGGACCTGACCAGGTAGCGTCAGTACTTTGCAGAGTGAGTATTCTGCTTTGTGGAGCCCAGTTGTATTCTCCCTTTTTTAAGTGTGTACCCCTTGCATGAAACATTTAGCAACAGCATTAGAAGGAGGAAGAAGAGAAAGAGAAAGGATAGCTGGCACATTCACATTCCCTGCAGGTTAACTATGAGTGCTTTGGCAGATTCTGATCCCTCTGAAAGAAAGCCCAGATCATCATTGTTACAACACTCTGAAACCTCACTGTTCCTCTGTTTGAGACCATAATGGCATTCTTTTGGCCATTATCCTGAAATTTTAAAATTAATACCACAAATCAAGCATTTCATACCAGCCTTATTCAAAAAAGCACACAATTTCCAATTCAAAACTCAAATAATCACCCTTATGTATGTGTGGGGAAATTCAATGATGTTTAATGAATAGGTTGGCTTGTTGTTATTATGTGGCCTTTACCCTTGCTGTAAGTGCCTTTGTGATCAGTCTTTGGCAAGAGTGGAATGAAGCCAAAAAGTGATCATTAATTACCTACTTCAGGCTTCAATCCATCCAAGACTTTTCTTAACACCTCCTCCAAACTCTTGCCAAAGTAGATAGCAGGTAGATATGAGCATAAAATCTAGATTGTCATAGTAAAAGCATGCCATTTCTGCATATTAGGCTATTCATGAAGTCAATTTATCACTTTATTGCTGCTTGCCACCAATGCTACCAGCATAGCTACGAAACAAAGCCAGTGACCATATTTTAAATAGGTTCATTTCACAAACTTTGTTGTTGCAAAAGCTTTTAGAACAGCCTTACAATTCAAAAGTATTTGATTGAAAATGTGAAGTCTGTAATTTTAGAGTGGTGATTTATCAATCGATTTACCTCATGACATGAAAGGTTGCATTTCTGCCTCAATGGTTTATTCTTTAATTTCCAAGATTTTGATGAATCAACAATAGAAGCTCTCTATATCCAGTGTGATGGAACAAAACCCTGTGAATCGCTGTGTTTACATCCTTTCCTCTGAAGCATTTTAAGAAATAAGAGCCAATTCATTTCAAATATAAATTGTATTAGACTGCAAACTCCATATTTATTTCTTAAATATCTGTTAGTAGGTACAAAGGGAGAAAAACAACAGAAACCAGAGAGGTATATAGAAAGAGTGTGTGTGTGGGGGGGGTGGGGTGGGGGGAGGAGAATCTCAATAAAAGAATTAGAAGAACAAAGAGGGGTCATGAGAAAATACCGGCAGGGAAGAGTATGGCTTATTAGGGACCGGGGTCAATCCATGTATGAAGCTAGAGGACACTTGTAGAGTACTAAATGAGTACTTCACATTTGTCTTTATTAGGGAGAAGGAAGATGCAAGTACAGAATTAGAGAAGATGCAGTGTTCAGCTCTTTAGCAAGCTGATATAAGAAGTGATGATTTGGAGGTGCCTATCTTGGAGTGGGGTGTACAAAGTTAAAAATAACACAACATCAGGTTAAAGTCCAACAGATTTCTTGGGACGTATTAGCTTTCAGAGCACTACTCCTTCGTCAGGTGGTTGTGGAGTATAAGATCGTAACACACAAAATTTATCGCAAAAGCTTACAGTGTGATGAAATTATATATGGATTGTTTGTTAAGTCTTTCATCTTTTTGAATTACCATGTTGGTTTCAGTTCTTTCAAATGTAATTCCCAGAATCTTTTTAAAAGTTACATTCTCAAGTGCATGGTAGGCACTTGTGTGCCCTGAGGCATGGTGCATTGGTGATACTGAACAGAGGCTACGGCAACGGATGAATAGACACCGCACAACAATCAACAGACAGGAGTGTTCCCTCCCAGTCACAGC